>NC_133169.1:2402500-2716860 GCF_040802235.1 Manis javanica
CTTTCTGCTGTCCCTCAAATTTTCTCTGTGTGAGATAAAAATACTACAAACCTGGCCCTTGTCCTTTACCTCTGTGCCTTAATTTCCCCAGTGTGAGATGCGGGTCCTCACGGTGTATACCTCACAGGGCTTTGTGAGAATTTAATAAGGTGATAAAAGTACGTGTGGAGCACAGTTAGCTTTCAATATATGTTGGCTTATTATTATTAATAATTATTATTCTTGTGAGTTATTTTCATTATAGAGCAGAATCCCATATATTATGCCATTTTATTCTTACAACCTGTGATTTAGTTTTATTGCTCCCATGTTATAAAGAAGGGAATTGAGAGATTGCTATACCGCTAAGGAGGAGCTGAGCAGAGGAGAGCAGAGCCAAGCACTTTCTGGAAGGATCTTACATTGGCTCAGCAGAGTCGAGGGACAGCCACGGTGGGCCAGTCTGCGCCTGGGGCTCTGGAGGCATGGCCCCCATGGGAGCCTCACCAGAATCTCAGAGAAGGTGTCAGTGGCCTGGGAAAGGGGCTATTTCAACCCAAATGTTGTAGGTACCAGAGAAGCTTCATTTCTAACCAACCTCCTGACTTCTGAAGGAGAAGCCAGGGTGGCTCTTTCTGTTCCAAACATTTGTAAAAGTAGAGAAAATAATACAATAAATGGCATGCACCTATTTCAGGACATCTCTCTAAACTACAGGGACTAATTTTAATATCATAACCGCAGTACCATTATCCTGCCTACACAGTTTACAATCCTCAGAAGCATCAGTACCCAGTTGGTGTTTGCTTGTCTCCAATCAGCTTATTCTTTCCTTTTTTTAAAACTTTACAGCTTGTTGGATTAGGAGGCCGCTGGCTTGTAAACTGCTCAGTCTCCTTCACATCTAGGTTCCTCCCTCCCCGCCCCCGAGCCTGTTCCCTGCACCAATCCCTCCCTCAATTTCCTTGAACTGTCGTTGCTGGGCAGCCGGGTTGTTTGTGCCATAGAATTTCCCACAGTCTGAGTTTTGCTGATCGTATCCCCGTGTGTCATGTGACATATTCCTCCTCTGCCTCCTGTATTTTTATAAGCAGGCAGTCAGATCCGGAGGCTTGATCAGATGCAGGTTTGCCGACGAAGCTTTGGAGTGGCTTGGCGCGAGCTCCTCAGGAAGCCCCCGGGTCTGCTGGTGTCGGAGGCACGATAATCGTTGCTAGAGCTGCTCTTGCATGGGGGCGGGGGAGGGGCGAGCTCTTTTTCTCATAGTTCTATAAGGAGAAACGCCTCATCAGCTGTTTGGTTACCCTGATAAATACCCAGGAAAAAGAATGCTTGATTGCATCCCCTCTTTTACAATGGTTTGTTATCTTTGGAGGAAGCGCAGGACATGCTGCCTGTGATCTGATTCACAGCAGGTCCAGGGGTGGCAGCGGGTCCGTGCCACCGGGGAGCCGGGAGGGCAAGCGGCAGGTGTGCAGGCTCATCCTACCGCTCTGCCTCTGCGGACGGACGTCTGATATGCTCCATAACAGACGTGGGGGGGCTTGTGAAGAAATTAAATATGTTGCTTGGTTTTAGTGTCATGATAGCTGCAGGTCACAAACACACTGAAGTGCTTTGATTCTGCCGTCGGCCTGTGGGAGCCTCTCACGCTGGCTCCTAAGCTCTTTCTGGCCCGAGTCCAGCGGCCTTTGAGAGTGGCCTTGCTCCCAGCATGACCGGAGTCCCATTCGCGCTGTGCGTCCCCTCCCCAGGCCTGGCAGAGCTTCCAAGACAGGCCGCTGCCCTCCGAGGGTCCCCTCTGGGCCTGACCGCGGCTGCCTGGAGAGATCCCTTGAGGCTCCAGTTAGACTCCGCAGCCAGGAGCGCAATGTCCCTCCCCGCACAGCAGGCAAGGCCGCGTCCTCTGCCCCCTGCGCTCCTGCCGCTGCGTCCCACCCCCACCCGGGCAGGTGTCTCAGCCGGGCGTTGACTGCGCGGGCGGGGTGGAGGGGAAGGGAGATTACAATCTGACTTTAAAGGCTCAGGCAGTGACTTGCTCGGGGCTGGCTCCCCGCCCCCAGCCGCAGCCGCTCCCCCAGACCCAGAACAGGGAGAAGGAAAGGGAGGCAGGGCGAGTGTTCAGGGTCTCTATCTGTCTCCACTCAGCCGATTTATCTTGCAAACTGAATCAGAGCGCAACACTTAGGAAAGAGGCCGTGGGGCGCCTCCAGGTCCCAGAGCTTTGCCTAATCTGCTGGGTTGGGGGTAAGGGGTTCACAGGGCAGGCGGAGCCCCCCAGAGACAAGGGTAGGGCACAAAAGGTAAAGGGCCCAGAGGGATCCTGGCCTCCGGATGTGCCAGGCACTAGCGGGTATCAGGAAGAGCACGTTGGCCAACGTCCATGGGCAGCGTGGACTCTGTGGGTCAGTGGACAGGGAGGCTGGTGACAAGCACAGCCACCCAGGGGTGGAGGGAGGGGCTGCCACTGAGCAGGGAGCCCCCTCACAGTGAGAGCTCCAGGAAGTCTGGAATATTTGGAAGAGGGATCCCATCTGAGCCCTGGGCCCACATTCAGACAGGCCCAGGGCTCCCGGGGGCAGCAGGGGTGTGGACCCCATCTGGCCAGTTATTCCTGTTTTTTTTTTTACATTGGGGATAATAACCCCACCCCATCTGCAAGAATGCTGGGGGGTAAAGGAGTGGGTGTGCCGAGAAGCCCGGTGAGGCACGGGGCGTGCACATGACCAAATGACCCTCATGTCTCCTCTGTGACCCCGTCTGCACAGGGAATCTGCAGATGGGCCAGAAGCAGCACCCGTGTTTTCCAAGCAATGTCCAGGGTGAAGCTGCTCCCAGGAGGAAGTTGGATGATAGAAAGGCCCAGAGAGGAGGCGACGGAGAGTGGGGGGAGGGAGGGGAGGGAGGGGGAAGCCAAGCTTCCAGCAGTGGATGGGGCTCTGGGGCAGCTGGTCATTTCAGGGGATAGACCCACCCAGGGGCCCTAAGGGTGAGTTTGCATATGGAATCACTGCTTCTCAAATGAAGCCCCAGGACAGGGCTCCGTAAGACCAGGGGTGCACATGCGCAGGTGAGACGTAGAGAAAACAAATGGTGGCAGGTACCACAGGCGTCAACACCTGCACCCTTCAGGGGTGAGCCCTGGAAGGCAGGCTTCCCCCCGCCCTCTGATGGTGGCCAGTCCCACCAAAGTGAAATGTGTAAGGACAAGAGGTGGTTACCATTAATTTATGTGAAAATTCTGAGCCTTCCCAGTTCCCAGAAGTAACCTCTCTCTGGCTTCTCTGAGACCTGAGGAACATCTTGCTAACAGATGCCCAAAATAAATGCAGACATAGCGCAGATGCCACAGACCAGGACACAGCTGCGGGGGTTCAGTGCCGAGATTCCCAGCATGGTTCCCAGGAGGGTTCTGGGGGCCTCCATTCCCACTGGGCTCCCTACAAAAGGCACCTGGTCTGTTGTTTTCCATTTTCACCTTTGTAAAGGCAAAATTCTTCTTGGGGTTTCTCTGGATCTGCGAACACAGGTCCTCCTGTATGAGGCCTTCTGCAGAGCAGAGCAGCTAACTGGGATTCTGGGAGGGAGTGGCCCCTGTGCTGGTGCTGCCGGGTGAAGGCAGGTGGGTGGCAGGCCAGAGCTCTGGGCTTCCAGCCACCGGCGCCTGTGCCAGGCTGCACAGGGCCAAGACAAGGCAGCGGAGCCCTCCCCAGGACGCGCAGGCACTAGGCCGTGGGCCACACCCAGACGACTAATGTGAGAGGGGGTCATGATCGGACATGAGCTGGGCAGCCTCCTCACACTTAAAGCATCTCCTACAGATTTTTATTTCTTTAAAGAAAACTGTGATGACTTAAATGCACAAGGTGCAGGAGGACCTGATATTAACAGGGGCAAAATCCTAATAGAAGTGTAAGGACACCACCCCTGACCTGGCACAAAGCAGTGATCTTGGCTGTATTGTTATTGCCCCTATGAAAAAACCCGCAACCCTGCCATCTTAACGTGGCTGCGTTTAAGGAGATAAAGTCAATCCCGGTAGGCTTGACCCCATCCCCACCCCCGTGTGCAACACACTGTGTGTGTGAGTGAGCAGACACACTTAGCAGTAGGTATAATTCTGTCAACAAGGCTGCTGTCTAAAACACTTGCTAATTTTATATCATGAATGTTTTCAGGACATCAAGGAATATAATACTTTCGAGAACATGTAAGTGAATATATATTTGATCTCAAAATGAGGAAATATTTTCTAAGCATATGAGTAAAAGCAAAATAGTTGGCTACTTAAATTTTCACTTCAGTGTGTGTAAGACATGAAATGAAAGGTAGATGACAGTCGGAAGATATTCACAACCTATAAAATGTGAAAAGGGTGAACCTGTATGTAACACGTTCTCAGAGATCACTTCTTAAGAAGGCACATCAAACAAATAAATAAGCGAAAGTCATCACCACGCAATTCGTAAAATGAGAAACACGTGGTGAAGAAGATGTAGGGAAAAAATGCTCATCATCACCAATGAAAAAAATGCAAAATTTTAAATCAGATTCTTATTTTCACTTACTGGGGAGATTCTGGTATGGGTTTGTTCAATGATAATTCCCAGTGTTGGTGAGAAAACAGTGAATTATAGTCTCTCAAAAACTACTGAGTATAAACTGGTACCATTTTTCTAGAAATTAATTCAGCCCTAAGCTTACAGTCTCAAAAATTTTTATCCCCTTTGTCTACGTCTTTCCATGTATTTGAATTAATTTCTTAAGAAATAATCAGATGGACCAAAATATCTGTGTTCAACAAAGCTTACGGCAACACTGTTTATAACACTCAAAAGTCAGTACTTACATAAATGTCTAACAATAAGTAGAGTAACTAAATCATTATATAGAGAAATACCTAAAAATTGGTGGCCCTAAGTAAAACACAAACAAATAAAAACCCTAAGGATACAACATCAATTTTGAAAAAAATGCATTATTACAGGAGGACAGGCAGGGACTTGATTCCCTTCCCCTTCGTTAAATGAGCAACTGGATCTTGGAGTTGAACATAAGTGCAGCACTGCCTTCCAATCCAGCTGCTTAGTCCTGCGGACCTTCCACGGGGGTCCGGCATACTGGACTATTTCAACGGACCCAGTCCTGCAAACGCATAAATATTGTTCACCAGATTTCTAAAAAAATATTTATTTAGAAAACAGTTCACATCTTTTAAGTCTTAGGAACTCCTGTTCTTTGGCACAGTTTCCTCCTTTCCCGTGACTGGGAGTGTGGTTTCCCTTCGCTGCTTGGAAGGAAAGGGCACGTCTTATGTTCGGGTCCCCTCCCGTGGCAGCGCAGCGGATCAGAGTGCGGGAGGACCTCTGTTAGGGACGGCAGGTGGGCTGGGGGTGGGGGCCGCAGCCGCTGAAGACCCCTTGGTTACAATTACAGAGGCAGGGCTGGCCGTGGAGGTGGAAAAAGAAGGTGACAGCTCCCTAGCCTCGGTTTCCCTTCCTTGGGAGCAAGGCGGCCGGGGTGGAAGGCCAGCTTTTCCCCAGCCAAGAGTCCGGTGATGGCCGCTGGGCTTGACTGATGGAAGGCGGCTCTGAAATCGTGTTGCCAGGTTACAGGAGGCGGGCTTGGAGAAGTCTTCGCATGAAACTGACTGACGGTCTCCCCCGGTGTCTGGCAGACCTGCTCTGGCTCCGTGTCAGAGCCCCCATCAGACAGGCCTGCGCTGAGAGGTCTGAAAGATGGTTCAGAGTTAAAAATGGACTCTGTTCGAGAATAAATTATAATGATGCTTTGTATCAACTGAGGGAGCGCTAAGTTCTTTATGGATATTAGCTCACCTTCCGTGCAATCGAGAAAAGATGATTTTGTCAGTTCAGTATTTGTGTGTCCTCTCTCTCTTTTACTTGGGGAAGAGGACAGCTATTGCAAGGCTGTTTTCTCCTATTAATTTGGAAACAGTAAATCTTTTTAAGTTTTTTCCACAGGAAACCTTTCCTTATTGGATTTCACATAAGAAATTAAAAATGAACAGTGGTGCCTTAAATGTGCGTGTATGTGCATTTATGTGTCTAGATGGATGTAGTAGCTACATAAATATTTAATTTTGATGGTCTAAGCCTTTTCCTTCAGTTTTCATGAGCCAGGATTTATTAGCTACTGAGCAGTGTGGCTACTGTTATTTGCTTTGGCACCTAAATGATATAAAAGTCGATTATGAATTGGCTCAGGGGATCGGAGAGCTGCAGCATGTCCTGTGGCTCCTGTAATTTCAGTTTGTTGCCCAGTGTCTGGAATGAGCAAGTGTCTGGGGTGGGAAATAGCCCACGGACGGACATGCGGACATTGAGCCGAGGAGACAGGGGCCCTGGGTCACTGGCTGTGAGCATTTCCGCGGGGTTTGCCCTGGCAGGGTGGGGGTGGGGGAAAGTGCTGGGGGCTGTGCATGCAGACGCATAATCTGAGAATAAGGCAGAACCCAGGACCGGTCAGAGCAATGACTGAAAACCAGGGGAGTCCAAGGAGAGGCTGGTCGCGCCAACCAGCCACTGACACTGAGGCCTGCGCCCCTGACTGTCTCAGAGGCGGGCCAGTCTGCCCCAGGGTCTCCCCGAGGGAAGGCAAACATTTGCTGCTTGCCCTGTTTATCGGCAAGCTACCATCTCCTGGGTCACTGAGACAGAGCGGCGGTCTGGAAACCAGTAACAGCCCAGGACAGCAGAATTACTTGTCGAGCAGAAAATTCCTCTAGGGAATGTGTGTCCTACGAACATGCCAATTGGGAGATGGGAGTTTTCAGGTGGAAAAGTGCAAGTCATGATCCACTTGTGGGGCCCGCCGCTGGGGGCTTTGGGGCTTCGTGTTTCCATAAAGGGCTGCGGAAAATCAGATAATGCTCACCTCAGAATTAGCCAGGAGCAAATGGCAAATCTTTGTTAACAAACTTGGGGTCACTTCTACAAAGTAAGAGGGCACCCCAGCGAACATTCAGAACAAAAATTCGGTTGCTGCCAGGTTCTGGTCTGGAAGGAAAGTACTTTTGGAGCAGAAGCCGGGTCTTGTGTCACCCATCTCCTCGGCGTGTTCCAACCGAGCAGGCTTACGCCGCCTGTGTAGTGTTCTCTCATCTTCTCGACACCATTGGACACTGGAATTGTGACGTGGCACGCACACATTATATACACACACATACATATGTTTACAATACCTATATGTATGTACCTATGCATATCTATATGTACTGTGTGTGTGTATATATTTTCCCTCATAAATAAAATGGAACTAAGCTTCATTTTCAGTATTTGGGTGACTCTTCCGTCACTTATCTCTAAATGAAAATTTCCCCAAACACATTAGTTCCAAATTCCAACACTAAAAAATATATATATATATATATATATATATAAAGGGGTACAACATAAAGGTGGACTTAAATTTACTATACAAAACCACCCGGCATCTTCAGTCAGTCCCAAGACAAACAGATTTTTGTCCCCCTAAAGGAGGTCAGAGTTAACCTGGAAAATGGTCAGGAAGGTGTGCAGGGGGTGTGTTCTTTGGAGTGTGTTTGGCTGGAGGCACCCCTAAGGGCCCTGGTTAGTACCGATCATGAGATCTGCGCTGAGCTGCGGTCCAGAACTGCCCCGAGTCCCTAGTGAGGTTAATTAAGTTAGAGTCTCAGACTAGGTGATGTCAGAATAAACCTAATGTGTTGTCAGCAGGCTGAGCCAGAAGAGCAGAGCTCCAGCGAGGAATTTCTATGCAATAAATATCACTTAAATTCCTCTCAAAGTTGGAGCTGGTGTCAAAGTCCAAAGAAAAGCAATATTCCCTGGCAACTGCTGTCAGGAGTGTGTTTGTGTCTGGCCATGTATCATCTGAACACTCAAATTAGCAGAGAAGAAAGAGTGAGTTAATATCCCCCGGCTGACTGCTCAGAGAACTGCCTTACTGCAGCCAGAGAAATATGGACAGGGCACGGCCGGTCATCGACGACCTCCAAATGACTAGATGCTCAGAATCTTCTGGCAGCCTAGGCTAGATAAATAATTCCGGCCATGAAATAAATTCCCTGAAATATTTCAGAGAAGACATGCTCTCATTTCCCAGTTGCTCAGCTACAAGGAGCTGGAGAAACGCTGCAAGCCAAGGGGAAGGCAGGCGGGGACTCCACGCGGGCCTCCACCTCCTGCCTTGGGTTTCTGAGGGGCAGTGACTGGGGGGAGCTGGCATGAGGCAGGGAGTTCTTCCAGGAAATCAGTACATGAGGCTTGTAAGCAGATTCAGGTCTGGACAGGTCTTAGGAAGGGAAGGAGGGAGGGAAGGGATCCGTGGAGAGGGAGCCTGCAGATGGGAGACGGAGGGGAGAGAAGAGAGCGGCAAGAGACGGTGACATCGATTTTAAGAAGGGAGATGAAGGAGAGAAGGGTAGCAGGGGGGAGAAAAGGGAGGGATTGATATCAGAGAGCGCTAACGGAATGGCACCTTTTTTTTTTTTTACCAGAAGACACACTGCAGATAAATGTTGCAATCGGAGATCCTTTTAAGTAACTATATTTCAATTATTCTCTCTCTTTGCTTTTTTAATTTAAGAATTTAAAATTCTTGCCTTTAAAACACACACAACTGAAATTTCTGGTTCACACAGTCACCGTAGTTTCCAGGTATTTGAGAGCTGGTACAACTCCAGGCAAAATTCGTCCCATTCCTGCAGCCCTCCAAGACCCCTGCTGCTTGCCCACTTTCTGCTCCAGAAGGGGGGTGGGGGGCTTTGGGGTATTTGGGGCCAAACCGCTGCAGGCGCCAGCACCCTTGCCCGAAGCAGAAGGCAGCCAGGCCTGACCTGAGAGCACTTCCCCCCGAGGGTTGGCCTGGGTGACTTTTCTGAGCCATTCTTGGGAGATGATGTTCCCTGAGATGTTCAGAACTGGAACAAAATTCCTCCTCCCCTGAAGAAAAGCTTGGGGGTTTAGGTATCCCCCACACAGCAGAGAGGCAGCCTCTGTGTTCGGAGCTTCGTGTCTGTAACAGCATCAGAAACACAGGCTGGGGGTATAACGCGCTGCCCTCAGTACAGCACAGAGCTGGGATGCAGACACCGTGGCTTCGTGCCGGACCCCGCGGCCGTTCCAGGGGGATTCTGGTCCAGGCACCTGGGATCTGCCTGGGGGGATTTACAAAGTTTACGTCCATTCATCAGTTCAGCTTCTCAAAGGCAGGGAACTTAGGAATAAGAAAACTTAAGTTTTATTAATGCCCAATGAAAAGACAAATGCTACCCACCACAGTGGGCACATTCTGGAGAAAACCAGTGCAGAACCCAGCACACCACACATTCAGCTGCAGGGGCTTCGTTCTGCGGCAGTTATTCAAGGCGTGTGTCTGCCTAGCCATGGTCTTCCCTGTCCTCCTGGAACGGGAGGACCATCTCCATGGCCATATGCCTAAGTCAGCCGACACAACCGTAAAAGCAAACAAACCTTCTCTTTGTCACCACTTCCCTGAGCCTTGCCCTTTAAATTTATAGGACATATATTCAGAGAAAAAGGAAACTTCTTTAGCCAGTATGAATCACCGGTTTTAAGTTAGGCACTCGGTTGACATTCTCCTTAATTTAATAACATTAGGAAATAAAATAAATGTATGTAGATTCAGATCAAATGCCAGCCCCTCATTTCAATGGGGTCTGATTTTTTTGAAGTTTAAGAGTTTGATTTTGTTCCAAAAAATAATGACTCTTTGAATTTGGTGTTCAACTAAAATAGCACAATTTAGTTCAAGTTCCCACTAAACTGGAGGGTCCCACAGAGGATCAAAGATGATACATGTTACAAACCTAGATTCCAAATACCCTGGCAGGCTACCTTGGTGACACTGACTTTGACTTGTTATGAAAAAGTATGTGTGTGCTACCCTCCCTTGCCCCCTTCTCCCTTTAAAAAAAGAAATGATGGCTTTTTCAGATCTCTGCTGCCAGAGATGAAAGGCTTTGAGCGTTTGAAATCAGGTGGAGGGCAGGGGTCAGGGCTGCTCACCGGGTGCATCCTGGGTGCAAACATAAAGGGCAGCAGAGATAGCCGCAGGTTTCTGAGTTTGCCGTCTGTGCCTGACCCGTCTAGGGATTAAGACAGGCTTGCTGGCCCCAGGTCACAGGTCATGCTGCAGACTTGACTGCAACTCCCTGATGACCCCAGTGGACAGTGTGACCACTACATTCAATAGCCCAGAGCAGTGCATGCTCAACGGCCACACAGGAAAGTCACTCCCCGATGCCAGGAAGGATGGCCAGTGACTGCCAGCCCACTGAGAGAGCTGGACCAAGCACAAGGGCAGTCCACGAGTCCTGAGGGCCAGGGCTGCTGGGTGACACGTCACCTGCAGCTATCTGGGGGGACAGGCAATGATGCAACCTTGGAAAGCAGCCATTTGGAGAAAAAGGAGGGCAGGGAGAGGGAGCCGATGATAGAGAAATAAAAGGCTGGTAGGGGTGAATTGGGGAGGAAAATGCAGGGAGGAGGGACCAGGAGGAAAGGCAGGGCAGCAGGTGCACGGCCGGAAGACAGGGCGCCAGGACGGCGGGCGGGCAGCGCCGGTCAGCCGTCAGCCCTGCGCACGGAGGGCGGAGTCTCCGCCAGTGGAGACCCAGACCGGCCCCTTCTGTCGCTGTCACGTATTCTGACACTGCAGGGAGGATCCAGGCCGGCAGGCCATGCGCCTCGTGGTGGGAAAGAGGCCCAGGTGGTCCGCCCCCCGCGGGTCCCTGGGCCCCTGCAGAGGAACGCTTCACTTCCTTTCCTGGCTTAGACCCGTCTCCGGGGCAGCTCGTGCCCATGGGCAGACCCTCTCCCCCAGGCTCTTATACACTCAGTCACACACCCAGGTCCCAGGACCCAATGGGGAGGTGCCATCTGTGTGTTCAGGACGGTCACAGAGCACCAGCTTGGCCAGCACCCCTGCCCGTCGCTAAGGCTGTGTTCCCTGAACACGCTGGTCTAGCGGCGCGGCCAGACGCAGGTCTGGCACACACAGGCCTCCTCCGTGGTCATGGGCCAGAGTTGTGTTTTGGGAGGGGTTCCGGGAACACCGGCCCACGACCCCAGAGCAACCCCAAACCCAACCTACCTCCTTGTCCTGGAATGTGAGAGGGGAATGTCACGTTCTGAATGGGCTGAGGAGACAGCTGCGCCCCCATCAGCCCCCTGGGCCTGGTGTGAGCCGGGCAGGGAGAGGACCTGGGTCCCGGGAGGCTCAGCCCCGGGACCTGAGCAGTAGCAGGCCCATGATTTAGATGCTCATGGACCTCGAGTGCTGCTAAGAGTCGGGTGGTGTGGGGAATACAAGGCATCTCAAGTGCAAACACACACTTTTGCCATTTTCTATTATTCCACAACTTTATATTCTTACATAATATGTTGTAGAACTTGGAAAATAGGGAAAGGCATAATAAAAAGAGGCATATCACCCATAGCTTCACAAACCAGCAATGAGCCCACTGCTAATGTTTTGCTTTTCTGTAGTGATATCTGCATCTCCATCTGTGCTGATAAATCTAGATTTAGAATCAAATAGGAACGGCTGTAGGTGCCACTGTGAGCTCAGGGGGGGCACACCTGATCGGACTCCTGGTGGTGCTGAGACAACCCGAGGACCCACATTATGGGGTACCTGGGACAGCAGGAGGGCAAGTGATGTGCCCGAGGCTCCCCACCACCACCCCTGAGGAGGGGGAAGCCTGGCTGGGTTTGGGGGCTGCACAGTGAGCTCCCTCCATGGAAGAGAGCCAGCTGAGAGGTGGCAGCCCAGCCGGGCGGCTCCCAGCCCGCAATCCATCGCCCACGTCCCCTGTGTGTCCCCAGTGCTGCAGCTGCTGGGGTGGCAGGCTTTGTGGGGCCTTTGATTCATGTGAACCAAGTACTTTACAGGCGAGCGTGGGAGGGGTGTGGGCCGCGCACCGAGGGGTGCCTCCAGGAGAGCTTTTTAGTGCTGGCTGCTGCCAAGCTGGGACATGCGCAAGACCTCCCCACCCCCGGGAACCCCGCTCAGACTCAGAGGAACCCAGCAATAACTCGCCCCCAGGCCCCAGACTTGGCCATGCTGGCCAGGTGAGGAGCTGGGTCTTTCTCCTGGACCTGGCTGCAGGCAGGGGCCCACTTCTCTGATGCTTACTTACATTTCTCTTCAATATCTGAGACTAAAGGTCTTAGTCTTAATCCTTTTTATTCCTGCCAAACTCTCTGGGGGGTTTAAGGAGAGAGTTGAAACCACAGAATGAGGGGGGCAGCCCACTCTGGGCTCAGCCCCAGAGCAACGGTTAGGGTGAAACCCACTTGACTATCATTTACTCATTCATCAAACCCTTATGACCACCTACTTCATGCTGGGACTGACTAGGGATTAGAGAGTCAAAGAGGACTACAAGATATTCCAAGACGTGTTTAATTTTTAATGGGAACAGACCTGTCATCCAATAATTAGTGAAAAATGTGTCAAGAACGACAGTGCTGAAAAGTCAGAAATGCTACCATAAACGTATTTTTAAACAGAACAATAGGTACATTTTCAAAACAACATGCTCAGTATGGCTTTCCTCAACCTCCAGATACCTTACCAATGAAGTTCTTCCAAATTTAAAGCAGTGAGTCCAATTGTTAGTGTGAAAAAGTGTAAGAAATATCCTAAAGTGTCCAAAAAAGCCTGGGACCCAGAGAAAATACTGTATTTCTTATACCTTTTTTTTTACAAGGTTAACAATTGGACCCGTCTCTTCAATTTGAGGTACGAGTGAACACCTGAACAGATACCCAAAGGTTGCGTGAAAACATTGAATGTATGATTTGAAAATGTAACTCACATTCTGTTTGACAGCAGATTTGCTCCACGATTCCTCCTTCTTAGGGCGCTGTGCGGACAGGGTCAGGCGCCCGTCGGAGGGAGATGAGCTCTGTTCCCAGAAGAGGCAGCATGAGAGCTGAGCCCGGGGGGACCGGGAACAGCTAGTGAAGCCGGAGAATCTAATGGGGCCTGAGCCGAGCAGACTTCCTAGAAGTGCTGGGCTGGCCTCCTGGAAGGCTGGCAGCCCCTTTCCGGGTGAGCTTGGCCTGTGCTTTGTTTAGCGTCATTTGGATACTGGTCGGAGCGGCCATCCCGCCTGACGGGACCTGGGCTTGAGTCAAACGCAGGGCAAAGGGCCTGCTCACAGCCTGGGGTCCACCTGCGAGGAAGGCCCTGCCTCCGTCCTCCCTCAGAGGCTTAGGAGCTGCGATGTCCCACTCACTCACGTCCATGCCCAGGCCACTCACAGAGCAACGACAGGGAAGGTGCAGGGCCTCTTTGGGAATCTGGCACTTCGTGGCGGCTCCTCATGAAGAAATCCTAGGGTAGCTTTCTTCCTGATGACCAGCTTGAACCCTGGATCACAGCTGGAAGGACCTACAGAGATTGTTAACACCCTTATTTTGGTGTCCAAGAAACCAGGGGTGAAGTGGCTCCCCTAAGGACACGCGCTTTGGGTGACCATGAAAATGGTCAGACAGGTGTCTCCCAACTCACAGGTTCTTTGAAATGTAAGGGGCATCAATCAGTCAATCAGCCTCTGGGTCCCACAAGCCTGGTGTTGGCAAAAACGAGAGAACTAGGTCTTTGCCCTCCAGGGTTCTGCAGTCCAGCTGAGCAGGAAAGACGCAGTGAGAGTACGAAGCGCTCTCTGCACTACCCTGTTAATGAATGCAGCGGAGGCTGGCGTGGCCTGGAGCCCTGGGGCAGGAGGCCAGGGGAAGGGGAGAGCTGGGAAGTGGGTGTGCAGACCGCTCGAGGAGGGAGAGGCGCTCTGGGCAGGAGCACCCCTTCAGGAAAGCCCACGCCTGCATATCCGCGGGGCCCCGGCTTCAGCTCACCGCGGTGCCAACCTCCAGGGTGAGCAGGGGATTTTTGCCCTCTCTCCATCCAGGATAAATCAGTGGGGGGAAAGGGGACAAGAAGCCAACTCCATTTTGGCGACATTTCTTTGCTCTGTCCTCCTGTGTTGGTCGTCCTGGTCTGCTTGGGGCTGGGACTTGCTTTGCCCAGCCAGGCCCGAAGGGACGTAAGCACACCACCCAGGGCTCAGGCCCCCATCCTGTTTCCACACAGCCGGGGCAAGTCACTCGGGGGCCCCAGATGGCCCGGGGCTGCTGGAGGCTCTGCGCCAGCACTGACGCTGAGATGCCCACCGGCTCCGGGCCCTGGTGGCGTCTCACGCCCACTGCTCAGGAATCTCCCAGGACACAGGTGGGAGGGCGGCCTCCCGCCACAGCCCCATAGGCTGGTCCTCAGCAAACGCCTGGATGTGATGAAAGTGGGGCAAGAAGGAGGGAAAGAAATTCCAGGGCCGTCCTCCTGGTTATATTTCAAACAAAGCAGATCCCCAGCAGCAGTGGTGGTAGGTTAGGCCTGACCGGCACAGCGGCTGGGGACGTGCAGGGGGTGAGCGCGAGGACCACCTGCCATGTGGACCTGGGCTCCCTGGGCGTCTCTCTGACCCCCCGGGTGGAGCGTGTGGGCGCGGGGCCCTGTCGGCTTGCTGCCCTCCCTCACAGAGCAGCCAGTCTGTGAGGCCCAGCGGGGCTAGACGCATTCACAGAATTTCCAGAAGAATTGCCCAGAGGGCAGTGGCCCTGTGGCAGCCTGGGGGGAGCGCCTGAGACGGGAGGGCCGACCTTGCCAGGCACTAACCCGCTGCCCCGGGGTGGACTCCCGGCCCTCCCGGCCCAGACCTGCCTGGGCAGCCTACTAGGACTGTGTGACCTGGGCGCGCCACGAGGGCAAAGAGGCCCCCCACCCAGAGCAGCGCAGCCCGCGCTGCCTGCCCTTCTAGGACAGAATCCGTAAATAATGGGACCCGGTCAGCCAAGTCAGCGAAATCCGTGCGCGGCGCCCCCCAGGCCCCTCGCTCCCGAGGCCCCGCGGGGTGGCGGGGACACGGCCCCGCGGGGCAGGCCCGGATCCGGGGCGCTCAGCCCCAGCCCTGCGGCCGCCAGGGAAGCCCTGAAACTGGGCGGCCCGACGCTGAGCGCGGCAGCTCTGACGACACCTGGAGTCCCCTGGGTGGGAACAGGGACCCCCGCGCTTCCTCCCTGGGCTCGGGGGAGGCGGAGGGGGCTGGGGGCGCCCCTCGGCAGGTCTGTGTGTCCCGGGCCTCCAGCCCCGGGCAGCAGCCTGTCCTCGGGGCTGTACGGGTGTGAGCGAGCGGGTGCGTGTGCGCTCAGCACGCGCGTGTGCGCGTAGCCCGTGTGCGAGGGGGCGCGTGCGTGTGCCGGGCGGCCGCAGCCGGGCCTTCCCCCGCCTCGCAGGGGGCCCCAGGGCCGGGCGGCTCCCCCTGCCCCCCGCGGCCCCGCGCCGCCCCCGGCGCCCCAGCGCCGCCGAGTCCCCTGCGCACGGGCCGGGGGCGGGGCGGGGCGGCGCGGCGGGGGGCAGGGACCGCAAGTGGGGGCGGGCGCCGAGCGGGAACTGCCGCGGGGGCAGATCGCGGCCGATAAGCCGGGCGCTGGGTGGCGGCGCTCGGCAGGAAACCTCGGGGAGGGGACGGCCGCGCGCGGGAGGGGAGGCGGCTCCCGTAACCGCACCCGACGGCCTGGGATCGGCCCAGGGCTCCCTCCCGCGGCGGGCGGCTCCTCAGGGGCTGGGGTCCAGCGGCCCTTGGCCTTGGGTGTGCTTGGAGGGCGCGCCCTGCGCCCGACTCGCCCGGTCGCCCTGGGCCGGGCAGGAGCTCCCGGGTCAGCCCTGGGGGGCCGGGCTGCCCAAGCGGGGGCATGTCCACCCGGAGAAGCCCCAGGGGCCGTGCTTCTTCCTGCCCCTCCCCCAAGAGGGGGCCTGGGAATGCAGCGGCACTGGCCTGGGCGAGGCGGTGGGCGGTGGTCGGAGCTGCTTTATCTCTACCCACCTGCCTGGCACAGCAGGTGCTCATGTCAGAGATGGGGAGGGGGGCTTGCAGAGGGCAGCATCTCTTCCCGGCGGCACTGGACAGTAATCACAAAAGGGTCCTCCTGTTTGCCAGCAGTAGTTTTCTGTGTCCTTACATAAATGTAATCTTATTCCTAAAATACTATCATATTGAAAATTGTTGTGTATTTGAGATACTTCCAAACCCCAGCAACTGTCACCAGAAATGTACCGAGCCACAGCCAAGTTCAAGGTGCTCCGCTGGACGGGTGAGTCCCTGTCCCTGCACTTTCTGCCCTGCCTAGAACTGCCACGTGCACACCTCGTTTAATGTCCGAGTTCCCGCCATTCGTTTTTGTTTGGGTTGTTTGGTGTTACAGACTAGTTAGAGTTGCAAATAGCACAAAAGGCTGCCAAGTGGAAAATAAGTAACATCCTCCCAACCTCCCCTTCCCAGTTCCTCTTGAATTAACTGTGGATAATATTTTTGGTGTATGTAGTCATCTAGATATAGATCTATAAATGTTTTTTTTATTTTGCTAAAATTTACATAAGTTTTCCTATTTTAACTGTTTTTTAAGCTCACATTGTGGTGGCATGAGGCACATTCTCCATGCGCGGCCATCACAACCGTCCATCATTTCCAGAGCTTTTTCATCGTCCCAAACAGAAGCACCATCCACACCTACATGTGTGTATATCTGTGTACATATGCAGCCTACCTAATATGTCTTTTCTTTTTTATACACAAATATACATGCCATTCTAGAACTTTCTTTTCCGAATCATCTTGGAGATCTTCCCATAGCAGCTATCTGTTGTGTTTTTGTTTTTATGAACTGCTGTGTTTGAATATAGCAAAATTTGCTTATCAGGTACCTAGTGGATGGATATTTATGTTTTTATTCTTATTTTTCTACTGCAGATAATTACGCAATAAACACCTTTGTATTTATATATCTGCTTCTCTAAAGGTTTATCTGTAGTATAAAGTCCTTGACACATGGCAAAATCATGCCTGGAATTTTGACATGACAGGGTTCGATCTAGAGTGGATCTCTTTTAAATGGTGCTCATATTTAAGGGCATAATATAAAGGCTGTGTGCTGTGTGAGGAAGCACAGAGAGGCCTGGGAAGAGTGGGCACCTCATCCACGCTGGCCCACATACAGGCTTTGGCACGTCCGAGAATCACTGCACCTCCCTGAACTTCAGTCTTCTTATCTGTAAAGAGGGAGGGGCAAATAAGATCTGCCCAGCTTGCTTCACTCAACTGTTGCTAGGACCGAATTAAATCAAGAATATGAAAGGGTTTTGTAAACTGAAAGTTTTGGTATGTTTGGTATGACGATGGTTTTTATAGCATCGTTCCCTGGGGTCAAGCAGGAAAGCCATGTACCCCCTCTTGATGTATAAAAAGATAGGTACAATATATACACACATCTATATACATATTGTCCTTTCTATGAGAGTGTGTGTGTGTGTGTGTGTATACATGGCTTGTACTGTGCCTGGCACGAGTGAATACCTCCCACCAAAATGAGGGACTTGTCTGTTGGCCTTGAGGGGCTGCTGGGAAGGTGGGAGGAGTGGAAAGCACTGAAGTGTGCAGTCTGCTCCCTGAAGGAGATCACACCCCTGCCCTGGTCTCCCTCCCGGCCTGGGCCACAGACACCATTTCCCTCGCGGCTCCTGAGCGCCCTGTGCACCTTTGTCGGGACGATCTGTTTACTTGCTCATTTCCCTGCTCTGCCGTGAGGCTAGATCTGTGTTTTTCACTTCCTCGCCACTGTCCAGCACAGCACCTGAGCCTTCTCCTAATAACGGTGGCTACTGCCGTGTTTTGGATACCTACTATGGGTCAGGCGTGTTCCTGCATGCATGCAGGATGCCCGTCACAGCTGCCCAGAAGCCAGGAATCACAGGGTCGGCTCTCAGAGAAGGAAACTATTCGTGTGCAAGGGCTGCCCTAACAGGGCACCACAGACTGAGGGGCTTACACGAGACCAAGGGGTGGAAGCTAGAAGTCTGAGTTCAAGGGGTCCGCAGGCCAGGTTTCTCCTGAGGCCTCCTCCTTGGCTGGCAGACGGCCGTCTTCTCCGCGAGGGTTCCCACGGCTTCCCTTTGTGCCCCCTGTCTCCTTATCTCCTCTTCCTGTAAGGACGCCAATCCCGGAGCAGGGCCACCCTGTGACCTTACTCACCTGCCTCTTTAAAGGCCCCAGTCTCCAAACACAGTCACATCCCGGGCAGGTTAGAACTTCCGCTTACGGTCTTTGGGGGCACACGGTTCAGCCCACAACAGAAATGAAGGCTTTGTGATGAATCTGTGTCCATGAATATAATGGGATTGCAGAAGATTGATTGGATTCCCATCCTCTTAGCAGAAGTGAAACCACTTTCTCTGTGGAAACCATAGCTTGGTTTAGGGGGTGAGGGCAGGAAGAGATCAAGATCGCCATACCCCACACTTGGGGACACAGACGAGTCCTGGAGGCCCTACGGAGCAGGCCGGCACCTGCAGCCCTCCTGGGTGTCTCCAGCCAACCCAGGGGTCCAAGGCAACCGTGAACCAATTTAGTCCGGTTGGCTTTAATTTTTTTCTTTTAAATTTTTTCACATTTTGGAAATTACAAAAATGTGTGTTTGTTGTAAAAAGAGAAAACCTTGCAATCACTCCCCCATCACATTGAGAGTGATATCCGCTGATGCCCCTCCCCCTGTCACCCTCTGACCTCATCTCCTAGCACTGCCCCTTGTACGTGCCTCACTCGCCCCTCACTGTGACCCCAACCCTGGCCCGCGTGCTGCCCAGAGGCCCCTGGGGCCTGGGGCCACCACAGGACTGCGCCTGCTGCCCCTCTGCCCGCCGTGCCCTCCCCCTGCGCACCCTCCCAGCCGCTGCCGTCTGACCCCCTGCAGAAACGGGGTCCTTGTCATTTTGCACTTTTGCTTCCCTGACCAGTAGTTAGATTGAGTCTTTTTATGTTTATAGACTATTTGTTTTACCTTTTCTGAGAATTGCCTATCTATATGATTTGCTGTTTTTTTCTCTTAGACTAGTTGTCTTAGCTTTTATTTTTCAAAGTATAATTGATTGGATTCTAACCCTCAAAAGCCTTAGCAGTGAAGCTGTTCATCACAGAATGATTTATGACGGTGAGAAGTTGTGAACAACAACCCTTGGTGGGGGGATGAGTATATAATCATTAAAACTATGAAGTAATATGAAATACAAAACATGACTATTTGAAATAACATGAACATATAATGTTAAATTATAATATAATACTAACTGAAAGGAGCCAGGTTTTTAATTTTTTTCAGGGAAAACATTTTATGTAATTACAATTTATAAATACAAACAACAAATACCTTGGGAGGCAATCCGCCATCACGTTAATAGTAGTTCTGTTTGAATGTGGTATTATGGGTGATTTTGAATTTTTCTACTTTCATGCACTTTTATAATGAGTTGATTTACTTGAACATAAAACGAATAGTGATGCCAGAAAAAGTTTTTTTAAATGACACAAGTGCTCAGGTTTTACTGTAAGGCTAATTATTGTCACAACCACCTGCAAGGACCCAAGGTAATGGGGAAGACAGGGCGCTGTTTGGTATCTTAGGGGGGAACAGGGTCATGGGCATGTATTTCCCTGGCATATTTTTTTCTATTACACTTGTTCTCTTTTGTGCAATATTGGTACCTGGCCTGCGGATCCGGACAGGGCTGGGTTCAGCCCTGGCTCTAGATCCCAGGCGTGTTATTAACCGCTCAGGACCCCACTTCCCCAGCTGCAAAGTCACAGTAGCTGTAAGCGCTGAAGGAGAAAACTCACATGTGCTCCCCGGCACAAAATTAATCTTCAAAATAAATGGTTGCCATTAGAATCCCTGCGTCTCTCCTGCTGCGGTGGACGTTGCTCAGTGACAAGCCCAGGGGCTGGTCTGCGTGCCTCTGCAGCTGTGGCCAGCGTGCCAGCAGCACGCCGAGCGGCCACCCAGAGCTGCCGTCACTGCCTTCTGGAGAGCTCGTGACTTCCTGTTTTCTGATTTCTTGGTGTGCAATGTCACAGCTTGTGTCTGAGCTTGGGGGTGCTGGGGCAACAGCAGGACATGGGGCTCAAGGGCGGGGCTGCAAATGGAGGTCAGGGGGGTGGACACTGGCCAGTCCTACCCGAATCACCGGCTTCGTGGTTAATACCGATGCCATTAGCGCCGTGTACTGGCTGCCCGTCTGTTTACGTGTCACACACCCTGGAGGTGGCTGTGTGATTATTCCAGGGCCACATAGCTAGTGAGGTAGCAGGGCCGGACTGGGACTCGAGTCCTCTGCCTGCAAAGGATTTGTTCTCACTGGGATGTTGAAGTGCCTCAAGAAGGGACAGGGTGGACTTTAAAAGGTTGCCTTATAAGAAGAGGGAGAATCTGTATTTTTTCGATACTAAAAGCAAAACTAGGACCAGAGTTGTTTTTTAAAAACTCTAGAATGAGAGCATTCCACTAGTGATGGGTAGACAGCGAGCTCACTGTCACCCAAGGTATTCAAGCAGAGGCTGGAGGTGCCAGGGAAAAAATTCCTTCAAAAGGTGGGAAGCTCTCTGGATGAAAGGAACTCTGAGGGCATCGGGATAAAGGGGAGAGACCAGGGACTCGCATCCGATGCGCGTGGAGCTTTCTTGCTGAGTGACCTTCTGAGCCCCCGTTACCTCATCTGCAAAATAGTAATGGTAGTGATTCTGTCCATATGATAACGAGTCGTCTAAACCAGACAGCGTGAGGGCAGAGAGTTCTCTAAACGGCGTGCTGAGGGCAGATGTAAGTCACCTCATTATCAGTTGGTGAAGCCAGGTGTTCCCAGAATGTCCACACCCGCCGAGCTCTTACAGTGTGCCAAGCACTTAATGCATTCTTGCTGTCTGATTTTACCCTCATCTGCCCTGAAAGGTGGGCATGCCCATCCTGAGCTGTGGAACCGAGCAGCCTGGGCCTGCAGGCCCTGACCCACTGCTGCCGGACCCCCAGAGCCTCTAAGGGCGGCCACCCGAGAGCCAGGGGCTCAGCATGTGCCGCGGGGCAGGGCGCTTCCCCACACACTGGCATCTCATTCCACCTACGTGACCCCTCCGGGAAGCTCAGAGAGGTTGGGAAAGCCGCCCCAAACACAAAGCCAGTGCGAGGCAATTCAGAACTTGAATCAGTCCTTTTGGCTTGAAGGCCTATGTTCTTTGCTCCTCCCAGCAGCCTGTTGATGTGCCAGGTGGGGACGAGAAACAAGAGAGTGAAACCAGGTTCCACAGTTCAGAATGCGCCATCTGTGCTGTCCAGGGCTGGTCGGGGACGGGGCACACGATGGGAAAAGTTCACAGGCTGATGTGACTGACTAAGTGTCAAAAGCTGGCTAACAGGAAGGGCTATGAATTCAGAGTGAGGTGACGACGCTGCGTCCTACACCGGAAGTGAGGTGCACCCAAGGCGGGGAGGTGAGACACGTGCCCGCCGCCAGGGGACCCAGGCATGCCACCCGGCCCTGCCACTGACCTGTAGGTGCCCTTCAGGAAGTTACTCCTCTGGTCTCAGTTTATCAACCCAATCAAACGTGACCAGGCACAGGAAATCATACAACAACTACCAACTGCGGTTCAAAAGAGAGATGTCCTTTCGTGAGTGAGCAGATGCCCTGCTCCTAACCAGGATCTGCTGCAGGAGGCAGCTGGCTGGAGGGGGACGTGGGCACCCGCGTGAGGCTGCAGATTCCCGCTGAGTGATTAAGACAACATTTCCCTGTTCTCAGAAGCCCACAGTGTGGCTGAAAGAAAGCAATGCAATTCAAATACACCTCTCCGGAAAGAACTAGACTCTACAAGGGCAGGTGCCTCCCCCAGGCTGCCCTCCCAGGCTCCAGAACCTCCCTGTGAACGGTCAGTGCCATGCAACTTCCCCAGCTCAGTGCTTTTATGAAGATGGCAAAGGCTGGAGACGGCTCGGCCGAGTCGTCCTGACAAGACGCACATTTCAGATGCAGGGAGCCGTGCGGACAGCCTCCGTGACCCGTCTCTGTGCACCCGGAGAGTCCTCCAGCACCTCACACGGCCTGCTCCCGGGGGCCTGCTGCACCACGGGGAGACCCTGCAGTGCTTCAAGCAGAAGTCAGGGCGGTCCCACTTGGGCTTCAGGCCAGAGCTTCCCCTGGGGTCGTGCAGGAACATCGGAGGCTCAGGATCCCCACCAGCACCCAATGCCCCCTCGGCCTGGAGCACATTCCCGGGCCGGCAGGAAGGACGGCAAGTCTGGGGGCCTGGGCTCCGGGGACACCTTGGTCCTTTGCACGGGGCTGAGTGTGAGAGTGACAGCGCCCCGCCTGCACCTGTTCAGCCAGGTGGCTCAGGAGCCGACACCCCCACCACTGGGACAGTGCGCTCTGGGCACAGGGCCTCCATCCACCAGCTTCTTCGCCTCCACCGAGGACATGTGCAAGTGGATGGAAAGATAGAGCTGTCCTGAGGCCCCCATCCCCGCTGGTGTCCTCTGCCCTCTGCACTGTGACCCAGGCGGTGTGAGGAGGTTTTCCCTCCAGATGAGACACAGCAGGCTTCCAATGATGGCGCTCTGAAGAGGAGAACTCCAGGTAACGACGCAGGACCTGCCCCCTGCCGCCCCTCCCTGTGTGTCATGGCCACATGCTGCAAGGTCCAATCTGGGGACAGGGAGGCCAAGCGCAGCAGCCAGCAAGCTCTCCTGGGAAGATTCTCAATGAGGAGGGGCTGCGGGAACTCTCTGGAGCAGAGCCCTCACCTGCTGGGAGGGGGTGGCTTCTTGCAGCCCTAACGTGCTGGCCCACTTCATCAGTGCCCGCCCGGAGGGTGACAGTGTGGTGATGGGGCTGGGAAACAGCCAGAGTCAAGGTTCCCAGCTCAGCCAGGCCCTGGCATCCTGAGCTACCTCCAGGCTTGTGGTAGGTTCTACAGGGAGTGTGCGAGAGGCTGGCCTCACAGCTGTGGACAGCCGCAGGCTGGGGCCCCCTCTCCTCCCCAGTGGTCAGATCCAGGGCCTGCTGCCCAGCCTGGCCATGGCGGTGAGCGGTGGTCATCCTGGAAAACCCGCAAGACAACTGTAACTCAACTCAGCAGCACCTAGACGTGTGCCAGCCCAGCTG
Source organism: Manis javanica (assembly GCF_040802235.1). Taxonomy (NCBI): domain Eukaryota; kingdom Metazoa; phylum Chordata; class Mammalia; order Pholidota; family Manidae; genus Manis; species Manis javanica. The sequence goes on from NC_133169.1 coordinate 2,425,550, forward strand.
GGCTCGGGTTCCCCTCTGGCCGCGGGTCTGCCCAGATGAGGCGGGGGCCTGAGGGGCGCAGTGGACAGGGTCACCTGTTAGTACTGGGGAAGGCAGGGTGGGGCGGGGGTTGGGGTAGAATTCCCATCACTTCCCGGAATGGCTGAGTCAGCCTTGGATGGGCAGGGCCGAGAATGGCTGCTGAGGCCCCGGCTGGATGGAAGAGGGTCTCATGGTGCAGCTCAGCTGGGAGCATCCCTCTCCTGCTGTGCAAGCAGGGCTTGGCCCCGTGCACCAGGCCACTGTCGCGTGCAGCCTGTGCAAGGAGAATGTTGCCAGGGTCTGTCCTCGTTTCCCCACACTGCTTTTCCAATATGAACGTAGCACTTTCTGAATGGGAAACCAGGTGACTGATCAGGATGCACCCGCTCTTCAAATGTCAGGTTAGTTGTAACACCCCACATGCAGGATCTGGTTACCCATGCAGACCTGCATCTCGAGTCCCACCCTGTAAAAAATGTCCTGATATATCTGACCCTTTCTCCCTCCAATAGATTATTTGGTGGTGATTTTGGGAAAAAAATCATGGTGACGGCAATAGATGACATATGGAGCACTTATTATGTCCTGCACCCCGTAATGAATATCCTAGTGCTCCCCTCCACTGACTGAGACAGTGGTGTTACCATTCACCTTTAATAGATGAGGACACTGAGGCTTGGAGAAGTGCAAGGACGCACAGTTCAGAAGTACACAGAAATTGCAGGACTGAGGCGTTAATTTCCTTCTCTGTGAAATCTGTGTTTGCTGGAGGGCACAGCTGTGTCCCGATGGAAGGCTGCACCCGTGTGATGTCGCAGCTCTGAATCTCAACCCTGGCCAAGCACTGGCCTGTGCTCATGCCAGGTCCCACCCCAGACCATTAAATAAGAACCTGGTCGGGATGTGTGATTCTAGTGCGTGCCAGGACTGAGGATGTGTGGGCAGCCTCGGTCTGTGTCTGGTTCTTGCTCAAATGCCAGGACTTTCCTGGCTGGGTGGATCTGGGGCAGAGGACAGGAAGCAGGAGACAAAACAGCCTGGAAAGCAGCCACCATGCCAAACCATTAAATGCCCCCCTTAGGGGCTGAATCGGGTGGAAATGTGAGCAGGGGCACAAGTGCTCAGGAAGGGAGGTGAACAGGTCTCCGCCTTGGCCGTGGGGAGGCTGGGGAGAGCTGGAATCCCGGGGGGAGTCCTTATGGCTCTTGCTTCTGATTTTTTGCATCCTGGGGAGCTCCCTGCGGCTGGAGGGGGGCCCCTCTGCCCTGTGCGCGGCCTTAGGAGCTGAGCCCATAGCCCCGTGGAGGCAGGGACCCCAGGAGACCTTCCCGACTGCTAGACAGCATTGTCCTTTTGGAGGACATTACAAAACACCTACCAATACCTTATCTCGTTTGATTCTCACCACACCCTCAAGGAAGACAGAATGACCCACCAATTTACAGATGGAGAAACTGAGGCCCAGGGAGGGAAGGTGACTTGCCCAAGACCACAGAGCTGCGTAGGGCAGGGGAACGACTGGAACCACCTGATGCCCAATGCAAGGCTCTTTCTATTTCAACAGACCCTGGCCCGGAGCAGTTGCCCAATAAATATTTAATCAATCAATCACACAATTGAAATAGGTTTGGGTCCCTTCGTGGAAGTCTCTGGGCAATGGCTGCCCGCCTCAGGTGCGCCCCTGAGGGGTCTGGCTGAGCAGAGGGCAGACCCCCGCTGGGAAGTGTTTCCCAGCCCAGATCTCCTCTGCGGGACCCTACACGGCATGCATGTCATTGGTTGTAAAATCATGTTGCTCTTCAAAAAGAAAGAAAGAAAACGGGTCCCTATTACTACCTCCGGGGAGGCACCCAGTTCCCCTCCCCCACTGCACTGGCTCTGCGCAGAATGAAGAAATAGTTCTTATTTGTTCTAAATTCAGTGTCCAGCAATTTTTCTGGTCTCATTTTATGTGACAGGCAGCTGAGCGATTTCCTCCCAGCCCTTCTTCTGAATCTCCAGCATCCCCATAGATGGCCACTGACGTCTCTACAGTCCTAAGGGAAAAAGTGCCCAGCTTTGGGGGCCCTCGCTGGGGGTGGCTTGCCTCCTGGAGGGCTGCAGGCCCCACCAGCAGCTTCCAGCACTGCCTCTGCCCCACGGGGTGCTGACCCAGGGCTGGGGCTCAGCCCTGGCCCTGAAAATCCCCCACTGAGGCACGTCTGCCCGGTACCCTGCGCTCTGTGTCTGGGGGGAGGGGGCGGAGGAGGAGGCAGAAATGAAGAGGGTGCGGCCATTGTCTCCCGCACTTACAGCTGCACGCAGGCTGAGCTCCCGAACTCAAGCCAGACCCGCAGAGCCCTTGGTGGGGGGCGGGCTGTTACCCTCCTCAGCTCAGGAATCCCCCTAGGGGCTAAGGTGGCAGGTGGGCGAGGCACCAGCCCCAGGGAGGCAGGTGGGACGCTCGAGGATGGGTGGTGTGCCCAGGACAGCGGGAGGGGTGGTGTGCGGAGGCGGGGGGAGCCGGCCCGGCTGGGAGCAGGGCCGGAGCAGCGCTTGAGGAGGGGCGACGGGTCACCGGCGGTTTCTGAGCAGGGACCATGGGAAGTTTACACAGAGATCAGCTGCCGGGGACCCTGAGGGTCCTGGATTAGGGTGGGAGTCAAAGGTCTGAGGACAGAGGGATTACCCGGGGGCCTGGTCAGGACTCTAGCCAGCCGAGAATATCCTGCCCGCAGAGCTTGAAGCCAAAACATTTCACCTGCAGAAGGGCAGGCAGGGCGGGGCCTGGGGATTTGGGGGCGTCCCCAGTCCTGGGCGGCCGCTCACTTGCTGTGTGTGTGTGTGTGGTGGGCGGTGGGTGCTTGGGCTCTGGGGGTGCGTGTGGGAGCGTGGGTGTGTTCTTGGGTTCCCCAGGCTCAGTTTCCGTGTGGGCCTGTTGGGAGGGTCTGACAGGCGTGAAACTAAAGTGGTGTCTGGCAGAGTAAAGACAAGAAAGGTGCAGGTGTTCAGCCCGTTTAACAGAAGCAGCAGCTGAAAGAAGGTGAAGAACTTGCTTCATTCGCGCAGCCGTCAGGACCTGACAGTGCTGCGGGCGCAGGGTCCTTTCCCTCTGCGTGGGCTAATGCCTTCCGTGGCCCCAGGGGGAAACAGCAGGTGGGCGGCCTGGGCCCTCTGCCCCTAACAGGGGAGGGGGACACGCTGCTGCAGTTTGCAAGCTGTCCCAGGTTTTGCACCGGACAACAGGGGTGTGAGGGGAGAAAGGGAGTGTATATGAGGAGGGAACAGCGCGTGCTGAGGCAGATGGGAAACAGTCTGGAAGCGCCAGGGGTACCCCGGGAGGGGTAAGCGTCCAGGGATGTGGGGCGAGGGGGGGGGAGAATGAGGCTGAGGCTGTAGACTAGGACTACGGAGCAGGGTGATGGCCAGGTCCAGGTCCAAAGGTACCTCTGTCGGCTGCTCAGCCCCAGACCCCACTGCCCCGGGCAGGAGATCGCTCAGCGCCTGGGCCCAGAGGAAGCCAGGAGTCAGGACGGGAGTTAACCAAATTCTCACTCCAGAACTAAGTTTGCCATTGAAACGCTCTCACTCAGCCATCAGTTTTGTTCTCTCCCTGTGGATGGGCCTTAGGTGGCTATGCACCCCAATTCAGGAGGTGCCATTCATCCCGTGGGCACTTCGTGCGGAGGCTTCCAGAGAGCTCAGCTCACGGGGCCTAATGCAGAGCGGCGCGCCCACGGTTCTGAGCAGCAGGCCCTCACCATCCCACCAGTCCTGCTTCCCTCCCATCTTCCCCACGAGGTGCCACGTCTGCTGCTGGGACAGGAGCTGCTCCAAGGGGTGGGGGAAGGTTGTGGTTCGATGGGGTGTAGGGAACAGATGCCGCCCGCTTGTCCTGACCTGCCTGACCAGTCCTGAGGCCGCCCTGGGGTGGCAGGGATGTGTTAGGTCACTGTGGCCCTGGCTGACAGGTGTCATTTCTTGGCACAGAGGCACAGAGCTTCGGCCTGCTGGATCCCAAACTCTGCTACCTGTTGGACGGGATCCTCTTCCTCTATGGCGTTATCGTCACTGCCCTGTTCCTGAGAGTGAAGGTGGGTACCACCGGGCTTTGGGGAGAGGTCACGGGCCGCCCCACTCAGGGACATACACAAGGGCCTTGGTCTTGGAAAGTCTCAAGTGTGGGTGGTGCCTGGGGCTTGCCCTATGGGTAAAGCAAGGGTCAGCCAAGTGTGCACCCCAGAGAGGCCGGGGGCTGGCAGGGCTGGCTGAGCCACACAGAGGAGGGAGAGCCTGGAGTTGGGTGCCTCGGTGAGCCCCGCAAATGTGTCCTGGGGCAGGGGTACTGCTGGCAGGGCCCAGGCGTCAGGCCATTAAGAGCAGCTGATGCAGGCCCGCCAGCGTCCTCCCGAAAGCCTCGGGCTTCCCCACAGCGGGAGGGCCGGCCCAGAGCTTGGGGTTTCAGCGGGTGCCCTGCAGACCCTGATTTCCTGGGGGACCGGGGCGGGTGTGGGCAGGGGTGGACGGACTTGGGGACAGGAGGCTCCAGCCCTTGCTCTTTTGGATTTCGAACTTTGGCAAAAGATTTTGTTTGAAAAACAGAGTCTTACTGATTTTCTTCTTTTAAGTTTGAACAATGTTGCCCCAGATGATCTGTCAGGTGGCCTGCAAGGCCCCGGGCTATGCCTGGGCGGCCTGAGCTGGGGGAAGAGGCGGCGTTGCCTGGGGCAGGTCCTCAAGGACACTAAGCGGGTGCAGTGCCCGGGGTCCGGACCGGAGGGAGCCTCGCGCAGTCGCCGTCCCTCCGGGGTGTCCTGCGGACGGCGCGGGGCCAGGCCGGGGCGGACCGGGGGCGGGGCCTGTGGGGGGGGCGGGGCCTGCCGGGGCGGGGCGGGGCCGCGAGCGCGCCCCGCAGCCCCGCTCTGCTCTCTTGCAGTTCAGCCTGAGCGCGGCGGCCCCCGCGAGCCTGCAGGCCCAGACCCAGCTCTACAACGTGAGTGCCCGCGGCGCCGCGCCCCGAGTCCGCAGCCGAGCGAGGGGGTCCCCGCGGGAGGGCCCCCGGCTCTGGCCCCCCCGCGGCCCGTGGCCGCCCCCCGGAGTCCCGCCCGCAGGCGGCGCGGCCCAGCCCGAGGCCCCGCGGGGCTGCCCGACGCCGACGCTCTGTCTTGCAGGAGCTCAACCTCGGCCGCCGGGAGGAGTACGACGTTTTGGATAAGAGGCGGGGCCGCGACCCCGAGATGGGCGGCAAACAGGTGGGGCCCGCGCTCCGCCGCGCCCGGGGGGCTCGAGGGCCGCCCGTGTGAGGGGCCCGGGGGCTGAGGACCGAGGCCCCATGGCCGCCACCGGCCCTCTCCTCCGCCCCTCGGCATCACAAGGCGCCCCCTGCACCAATGTGGCCCCTGCCCCGCGGCCAGCCTCCACTGCCTCCCCCAGGCTGGCCCTTGGCCCCTGCGTGTGAAGAGGCCCCGCAGGAAGGCAGAGGCCACGAGGCTGGGTCCCAGGTGCCCTCCCAGCCGGGTGGGCTGGGGTGCGGGGTCCCTGTCCGCTTGGCTGAGACTCCGTGCCCTATGGGGAGGGGAGCAGCTGGAGGCGGCCGGAGGGGGCCTCTCCAGAGCGGGCTCTGCCCGGAGGCCCCGGCCGCCCTGGCCTTGATTTCCCGCGGCCTGCCCACCTAGCCCTCGTCCAGGCCCTGCGCGCGCCCTGTGTGGGCCGCGCTGTTGCTAGAGCGCATGGGTGGAAGGAAAGGCCTTCGCCCCGCACCAGCTTCAGCTGTGCCCCTCCTCTTGCCCGGACCGGGCGGGGTCGGCAGGGCCTGCTGGGCAGTGGCTGGCCCCGCTCCAGGGGGCATTCTCGGTACCCTTTTGTCTTCAGCCCAAAATCCCACTTGTAAGTCTGTGAGGAGCTCGTCGTTGTGGCAGTGTATCTGCCAGGGGACAGACAGACCTGCCATCAGCAGACATCCCAGGGCCTGCCCTGGGCAAGGCCGGGCCGGAAGGCCCGGTGGGGTGAAGCCTGCGTGCAGGCGGGAGGGCTGTGGCCGCAGGGAGCGGGCAGTGGGCGGGCGCCCCACCTCCCCTGCCTGCGTCCCTGCCTCTCCACCTCAACACCTTCCCTGTCGTTCCCCGCAGAGGAGGAAGAACCCGCAGGACGTCGTGTACAATGTGAGTAGGGGGGGCGGTTTGTTTAGTCTCAGAAAGGTGAGGTGGCACTGGAGGGCTCTGCCCCCCAGGACGCTTTGCCCCTGCCCCAGGGCCTTTGCCTACCTGGAGCTTAACTTAATAAAGGAGTCTGGGGACTCCCCTGCATTGTCTTGACATTCATGGCCTGTGGCTAGAACTCCATGTCTTTGTGAACTTAACCTGAGCTTCTCAACCCAGTGCAAAGAGCTGACATCCCAGAGAAGATTCCAGAGGGTTGAGGAGGGAGGGTGGGGTCAGATGCTTGTGTGAATAAGGCCTGGAGCCTCGACTGTGGGAGCCCCTTGCCAACGAGGACACAGAGGCTTCCTGCTGCAGGGAGGCCTGCTGTCTCCCACGCTGGTCTGGTCGCTAAAGCCTGTGTCTCCCGCCCCCTTCTTCTCCAGGTGCTGCAGAAAGATAAGATGGCCGAGGCCTACAGTGAGATCGGGCTGAAGGGGGAGGTACGTGCGGCCCTTGGTCCCCAGGTAGGGCCGGGGGATGGGGAGGCACCCAGGGAGCTTCTCCTGCTCTTCCAGATACACCTGCTGTAGGCCTCCGTTCCCGGCCATCCCTCATGCCGTCTGCAAAAGCCCATGTGGTGGCCACGGGGGGGCAAAGTTTAAGCCAGATCTCACCCACTTGATGGTACGTGAGATACTAAGGAAAGGCTGATGCTCTAAGATCTCAGGATTCTAAGATAGCCGAAGTTTTGCAAAAGTAGGTAAAATCCCTCATCACTGATAACAAAAATTATCAAGTGCTTAATACATGCCGCTCTATGCTCAGTGGTTAGGACTTCGGGGCCCATCAAAATGAACATGCAGGGCCCCTTGTTCCTAAAAGATCAAGCATTTCCTGTCCATGGGAGTGGAGCAGAGCCTTCCGGGCAGGGGCTCTACGCGGTGGTGTATCTGCCGGTCCGCAAAGCCAGCCTGCTCGGTGCTTCACCAGGCAGATGGCGTCATGTACTCAGCATGGCTGACTTCCTAACCGTTCTCTTGTCTCTGTCCTCAGAACCAGCGGCGGAGAGGAAAGGGGCATGAGGGCCTCTACCAGGTAAGGCTGATGGCAGAGCCTCCGGTCCGCACAGCTGGCCCTCCATCCCGGCGTGGCGCCATCTAAAGAGGGGCCAGGTCAGGCGCCCCGTTTTGCTTGCTGGCTGGCCCCAGGTCCTGCCAGTAGCTATGCAGGGCAAGCTCACGGCACCCATTCCAGCCCGTGGCGACACCTCTGCCTTTGCGGGCCCGGGGCAGGGCTGGGGTTCAGCCATGCGAGCATGTGACTTGGCTCCAGTGGGCAGGCCCTGGGAGCCCTGGGCGCAGGCCGTGCGGACCAGACCAGCAGCAGCTGCCCGGAGGCTCAGCTCTGGCCTGAAGGGCGGGCATAGGCAGAGGACGCCACATGCACGGTCCCTTCCTCTCCCCTGCTGCTCTGGGCCCTTGCCAGTCCTGCTGTGCCTCATCTCCTCAGACCTAATCAGAGGGGTGGGTGCATGGAAAGGTTGAAGGAAAAAAAAATCAAGAAAAATAAGAACTTGAGTAAGAAAATGTTACTGCAGGTAAGTGCCCGGTTTAAGCAAATGAGTGTAATTATGCAAAGTAAGCAAAGGCGACCTACTTCTCTTAAAATATAAAACCCGAGGGTCTGACTTCCCTCCTGGGCCCATGGGGCTCACAGCTCGCTGGGCTGACTGCGGGGTGTCAGGCTGCCCGCCTGCCCCGACTTCAGAGTGACATCAACGTGCCCCGGATTTACTGTGTGTAAATCCTGGACCAGGGGGAGAAGTTCAGAGAGATGGGCACCAGCCTGCCTGTCCCCTGACAGAGCTTCACGGCAGCTGTGGCCTGGGAAGGAGGCTTGGGGAGGAGGGCTGAGGCCCGGGAGTCACTCGTCCCTGAGGCAGTGACAAGTGCGGGTCCCGGAGGCCCAGGTCTCAGGCCCCGCCGCTTCTCTGCAGCAGGCCTGGGCCCTTCCTTCTGCCGCCAAGCGTCCAGGTGGGGGGCTCTCCTTCCTTCGTCCACAGGAGGTTGGCTAACCTGAACCCTTGGGAGCGGGAAGGAGGTGAGAGTAGCTGGGGAGGGGTCGCTCCAAGGCCGCTCCCAGCAAGGCACAGGCCCGGCTCTTCTGCACTGTGGCCCGAGGGTTTTGCTCCTAGGCCTCTGACACTGCGGGGGTGGTCGCAGGCCCCGCTGCAGAAGGCATCTGTGGACCTCTGGTGGCTTGTGCCCACGCAGGCTCCTGACCCACTCTTTTCTCATTTGCTTTCACCAGGGGCTCAGCACGGCCACCAAGGACACGTACGATGCCCTCCACATGCAGGCCCTGCCCCCCCGCTAACCAGACGGGCACTTCACCAGGCACAGGCCAGACCCGCAGACGCCCAGACTGTTAGACACAGGAAAAAGCATTTACCCTGTCCCCTCCTCTTCCCACCACCATGGTATTCCTCTCTGAACAGGGTGCTTCCAAGTTGTAACATTTGGCCACACCCAGTACCCCCCTCACCCCCCACAGAAGAGCGTCCCTGGAGGCTCTAAAGGGTGTGACCCCAGGGCATGGCCCTGGCTGAGGAGCCCGCTGTGAGCATAGTGTGACCTCAGGTCCCCTGGTTTGCGGGAGGCTGGGGGCAGCCCCCCAGGGGCTCTGGGCTTACCTGGGACACGGGTATCCTCCTCACAGCTGGGTTAAGTCTGTGTAAAGTCCCTGAGAAACCCCAAAGGTTAGCCCGCATCCTAATGGTCTGTATTGCTCTGTCAGTATTGGAGTGGCTCGTTTCTGCTGTGAATCTGGCTTCTGTTGTCAGCCTGCCCCCCACTTCAAGGGACCTGTAATTCTCATGGTTGGGTAGAGGCTGTGTTGCCTCCCTTCAAGGCCTGGGCAGCGGGGGAGGTGGCAAGGGCACGTCTGCCAAGTGTGCAGCAGCCAGAGGTGATGGAGGAGGGCCTGGGCAGTGGGGGAGGTCTGGGAGCAGGGGCACCATCTCGGAGGCCCACCTTCAGTCGCCAGTGACTCCCCATCACAGAGACTGTGTCCCAGGCACTGTGGGGCCCCAAGGAGCAGCAGGCCCATCCCTGCCCTTGGGGAGCTTGTTCTTACAGGGGCATGAGTGTGAACAGAGTGTGGTGGGGGCAGGAGAAGGGGGCAAGATGCTTCCCAGCTCACCCGGAGACAAACCCATCCTGGCGAAAGCCTCAAAGGGAGACAGCGCCGCCCAGATCTGTGAGGTTCCCCAGGACAGCGGCCCGGCCAGAACCATCTGTTGGCTTCTGGAACCCTGCTCTGTAATTAAAGGCACGTGGCTGGGGGGGACCCCTCCCTGTTCTGCTTGTTTTAACTTACACTGGCTTGCTAAGCCTGATGCTAATGCATAATAAATACTCCAGTGAAAACGCTTCCTGAGGTGTATTTTAGCAGTCGGGCCTGTGCTGGCGATCCGGTGATCGGAAGTCGGTGGGCTGCCCCCCGTCCTCGGGGCAGACCTGTCGTCAGGAGACCACCGGCTGGTGGCTGTGGCCCGGCCCCTGGGAGCGGAGCTCAGCTGACAGTGCGCTGGGATGGGCCAGGCCTTCCGCAGCCCAAGGGAGGTGGTTTCGGAGCCCAGGGCCTGTGCTGGCTTGGGGAGGGCAAGTCAAGCAGGAGCGGCTGGCGGGGACTCAGACTGCTACTGAGGCCACAGCAGAAGACCTCAGGTCCCTAGGGCTTGGGAGGGATGGAGGGCCACACGGTCTTCTAAGTCAGGTTCCCTCACAAAGGGTGGCTCTGCCTGTGGCAGCGTTTCCTCTGACTGGATGGAAGGCCCCAACTCAAGCCACCAATTAATACTGGGTGAAGACGGAAATCAAAGAAGTCCAAGGCCATGGCTGTTAAAAGTCCCTGAGCACTTGGGACTCCAACTCCAGGAGGGACAGGCATTCTGCCAGGTGTGATGGAACAACTCACAGCGGAGGTGTTTGCTTACAACCTGGCCTCGGGGGACTCAGTTCCACCCAACAAATACCCCACCCCTACTCTTCCCAGCCCAGCGCTTTGCAAGCTTCAGGGAGGACGGGGGCCACCATCACAGAGCTTGGGACTTCAAATGTTGTCATCGGGTTTCAACCAGCTGAAAGAACTTCATCACACTGCACGCAACAGGACAGGCACGTGGACACGGCCCAGGGCAAGGGGCTGCCAGTGAAGGGATGAAGGGCCCAGCGAGGCAAGGAGCTGGGGCAGGAAGGGACCCCTGAGCAGGGGCAGACGGAGACCCACCTGAGGGTGCGACCTGGCACCGAGGCAAAGGAATGGGAATAGGTGTGTTGCTTGAGCCACTGAGTCGCTGGCCGAAGCTCGGCAGACCTGTGAGCTGCTAACTCCTTATCCTCTACTCACTGGGCTTTTAAAATCTCAGGTTGGTTTACCTATTAGTGCAAGTGGGAAGCCTCTGCCTCAGACCTAGTTAAAGGCTGGCTGTTACATACAGGCTGCATGGACAGTTTGGCTGGCCTAAGAGTTTGAACCAATTCTGTGAGAATTTGACCTGCAAGGAGGAAAGCTGCCAGTGGGTTGGGTTGGGCTGAGCTGGCCTGGGGTGGGCGGGCAAGCGGACTTACGGTGTGCAGCCGGCCCTCCACAGAGGGCGAGTGCGGGAGGCCTGAGTGGCGTGCCCAGACCCGGGGGGAGGCCATGCCTGGCCTGCGCTTGAGGCCTGGCAGTTCCTGCTCCAAAGCACACCTGGATCTCCTCAATCTCAAGACATTTTTGTATAAGACCTGCCATCAACGGAGAAAGAAGAGTGCCAAATGATTTCCCTCATTTGTGGAGTGTAACAATGAAGCAAAACTGAAGGAACAAAATAGTAGCAGACTCAAGAGACTCCAAGAAGGAACTAGTGGTTACCAAAGGAGAGGGGTGGAGGAGGGCGGGTGGGGAGGGAGGGAGAAGGGGATGAGGGGTGTATGTTTAGTACACATGGTGTGGGGGATCACGGGGAGGACAGTGTGGCACAGAGAAGGCACAGTGGATCTGTGGCATCCTGCTGCACTGATGGACAGTGACCGCATTGGGGTGTGGGTGGGGACTGGATGATATGGGTGAATGTAGTAACCACACTGTCTCTTCATGTGAAACCTTCCTAAGAGTATATATCAATAATACCTTAATAAAAAATTAAAAAAAAAAGACCTGCCATCAATTTACTTCAAGTAAAACACTATACTTAACATAAATACCATTGTAAGATGCAGCCCTGTCTCAGACTATGAAGATGCGTGCGTCAGAACCAAGGAAGCGCGGCATTTTACTTGCACGGAGGAACCAAGACACACATGTACGAATTAAGATGGAAGCTCTCAGGATTTCTTGAAACATCCCTTTGATGTCACTGAACTCAGACGTAGGATGGGGATATTTCTGATGAATCCTTTTTCTTCTTGGAATATGACTCAAGACTCCTCGTCCATAAACAGAACAAGTCACACGCTGAAGCCCAGGTTGGCAGGTGCGGAGGGCAGAGGACCAGCTCAGGCTAGGCGGGCAGCTCCAGCGGCAATCGGGCCTGGTCATCCGGGCAGCTCTCTGGCTGCAGACTCGTGCTGTCTGTGGAGAACTCAGGACGTATTTTGGCAGCCTGGCACTGGACACTTCCGTGAACCTGTGACTAAGATGCAAGCGCCGATGTCTGTAACTTCAATCCCTAGTGTTTGGAAAGACAGCAGTGAGCAGGTGATCGTGTTCTCTCAGGTAACTTTACTTGCTGGACGCCACAGGAAGTGGGTTAGACCACAGCGTTTCCAAAAGGACTACAGGGTAACTGCCTCTCCTCGGTCCTTTATCTTCACTCCTTAGGATGTGACAAACAGATGTTGCTTCCTGGAGTCTTTTGCGTGCTGCTGAGCATGGATGCCACCATCACTACTGAACAGAATTTAGAGAAACACCTGAAGTGGTTTTAAGGAAATGACTTTACAAACTTTAGTGCAAGCTGTAAATACAAGGAGGATGGAATGGAAAAGGATGAGACGTTGTTTGACACCGGAGCAGGGAGGAGAGGAACCCGGTATTTGCCTTCCCATTTTGGACCCTTTACAGGACAGCAGCCGTCTTGAGACAAGAGCTCTGCACGTGGGTTCAAGGGTGAACACATCAGATTCAGTCTGCACACCAGCCAGGTGGCAGTGCCTCCCAAAGCTCTTCAACAAGCTGAAGCTCCCTCTGTGGGAAATTCACTCTAAGATTCAAGTTTTCATGTTACCAGTTAACTGCCCTGAGACACTCAGAGCTGAGGAGTGTAATGCCCTAGAGGGAATGGAGTATGTACTGCAGGCGGGAGGAGGGGGGGCCGCGTGCAGGACACGCTTCCTCCAGGTGGGGCGGCAGGGCTGCCAGAGGGCACGGTGGGAGCAGTGCTCTGGGGGGAGCGGGGACCTCCGTGCTGGCACTGCAGGGAGACAGGCTGAGGGGCGCTGTGCAGGACCAGTGAGGGGCCCAGGGGCCTGAAGGATACGACTGCTGCTCAGGTCCCACTAAGCCCCAAGCATCTGGGGGGCAGAGGGGGGCGCGAGGAACGTCTCTGGTGTTCCTGGGGCTCCCGGAAAATAAACTTGTGTTCGTGTGGGAATGTGTTACCAGCACAATGTCAAAGAAACTCAAACAATGTGAAAACACTTGGAAAATGGTTTAATGATGTTTTACAACAGAAATGAACTGTACAGTTACAGTTAGTTTAATATATATAAAAAATTACAGCAGACAAATGCATCTACACAAAACCTACCATTTCATTCTGATTCGGGGTCACCTACTCACCTCCCCCAAGCCCGGCCCCTGCAGGCAGCCCCAGGAGGGGACCCCGGCCAGGGCACTGTTCAAGGGGCAGCACCATACTCCCCACCACCTCTGGCGTTGGGAGGTGTCAGCTAATTTCCCCACAACACAAAACTGCTTGTGTTTTGGGCTTTCAAAGCCAAGAAAATGTGTTTCCCAGGGACCCAGATAACAAGGTCCTGAACTCCATCCAAGTTGTCAGTTGATTCTTATGAAATACAAAATATCTATCAGAGGGGAAATGGCTAACCAGGCGCTCCAGGGCAGTGAGGCTACAAAATAGCCACCCAGTTCTCAGTGCCATCCAAGGAGAAACGTAAAAGGACTCCCAAAAAATACCTACCAATTGTCACTGCCTCATTAAAGCTATTGGGCAATTTTGGAAAGAATCATTTACACCACATCTTAGGTTTCCACAAAAGAGAACTCGAACTCACATTTTAAAGTTCATAAAACAAAAAAGTTTTGGGAGGCCAAGGGGCCAGTACCCCTTCTGTACCTCCCTTGACAACAGTGGAAAAACACCCCTGAATCAACATTAAAAAAAAGAAAGAAAGGCAAGAGAAGAAAAAGGGAGGAGGAATTAAGAATTTAAAGACAGAAAGAAAACATCTTCAGAAAAATAGGATCACTGTCTATTTAAGACAAAACCAAATCCCACCTGGGAACGGTAATCAGCAAATATGCAGCCGAAATTGAACCTGGTGGAAGTTTATTACTGAATATTATGTACACTCGGAACTTTTTCATTTTCTTTTTTATTAGGAACACCTAGGCAGTGAAAATTGTTATGTTAATACATACATAGACACACACCCAAAACATACAAAAATACTATATTTCAAACTACTAAGAATAGGACAGCTCAGTTATTTTCATGCTATGACTTTAAGAGCATTACACTGAAACGAACAAGAAGTTAAATGACATTTTTTTAATATCCCAGAAATATACCAAAATATACATCTAAGCTTTGGAATTACTGAGGTTAGACTAATGCAAGTGCTGGGTAATCGTACTTAATACACAAGTCTAAGGTTCTGCAGGAAAGAAATTATCTTTGGTATCTGCATCAGGCTAATATTATTAACATTTGGATTTTGCTTTGGGATAGAGCTTGTATGACCCTAGAACCAAATACCTCCCACCTCCCCAATCAACTGAGATTAAAAAGATCCTTGTAAAAAGTCCCTTTATTTGCAATCCCCCCACCCCCGAGTTAAAAAGCCCCAGGCATCTACCGAGCACAAAAGGTTGTGAAACACGAATGCATAGTTGCACGGCGGTGCTGCCAGAAGGAAACAAACTACGGGAGAAACGAAAAGCTTGATAATCCTTCTGTGTTTTCACACAAACAGGACAGCCACTTCCAAGCAGTTCCAGTAAAGGGAAAGAGAAAGAAGGCTCAGATGGGCACGCGGGCGAGCACTCTCCGCCCCGGCCCAGAGGTGGAAGCACCCAGCAGAGCAGCCAGCCCCGTGTCTTCAACTTCCCCCACTCTGTGGAGTCGCGGCCACCGTGCAGCCCCCACCCTCCTAGGCCCCGCGCAGACCGTGGTGGTTGCGTGGATCAATGTGGTGATGCGGTCCTGCAAAATCGCAAATGCCAATTTGTTCCAGGGCACGTTCCCATGTGGGCAAGAGCCACAGCGCCTGGGTGCGCACCCCTGCAAAGTCCGGAAGGGGCGCAGGAGCCCCCTGTCCTTTTGGTAGGTCAGAGGCCCCTACCCGCCCCGCCCCACTCCTCTAAACGCCAGGACGCCACAGACCGGATTGATGCTGAAGACTCCCCTTTTCTTTGGTTTTTTTGTTTGTTTTGAGTTTATACAATCATTAAGAAATCTTTGGTTTTGGCTGGAAATTTAAAAAAACAAAACAAAACAAAACAAAGAAACCCCCCTACCCTGGCTTATAGCAGCAGTATTAAGACCTGGCAAAGCTTTTCCTTCCAACACTGGGGGTGGGAATTGAAGGCTGGGAACTACATTCAAAGAAAAGGCGAAAGGGCTGGGGATGCAGCTTCTGGAGAGCCCACGGGATACAAGATTGTCAAATAATAATAATAATAATAATAAAAACTTAAATATTTGGATTTTTTTTTTTGGTCATGTCAAAGGAAAAAAAAGTGAGATGTATATGCAGCAGTCAGCGTAAAGGAGCCTTTGGTGTCTTTTCCTTTCCACCCAAAGTCCTGAAAATAAGCAGAACCCTGAGGCCTCGGAGGGGATGAGGCAGTGCCCGGAGCCTGGCGGCCCGCGTCGGGAACAGGGGTGCGCGGCGGCCCCTGCGGGACGGAGGCCGGGAGGCGGGCGGCCGGAGGCCTGAGAAGGCCCCGCGCACGGAAGGAATCAGAGATTGCAATTTGCCCTCGGTTTGCAGTAGCTTTTCAGCAGCGACATTCAGAGGCTTTCGGGGGTCCCACCCTAGGCTACAGGTCCCGTGATGCTATAGGCCAGAGCTCAGCATGGCTGAGGGGGGGGCGGGCTTGGCAACTCTGTCGGGTTTAGAGAAAGTTACAGCAAGGTACCCAGTCACGAGTTAGACATGAGGTATAGACAGCTCCTGGACGTGGTGGGTGGGAACCCACGCTTACTCACCTAGGCTTCGCTACTACCGCGGACGGGGGAGCCGACCCTGGTCTCCTGGAGAGGAGGGCTTTCCTGGGAGGGACCGCCTGTGGGCAGAGCAGGCCACATGCCCACTCGGGCAGAGGGGTGGAGCTCAGGGGCATCTGCCCTGCCCACCGCTGGCCTCAGGGATGCCCGGCAGCCGGGGTGGGGGCAGGAGCCAGCGCCAGTGTGGTTCCACGCCTGGCCCCCCTCCTTTCTTCCCCCTCCCAGCTCCTCGCGGGTTTAAACACAGCCAGGCCGGCCTCGGTCTGCTCTCCTCTTAGAAAAAAGTATGTGCCTTCTGCAGACGTGCAGCCCTGCGACCAAGGGCATGGGGCCCTCCCCGCCTCGGGCCACAGCCTCTCCTAACACAGCTGTCACTTTAGCTTCTGAAAGTGCATTTCATTTCCTGCTTTACTCTTCAGACTTTGAGACACTGTGAAAGCTTGGGGGGTGGGGGGAGCACAGTCTTTTCCCTACTTGGCTCTGTCTTTTTTCATTTGAAGGAGATCCCCATTTTTAAAGAAGTACTTAGAGGTGTCATTTTCAACAGCACTGTATCCAGCTGTCTGCCTGCAGACCGGGGATATGATGGTAGAGAACTCTGTGCTGCTGCCTAGTTAGGGAAGAAGCCGTAAGCCGCTTCTGTGAGGTTGTGGCTGATTCAAAACAACGGTGAACAAGTAAACAAAGAGAACACAGGGAACTTCGCTGCAGATCTCCCTGTTTTCTCACAGTAAATTTGTTTTGGGGTTTGAACCCGGAGGTGGTACTGGGTGGCTGGGCCCCGTGCAGCGCGGGCAGATCAGTGACACAGAACTGCAAGCTGCACCTGCCTGCCCAGCCCCGGGATTTCCCTTCTGTGCTCCAAGTGGGGTCCCGTCGTGCACACCCCGCTTTCCCATAACCTGTTCCAAGTGCTCTCATCTTCGGTATCCCTATTACCTACTTACAAACCTACCTAGCGCTTCGAAGAGTCACACAATATTAACACCACTTTTACATAAGATCAGAACAGTGAGATTAGTAGTAAAGCTTTCATGAACTTCTGCAACCTGATCATTTTTTGATGGAATATTAAGAGAGCAACACATTTCTTTTCCATCTTTCCCTTTCTGTGTCCTAACAATACGACACCAAAACAACAAACTACGCAGCCTGTGTATAAAAACATTGTGGAACAATACAGTTCCGGGGGAGGATGACGGGAAGGCCTCGGCTTTCCAAGTAATCGTGCTCTTGAAAACGCTTCGCCTTCCCGAGCGACATAACAGAGGCGGCACATCTAACACCGTCTGAGCTCAAACAGGCTGTACTGGTTCTATTGTAAGTGTTAATAAAGGGAAATAAAAGAGAGAATTCTACCCCATCTTTGCCCTCCCCGTTTCCCAGCAATCCCAAGACCATCTCTGCTACACCAGCCGGCCTGCCGCCCCCAGAGCCGGCGGAGGGAAACTGTAAGCATCTCTTTGCCAAGCAGGTCAGCCAAGACTTCCTTCAAAAAGCGGGGAGGGGGCAGTGGAGAAGGGGGAGAGACAAAGGGAGGCTCTTCCGAATCCCAGCAACGTTTTGCTCCCTCTCCCTCCACCTGTCTTCAAGACGTCAGGGTGAACAATGACACAGTTATTCCAACCAAATCCCACTCAGTTCTGTGAGATGGATCATTTATTCAAAGACAGCCGTGCTGGCTTAGCCTGTACCTGAACTTGGGGAGGCAAGACAGTGTGGCGGGGGCACGGGCGCTTCACCGTCCCCACGCCGGCATCCCCTGGCGCTCGCACTCCCACCCAGAACCACCCTCTCCGCAGTCTCAGCAGCCGACCAATCCCTACAGGTCACACCTGGTCACAGGCGTGAGGCAAGCAGGCTGGCTTTCAACTTGGTTGGGTTTTGTTGTTTGCATTTCTGGTCTAGACAGAATCAGCCTTGGCATGAAAAAAGGAAGTAAGGTCTCAAACCGTGGCCCTGCCACCCGCACCTCCAACGACGTGGCGGGGGCGGCGCCAGGAGCCCCCTCTGCTTTAGTCGTCCTGGATTAAGATGCAGCGCCACTCACCTCCCCAGCGGCGCAGGTCTCCTGCCTGTTTGTCGGCCACACGCCCACACAGTCCCACATTCATCCGCGGCCTAAGCCCTTGCTGCGTACAGAGGTAATGGATCCCTAGGACAGCGGGCAGGGCCTGGGGGGCAGGGCAGCCACAGGACGGGATGCAAGCGCCCCAGGGGACCCTGAACCTAACGCACAGCACAGCCCGTGTGACCTGCCGCCACCACACTGCAGTGCAGGTCAGACCACCGGCAGGCCAGGGGCAAACTGTCCCAGGGATGGTTAAGTTCCCTTTGGCAAGACAGATAAGGAAAAACCAACAGACACGCATGAGCAACGTTTTCCTTCTAACATGATCAGCACCTCCCCTTCCCCCACCCCGGCCCCCCCCAACCCTATGAACTGTGATCTATAAACAGGATCCCAGATGCATACAGCATCAATCATGTTTGATCAATCATAATAAACATCAGTTCAACTAAATGCTACAGCTAGAATTATTTTCACTATTTATAAAGTTATTTTCTTTCATTTATTTGGTTTTCAGTTTTAAACCAGTTCTGCAACAATGCTAAGCTATGCTGAGGTATTTTATGAAGGTGCCAGAAGCTAGCTGTCACCCACCAGCATCATCCTCCTGAACTAAGGTATCACCATCACCATTCAGAGAGGAAAGGAGGAGAAGGGAGGGAAGGGGATCCAGATTTCAGGATCGACAGAAGACTCACTCAAGCTCACCGCTTTTAGCAAAGGCCATGAGAAGAGCCAAAACAAGGAACTGCCTCACAACTAAGGATGATTGAAAGAAAGCAACAGTTCACAAACTATGGAAACACGGGTGTAAAATGGACTGACCGAGAAAAAACTATTCCCTGCCTCCTGCTTGAATCTTTCCAAGTATCTTACTGGAAATCTCAGGGGTGTCCCATTTATTCTCTTTGGATTAAGAAAATACAGATAGCATTAGCATGGGCCTTTAACAATGGAACTATTTATATGTCCTATTTCTGTCCAAGTTCATGTCTGTATTGTGTGTGCCATCTATGCAAACCTGTGTAATAGCTGATCTTAGTTCTTCTTAAAGGAATAGCAAAGCAGGGTTTTTTTTCCTTCTCAAAAATGAAGGTAAATGCTAAGAAAGATTTACTATTTATAAAATGTTGCCCTCAAAATATCTGAAGACTGAAAATGACTTCAAAATGGCCAGGGCTATGATTACACGAACACTGCCACATATTAAATGCTTTTCAAGCACACAGACATACAAATGAACTCATATGGGTCAGCATCAAATCGATCCATTAATTCTTGCCCATTTGAGTAATTTTAAATTTCAGATCTTTAGTCTTTTTCTCCATTAGTATTGATGGTCTTTTAACATTTTCAGGTCCAATAAACATGCTTTGAAGGATAAACAAACTTTAAGTTCACCAATTTTTGAAGCTGACTTAGTAAAAACATTTGACCAAACTCTTGTAATGAACTGTTGAAGGCTCTTCTTTAACTGGGGCCTTCAGACTGCAGCCTGACCTTGGGGGGCCTGCTGCTCCCGGGCGGCCGCTGACTTCTCCCCCTCAGCACTTCTGTCTTCGTAGCTCCATGATTTTACTTTTCTCTTGGTAAAGAAATTTTGTGAGGACGACATGTTTTGAGAACAAGTGTACACTATGAACTACAAAGAGTGTCTGTCTTCTGTAAGCCAAGTGTTTATTATCACTAACTGCAATGTTTATTACTGGGTTTTATAAGCTTAAAAATTTGCATTAATTTCCTCTATTTGCAAATGTATCCAGCTTTCCCAGCAATTTAAATAGAAAATTTAATGTTAAAGATTGCGCTGAATTTAAATATTGTGTCAAGCAAATATCTGTGCTTCTGAATAATATAGACAGAGTTTTGCCCACCTTCCCAAATAAATGAAGGACAAACTAACATAAAAAAGAGGTATAATTGTGCTTTTCCCCCAACAATTAATTACGTAGAACAAATTGGCAAGAGAATCTCACTAAAAATCTTTCATCTTATTTTCCTTTAAAAAAAAAATCCTAGTTTCTAATAGTACTACCATGAAATACAAACAGGTGTGGCCAACAAGAGTTGGATTCCTTTGGTTCCATTTCTTGAGTAGTAAGTAAATTGGGAAGTACTGATCCTTATCAAAAATAAATAAAAGGAATTGTGTATTGTATCAGGTAATGGATATGAGCTTGTTTTAATTCTAAAAAGCTGCCTATATAACTTCAGAAACATTGAAGCCAATGCAGCACTAAACCTATTTCCTAAATCAGAAACAGTGATGCTGTTCCTATGCGAAGTCCTTTTCAAGGTATTTCTGCTCTGTCCTTCAGATTTATTCAGGGTATAAATAAAGTTCACCACCAAACTGCCTGCTTGTAACAACCAGGGTTCAGACAAGTCCACTCCCCAGTCCCCAGGGAGGTCACCACGGGCAGATACAGTATCACACTCATCCAGAATCAGTCTTTGGCTTAACACGAGTTAACCAAGTGCAGGGGTGAGAGAAAACTTGCACAGACATTATGGAGGGGAAAGAACGACACAGTGAATTGTGATGCCTATCGGCCCTTCTGCCTAGAAATGCGGGGACTCTGCCAAAGCCTCTCTGGTCATATGCCCCCGTGATCCTAGGCTCTCCCGTATAAGGTGGCTGAAAGTCATGCCTGAGAACCCAAGCTTAGGCAATTCATTCCATTCAAAAAGCATTTCTTGAGATGATAAAAAATGTGATGTGGAGTAAGGAATAAGGTTGGGTCATGAGGCGGTGTGACCAGCAGACTGCCTAGGGGTGTAGCTGGGGAGCTGATTTTAACCCAAACACCTATCAACAGCTGTTTTAGTGTTTCACGTTGTACATGTACAAATGTACCTTCCATTTCACAATTTGTTTTTAAGTAAGAGAAGAGAAAAATGTGTAAAGTTACCTTTGTCTAAGGATTTATTTCTTCTTTTGGACACAGATTTTTGTGCTGGTTTAAGGTTGACCCTCATCAAGTGATCTTACACACACACAAAGGCAGCATCTCCTTATCCCAAACTGACTAGAGAAAACAGACAGGGCAGGAAACAGAAGACCATCGCACTGACTTTTAAAGCTTACTATCCTTTAACTATTAAAGTCTGTGAATCTCATTTGGGAGAGGGGAACATCTTTTCAATCACACAGGCAAACAAAGAAACAAGACAGCCTTTCCTTGGCCCTTTTCATAATCCACTGGGCTGGGGTCCCTGGACTGAACACTTTGCTTTGGTAGAAATCTGGGGAAATTAATGCTGTTAACCTCTAATCCAGTACGGCGGGCATCAGCACTTCCCTCCCTGAATCCTTCCTCCTAGCTAACCACTCCCAAGGGAGGGCTCACCCCCAGGGGCAGCTACGGCATTGTCGACAGCCCTAATATCACTTGCACAGACTAAAGTTAGAGATGTCAAGGCAGGAGAAGAGATTAAACTTAACTACACCAGAAAAATAGCTGGATGGAGAGAAGGAAAATTAGTAACTGACACTGCCATTCTAGTTACACACCAAACTAAATAAACTACCTAAAAATCAAGTTAATGTCTGCCCAGAGGATATTAAAATTTACCAACATAAAAGATTAAAAACAAGCAGCAACTTTTATATAAAATTAATAAAGACAAATGAAAAAGGAAATTGTCAGTAGCATCTATCTCCTCAATGTGTCTGAACTGCACGTTAAAAACTAGTCCATTAGTACAGCAGCTTGCTAAAAAATTGACTTTGGTTCAAGCTTAGTTAAACAAAAAACATTAAAAACACACCACACATAGAAAAGGTGGATGGACATTTGTTAGTTTCCCTGCTTGCAGTTCACTGATTTTGGAGGGATTTTAGGGAAGGTGAAGGGTGACGAGAGGAAATTTAGGGTGGTAATTAAATATTTTGTGAAATAAAATAGGAAGACAGAAGAACAAAAGAAAAATCAACCAGGGGACTAAAATGTCTCGGGCCCTTAATATCATGTGCCTGCCTCCTACTTGGAGGGTCACGAGCGAAAATACGCACTGTATCTATGTCCCTGTCTTCCTGACGCCGCGGGTGGAGAGGCAGACCCAGGACCCCAAGCCCCCTCGCAGACACAGCGGACAATGAAGGGGGACCACGAGAGACGTCAGCAGGCGCCCCAGCCCCCGGCGGGAGCCGGCACTCCCATGAGAGGCGGCTCAGGGAGCTGTGCTGACCCGGTCTTTGGGGGGTGTTCTGGTACAGATTCATACTATAAGGATAGTACCCTGACAAAAGGGGGAATCTAATTTCCAAGTTATCTCATTCCTCTTCATCTACTTTCACCAACTCATCTGCTTTCCATGGGCTCATTTCCATAGTCTAGAAACACCCTGAACACAAATACCACTCAGACGGCCCCAGTGGGAGCACCGCTAACAGACTCCTGCCCGCAGGCCTTCAGGGGCGCTGTGGGCCCCGTGCCCAGCTGGCAAGCGCCCTCTGGTCAGAGAGCCGCGCGGGGCTCAGGGTCAGGACCTTGTAAGCCGCCCGGGGAAAGGAGGTCTGTGGCCAGGGGAGAAGGCGGCGGCCTCAGACCCTCCTCCGGTGGTACCCGTGCAGGGGCAATGCAGCAGAGCTCCATGAGAAAACTAAAGAGGGGAAAAGTTTTCCCGGTTTCAATCATCAATCTGTTCTTTGCCAAGTCAAAGGAAGTTGGGATGAAAAACCTCCACAAAATGGAAAAAATAAACACACACACCAACAGTAGGAGCATTTTTCAGGAGATAAGAAGTCAGGAGAACCACCAAGTCAGGTGTCAGCAGTAGTCTTTGCTCTTCGGAACCCAATCCTGCCCTGCGACGCGCACAGCATCCCCCCGAACGCAGCAGGGACTGGGCCGCGGGTCGCTCAGTGATTCGGGGGGAGTGAGAGCTGCAGTTCAGCAGGAATTCCTTCCTACACAAAAGTGCTCCAAAGGCACCACCTGATGGGGCGGGGCGCGTGTGCAGTGCGGGCGTGCGCACACACTGCCTTCAGCTTCTGCACCGAGCCTCTTGCATAAGTGGCCAAAGAAAATAATTTTCTAGCACCTCTGTAAGAGTCACCAAGGGTAAGGAACCAGCAAGAACATTCCCCGCAGTTAAGAACCTAAGTCCCCCTTACCCCAAACCCTCCCTCCCCACAGTGTGGGAGCTCACTGAAACAGGATCCAGGAGCAAGAGATAAACATGTCCAAACTATATATATATATATATAAAAAAACAGTAACAACAACCATAATAACAGAGATACAGTAATACAGGCCTGCCTACATTGTACCAGTTAGAAAGGAACCCCCAACGCAATTGATACGATTATAAACACCTTGTTATGACTTAATGGCCTGTACAACAGACCCATAGAAATGATTTTCTTAAGAAGAAAAGAAATTTAGACAAACAAGAAACCCCCTTCCTATACTGAAGTTGGTAACCCACCTTGACTTGTCATCCTGACTGCTGGAAATGATAAGTAGTCCTTTCACTTTTTTATGTTTGTTTTTGATTTTTTTGTTCCTTTTTTTTAAAATTTTTGGTTAGAAAGTTCTCCAATCCATGAAGCAATCCTGAAAAGACAGTGTTTTATTACAAAATTAGGCAAACGCTGTCCCGTCTCCATCCACACGTCTTCCTTTTCTCCGTTGCCCTGGCAGCACGGCCGGAGAAGCCAGTCCCCACTGTCCGGTCTCGGCCTGGCTGGCGGCCGGGCAGCTCGCAGCGTCGAAGTGGCAGCCGGCTCGGCTCACTGCGCCTTGGAGGCGGTGGTGGTCGTGGAGGCGGCCCCACTAGCGGAGGCCGCGGTGAAGAGAGAGTTCTGGAGGGACTCGGCGGTGGTGGAGGCGGCGTGGAGGCTGGCTACGGGCCCCGAGTTCCCTGCGGAGGCGGCGGCCGCAGAGACCAGGCTGACCGGGTTGCTGGTGAGCAGAGAGAGGTTCTGGGGGTTCAGGAACAGGGGGGCGGTCACGATGTTGGGGGCTCCCCCTGCGTTGGCGAACACCAGGTTCCCAGTGGCGTCCAGTGACGTTATTGGGAGAGGGCCACCAGAAGCAAGAGCTATGGACAGAACCCCCCGACAGGCGGGAAGGAGAACGTTAGCGTCATCCTGGGGAGGCTGCACGACACGTCGCGTGACCAGAGGCCTGTGACCTGAGGGGAACCCGGCAGCCCTTCTCCTGAATCACTGCTATCCTGTCACTGGCTGAAGTTCATTCATAATTTTGAAGGAGCCTAAAGGACTGAAAAATCTAACTACTTAATAAGCATGCTCAGGAGAGGTGAGAGGGCGGTTAAGAACATCGGTGACATTTTTATCTCAAAATATCAACTTCAGTTCATCTACCTAGAAGTATTTGCTAAGTTCAATAATTTTGTTTTTAATGAAGATTGCTGATTTTAAACTACCTCCATTCAAAAGACAAACTAGCTACAGGGATTAAGGCATGAAAATATAGTTAGCTTTCACCAATCCAACTGGCATTATTGGTAAATGTGAGCACTTCACAGTATGATACACAAGAAGAAACCATCTTTCAAAAAGGCTGAAGTTCTAAAATACATTATAGACTGGCAAATAAACCGGAATGTGGTTAGTTTTCCACTTCCTGAGGCTAAACATTTGATTTCCACGAGTTGCACCAAGGAGCCTACCCAGGAGGAGTGCAGACACGGGGGCTGCGGGTGCCTAGGAGGGCTGGTGAGGTCAGGACTTGCTTTCAAAGTGAGAATTTTTCTATGACGCTCTTGCTTCTCCACAGAAAGCACCACTGAAATCTTCTTTGCAACAATCAGGCTCTCATTTAATATCTTTTCTTGTTATCTGACAATTTCCAATAAGCCCCCACCCACATAGCCACACTCCCTCATGTAGATGTGATGGTTTTTCTAATGGCATTATATTTTGGTGATTTCCTACATAATATATATACATGGAAAGCTCGAGGAACTGAAGGGACATCCCTGAATCCAGACATGGTCCTAGAAGAGCAGAGAACAGTGAGACATGGGGCAGCTGGGCGTTTTCTGAGACTCCGGGCTCAGGGGCCAGGCCGGGGCTCAGTCTCCCCAGAGTCCCTGCCCTGCACTCCTCGCGCCCTGGGGAAGGCTCGTGCCTCTGCAGCATCCCTACAGCCCAGAAACAAACCCTAAGGCAAGAGAAAAAGTGACTTATCACACATCTTACCCCAAAACGAAACCCGGTATGACCAAAGCTTTACAGATCTAGCCATCAATTTCACATATGATTCAGTCAGTGAGAAAGTCAGCACAGTGTAAGATAATCCAGGTCACATCTTGGACTCGTCACTGACTAGTGTTCTCCGCAATATACTGCAGAGATTATGAACCATGAAATACTAATCTTAACTGAAGATGGCTAACAGCTTATTTTTGGTCCCAGGAACCCTCACCGAAGCACAAACCACTCTAAGAAAAACCATCCACTGCCTACCAGCCTCAGAAACCACTCCTCCCAACCACAGAACAGCGAGTGTCTTCAGACACAGGGCTCAGGCCAACCTGGCAGACTCTTCACAGTCCGCAACGACTGACTGGGGCTCCCTTTCAGCTGGACATTATGCTAAGGCCCAAAGGAACCATCTGGGCTTGGAAAAGAGAGTTTAGAATCCAGGAGAATATATGCTCTATAATGGTGGGAATATACAAAGGGCAGAACCTAGTAAGAATTAAAAGTATTCTTGAAATCTGCATGATGTGCCCCAGTGCTGACTCACTACAGGACCTTCGCCTGGACGGCTCTCTCGGGGCTGGGCTGGGGAGAGGGCAATCTGACTTGGTCACGTCTGCCTGGGGATGGGTCTTGGGTAACTACTTGGACAAACAGATTATCAGGAGGAAATTCTACCTCTAAGTCTATCCACATAAGATAAATATCAGCACAGAAGTCCTGGTTTCTCACAATACACCAAACTAAGTATATTTCCTGTTTTTACTCTCAAACTAACAGCTACCCTTCTTTTACAAAGATTTTATACAAGAACATTTTCTTCATCTTCCACTTAGCCAGCATTATCAACTCAACTCTCTCCCCCCATCCCCTTTGCCTCTAGCCGAGCAGACTTCCTTCATTAAAAAAAAAAAGCTAAGAGAGGAAACAAAGCCTACTGACCTTGAATAGTCGCCAGTGTACTGTTGCTCATCAGGGCCGGGCTGAGGGCACTGCCAAGGGGCCCGGGGTTGAGGCTGAGTAAGGCACCCCTGCAAGGCCAAAAAAGCGGTCACTCAGCACGGGGCACACACCTGCCGGCCCACAACACCCACAGAGCCCTAAGGTGCAGGGACACAGCTGGGCCCGCGGGAACATCTGTCACACTCCTCGTCACTCTTACACGGCTTGGTTTGTTCTGAGTTGCCGTCTTCCTGGCTGCGTACATGTACCAAGCAGAACAAGCTTGCGATCTGCACAAAATATCAAACTTGAACATTCTGATCCTTTGAATTATTTCACTCTTTTTTCCCCAAAAGAAAAAATGCCAGAGAAAAGACATATTCACAAAGTAATTCCTATATGTCTGATAATAATAGTAAAATTGGGAACCTCATCACTGTATCTCTTGGTGGTATCTGAGACTTAGAAGCAGACAGCTGAGAGTCTAAGTGCAGACATGTGAATGTGTCGGGCGTTCTGCGGACTCCTCCCGGGCACACCCCTCAGTGTCACCCGGGGCCTGGTACCCCGTCTTCAGCTGGAATGAAGCTGTGATCACTGCTCTTCCGGGGGGTCAAGGAACCGAAGCCCAGCTATACGCCGGCCCTTGCACTGCTACAGAGCCACCCATTTCAAAGAGATTGTGACTTTGGAGTTTTGCTTTGTTTTTATGCATTTAAGAAGGTGATGAAAAGTCACCCCTATAGGCAACTCCAGAGATGACCTCCTAGATGTTTCTCCTCTGAACCAAAGCTTACCCAGCTGCAAACTGTGAGGGTGCCATCAGGCCTGGGTTCAGTCCCGCAGCAGCGGCCATGGCAGCAAGACTGGCATTTGCTGGCAACTGAGCGGCCCCTTGCAGGGCGGCAGCCGCGGCTGTCTGCAGTCCTGGTGCTGTCACCATCACCTGGCTGGGCCCGAGAGGCGAGGACAAGGGTGCAGAGGTTGTCTGTGTTGTGCTGGTCTCACTGGCACTAGATACCTCACTAGTGGAGGCCGAGGCGGACGGGGAGGGACTCAGTGAGGGGGATGCGGCTGGGGCGGCCGGAGGCGCTGTGGAAATCACGGTGGCCGTGCAGCTGGACGTGGTGTCTGTAGTGCCTGCAGAGAGATCCCATCACAAAGTGCCCTCTGTCAGGGCGTCTGTAAGAATGGTGGATTTACTCAGCCAACTGAGTGAGTAATCCTCCAAGCAATAACCTCGAAATGTGTCCTTTTTAATTAACTCGCTTAGTAATAATGGAAATTAGCCACAAAAGCAAACATTTTAGAACTAAAGCCATGAACCCCACTTTAAGAGGCAAGAGCAACAAAGGAACCATGAAACAACAGTTATCCCATTTCCAATTTCCTACTTAAAAAATGAAGGGCAGAATCACAGACACTCTCTAGGAATACAACTGCTCTGGGAGGGAGGAACATAAAAGCAAAAAACCCCTGCTTCTGAAAAGCATTTTCATACAGAAATCCCCTAGTAGTCCCTATAGAAACACCAAAAAAAAAAAACAATGAAGGCAAGAAAAACTGAAAGCTACATATTTTTCTAAAGTAAGTGTCCATAACAACATTTGCAGAAATAGTATGAAAATAACTTCAAGCGTGTGTCTACGTGCCTTCCTTTGCATTAGAAAACTTAAGCCATTCTGCAGTGAAAAGCAGCTGCCCAAAAGCCTATAGTGTATACATTTTCTTACTTATGGAAACAACAACATACAATGAAAGTATGACTCTCATCAAAGCCAGCATGAGAAAGGAAGATCTAGAAAACTGTTATTTGAGAGGCCTTAAAAAAAAATCAAGACGCCCCAAGTTCTCTTCAAAACAGTAAACATTTGGATACAAACGGCTAATTGATGTTAAAAATACCATTAATGAAAACTGAAACACATTCACTTGGATTGTTTAGTTTGAAAACAATGTTGTTCAACAGAAATATCACACATGTAGTTAAGAATTTTCTAGTAGTCCCATCGAAAGTAGCAAAAAGAAATTTCGTAAGTGAAATTTCAATATTATATTCTATTTAACCCAATATATCCAAAATACTATCACTTAAACATTAAAAAAAAAGAATTATTTTTCTTCATACTAAGTCTCTGAAAATGGTGTTATTTTACATGAGCACATCTCAAGTTGAACGAGTCACACTTTATGTGCCTCAAAGCCACGTGTGGCTAATGCTTACCACACTGCAAAGCACAGGTCTAAAATGTATCTAAAAGTTAGACCTGCTGGGTCCCAGAGGCAAGTGTGACTTAAAGAATGTTAAGTCCCTTTGCCTAAAATAGAAATGACTCATGAGGCAATCATAGGATGACCTTCTACAAAGCAGGAGATGCCAGCGGAAGGTGTAACTGTGGTGCTGCCTATAAAAGACAGCACAGAACAGGCCTATTCTAGTTACAGGCCATGCTGTACAGCATAAAACTGGCCGCCTAACTGGCTCCCAGTATAAGCTGGGACTTACTACCGACACTATGTGCTAGGGCACAATCACCCACGTATACTTGTAAAGCAGAACCTAAGTGGCATTTTCTCAGGATAGAGAACTCGAAAAGACAAACAGCATCTGTAAGTTTTCAATGTAACGCTTCTGTGAGGTATAAAAGACTTGATACATTACAGAAGAACTAGGTCAATCAAAGTAAGTATTTCACACCTAGACATATATTGGAAAAAAGACGCTGTGTAAAATAACTTTTTCATGATAAAATCTCGCATAAGACTCCCGTCTTTCACAGCAGCCTTATTACAAAGTAAGGCAGTTTTGTCCTAAAAATCTATTTCGAAGCCTTCCTCCGGTCTACGCGAAGGACACCTGGAATTAACTCTCTTCTTGCTTCATTTCTAGGGAGGACGGTTCTTCCACATACCACGGAGCTGGGAGAAAACCAGACACCATTTATTTCCGTACTGCCTCCACTCTTCCCACCCCGCCAGCGCCACCCTGTGTAATACCCCTCCTATCACTGCTGCCCCTAAATACAGTTACATCTTTGTGGGTACAGGTGATCACTGTTCCACTATTTCTTCAGCTCTAAATCTGTCAGCTCGGTCTCCACAGCTGCGTGGTGCTGTGCTGAGTCCCAGGCTTGGAAGGGTCATGCACACGCGTCACTCTGACCCCCTCCTCCTAAGCCCTGCCCCTCCTGCAGAAAGGTCAACATCTTTCCTCATATCTCTTCGATTGCTAAACAACTTCAATGTACTTTCCATCTTTTCTAGACCAATTTCTCACTTAACTAACCTGATTTTATCTATGGGCATTACTTGCTTTTCAAAGTTCTAAAACTGAGATTGCCCATTTTCATAAGACCCCATATCTTGAGGTCAAAGTCTTAACATAGTCTTTTCTTCCCATTCTACCACCAAATTCAGACCCTTCAGTCTTACGGTCTTAAAATCCTGTATGTATACATCTCAAATGTGAACTTCAGGCTGGCCTACGGGAAGATGACTCCAGAAACTATTCAAAGTTGTTTTTTCTGGGTGTCCTCCATACAAATGTGATATGAGCACTAGAATGTATTACCTTAATATGATGTTCAAATCAATTCTCCTCATCAATCAATCAGATTTTAATCACTATGTATCTTTTATGACCTTTAATTCTTGGCAACTCAATTTCTGGGAGACTTTGATTAGGTAACTGATGCTTGGTGAGCTCCAATATCCTCAACGGTGGAGTCAGATGCTGTTACCGCGATGTGGCGTTGGTAGCAAGACAGAGTGAAGAGGGCCAGCCGTCCCCTCACTACCCACCTTGTCTTTTTAAACAGATTCATCAAGGTACAATTTAAATGCCATAAAATTCACCCAATTTAAGTGTAAAACTGAATTACTTGAATTACTTTTGCTATATTTATAGAGTTGTACAAGATTACTCTACATCAATCCTGTTTATGACACTTCTACCACCCCAGAAAGATACCTGTGCGCATTTGCAGTCACTCCGCCCCAGCAGTCCCCAGCCATCTGCTTTTTGTTTCTGTAGATTTACCTTTACACTCGAATGGAGTTGTCGGATTTATAGTCTTTTGCATTTAGTCTCTCGGAGTCAGCGCACTGCCCTCCAGGCCTACCCATCATGTTGTAGTGCAAATCAGTACTTCCTTTCTTTGGCTGAAAAGCCCATGTGTTTGTTTATTCACCAGCTGCTGGGCACTGGCTTGTTTCGAGCTTTTGATTATTACAAATGATGCTGCCCTGATCATTTGTGCAAAAGTTGTTGTAGACCTGTTTTCATGACTTTTGGGGAACTGCTGGGTAGGATGGTTAATTTAACTTTTAAAGATACTGCTAAAGAGTTTTCCAAAGCAGCTGCACCACTTTGTATTCCCACCAGTGCATGAGGGTTCCAGTTTCTCCATATCTTTGCCAACATTTGTTACTATTAATTTTTTTTATTATAGCCATTACAGTGAGCATGAAGTAGTAGCTCGTTATGGTTTAATCTGAATTTCTCTAACGAGTAATAGTGTTGATCATCTTTTCAGGTGCTTTTTAGTGATTCTTGTGTCTTCTTTGGTATAATGTATATTAAAATCCTTTTTCCTTTTAAAAATCTAGGTCGTTTGTTATATTCTTACCATTGAGTTACGAGAGTTCTTTAACAATTCCTTTATCGGATACAAGATTCACAAATGTTTTCTCCCAGACTGGTTTGTCTTTTAATCTTCTTAAAGGTATCTTCTGAAGTACAAAAGACTTCACTTCTGATGAAGTCCAATTTATCATTTTTGTCTTTTCGGATTGGGCTCTTGGTGCTATCTCTACCTATGAACTCTTTTCCTAGGAATCCAAGGTCTTAGGGATTTTCTCCTTTTTATGGAGAAGCTTTCTTACACTGTAGGCTTTTTATACTTTCTAGTTAATTTTTATACCTGGTATCAGGTAAGGATCGAAACTCACCCTTATGAATATATCCAATTGCCCCAGAACCACTGGTTGAAGACTGTCCTTCCCTATTGAACTTGCCTTGGGACCTTGGTCAAAAATCAATAAAGCAGGAAATTAAAGGTTTATTTCTAGACTTCTAGTTCTGTTCCATTCATCTGTATCTCTCCTTATACTAGCATCATACTGTTGTCATCACTGTAACTATGTAGTAAGTATTGAAATCACGATATGGCAGCCCCTCAGCTTCATTCTTTTTTAAAATTGTGCTGGCTATTCTGAGTCCCTTTCGTATATATTTTAGAGTGAGTTTATCAATTACTGAGAAAAAATGCTGGGATTTTGACATGATTGCATTGAACCTATAGATCAATTTAAAGAAAACTGCCCTCTTAAAGAATATTGAGTCTTCCAAACTATGAACATGGAATATTTCTCTATTTAGACTTTCATTTCTCCCAGCAAATTGCAGTTCTCACTGTATCAAGTCCTGCACTTCTTTTGTCAAATTTATCCCTCAGTATTTTAATCTTCTTAAAGCTACTGTGAACAAAATTACTCTATTTCCTTTTTAGACTGCTTGTTGATGGTACATACAAATGCACTGGTTTTCACCTTGTGTCTTCATTTATTAGTCCTAGTACGTTTCTTGGTGTGTGGATTCTTTGGGATTTTCACACATACAGAATAATCAAGTAAAAACAATTTAAGTTCTCCCTTTCTAAGCTGGATGTTTAAAATTTTCCCCCTATTAAACTGGCTATAGCCTCAAGTACAATGTTATTAGAAGTCCACAAGGGCAAACATTCTTCCTCTGTTCCCAAACTTAAGGTGGGGGAATGCATTCAGTTTTTCACCATTAAATAGCTGTAGCTTTTTGGCAGATGCTCTTTATCACGTGAGGAAGTTTCCTTCTATTAGAGGTTTTTATCCTGAATTAGTTTCGGATTTTGTCAAATGCTTTCTCTGTATCTGTTGAGATGATCATGTAGTTTTGGTCTTTTTTAATATTCTACATTAAACTCAGTTACTAAACCAACCTTGCATTCCTGGGATTAATGTCCATTGGTCATGATGTATGATCTTTTTTACATGTTGCTGGATTTGATTTGCTAAGATTTTGTTGATGATTTTTGCGTTTGTTTTCATGAGGGATGTGAGTCTGTAATTTTTATTCTTGTGATATCTTTGTCTAGCTAGCTTCAGTACCAACATAATACTGGTTTCATTCAATGAGCTGTAACTATTTTCTGGAAGAGATGTTAAATACTAACTTTATTTCTTCTTTAAGATCTGATAGAATTCACAACTGAAGCCATCTGGGCCCGACATTTTCTTTTTGGGAAGGCTTTACATTAATGATTCATTTACTCTACTTGTTTTTCTATTTCTTTTTTTTTTAGGAGAGCAAAGCAGAGGCTTTATTTAGAGAGAAAACGAGAGGACAGAGCTCCTGGCTCACGCCTGGAGGGGACAAGAGAGCCCCTCTATTTCTTTTTGAGTCAGTTTTTTTGTAATTTGTGTCTTTTTCAGAATTTGTCCATTTTATCTAAGTTGCCTAATTTTTGGCATAAAGTTGTTCATAATATTCCAGTACACCACATAATGCAGCAATTCCATTCCTAAGTATATACCCGAGATCTGAAAACATGTCTACATAATAATATGTACATGAATGCTGATTCAAAACGGCCCAAAATTCAAATGTCTATTAACTCATGAATGATAAACAAAATGTGATATATCCATATAATGGAATATCATTCAACCATAAAAAGGAACTAAGTACTGATATTCTTCTTCAACATGGATAAACCTGGAAAATACTGTGCTACATGGAGGACGACAGTAGACCATACACTGTATGATTCCACTTATATCCTGTGTCCCAAACAGGCAATTCCCTACAGACAGAGCAGATGAGCCAGTGCTGGCAGCAGAGGGAGGCGTGAGTGGGGAGGGACTGAGAGTGGGGATGGGGCTGCATATGGCTCATTAGGAAACATTATTTTGGAAAAAGAATTGGGGGTGAGCTTGTTTAGTTGAGATTATTAAGGGCTGTGGAATTTCTGCACGTTCAGCGGACACATCATGTCTTTCTGGAGTGGTACAGTCACAATCATTCTCCTGTCTATTTCAGAAAAGTCTACCAAGGACCTGTCTGTGCTGGGCACCACGCTAGGTACTGGGGATAAAAATGACCATGGCACCCAGATAAGATTTCTCTCGGAAGAGGGCAGACTGAAGATATGGGTCTTTTCCCTTCATTTCTAAGATCCTATTCCAAATGATTGTAAAGAAATAAAAAAGGGAGTAAGAGCTCTGACGACAGGTATCAGCAGACCTGAGATTTTGATATACTTGTAGAAATGAGAAAGAGGTTGAAATTGGGTGGTAGAGAAACCAATCAGAGACCAGAAGGGCACAGCGGAGAACATGACAGAGGTGGGGATTATTCACCCCAGGGGATCTCCAAGGGGACCCCAAGTTGTCAGACACTGAGGTAGAAGTAGGAACTGAAGGCAGAGAACAGGGTGATTAAAAGACTGGTCACACACTAGGTCTGCGGGCGGGTCGCGCCCTCCCTCTACCAGACTTCTCCTCTGAGTATGAGTAATGTCATCTACTACTCTTCAAAGAAAACAAAGTTTTAGTTTGGAAGCCTAAGGATTCTAGGGTAGACACTAGTATTCATGAGTAAAAACCCCTCTCATTTTAGCAAGGTGTGAGGGCAAAGCCTACTCTGCCTGCCTGCTTCCACCCATATGCTGAGATGAAATTTGGCACTTCTCCACCCACATTTATAGCTCACAGTCAGTCTTCCAATCAGGGGAGGATTGTGGGATCATAATAATTTCATGATGGCAGAAAAAGTCCTTAAAAGCTGCTGATAGTCATAATATGGTTTTGCATTCATCAATATGACTAAAAAACCAAAAGTCACCATATAATGAAAAAAGTCAATAGCACAAGAGAAATGGAACACAGTGAATAAGTAGAACTAATACTGGAAGAAACAACTTAAGTACAATCCTAATTTGTGCTGCATGTACAAAATTGATGGCTATAAAAAGTAGGAATAGAACAAAGAAAATGCTTAGAAATTAAAAATATGATTTGAAATAACATGCAAATGACAATAATAAAATAGAGAAAATAGGAAGAGTTAGATAAAAAATTCAGGGTATATTTCCAAGAAGTAGTATAAAATGGAAAACATAGGAGAAAAGTTAAAAAATATAAAGGATCAATTTAGAAAATTTAATCTGTTTAAAATATATTCCAGATATAAAGAACAAAGATAAACTACTAGAGTTGAAGAAAGACATTAATTCAAGTTGAAAATGCCCACGAAAGGCCTGGGATGTCCAACTTGACTTACAGTTAGAAAATTGGAAACAAAACTACGCTGAGAAACAATTCTCACATATATGACTGGCAAAAACTAAAAAGTGTGACACCACATTCTGTGGGGAGGCTGTGGGGATCTGGCCCTCTCCTGTTGTTCCTGGGAATGAGTAAGGGAGGCCTTTTGGGGACAGTTTGGTAACATCCAACATGGCTATACACAGGTGTGCACCGTTGGCCCAACAATTCTACTTCGAGAAATTCACCCTGAAGACACACTTCCAACAGTACAAAAATACATGGCACAAGGCTACTTCTGTGGAGTTTGCGATTACAAGTGACTGGAAAGCAAACTCGAACGCCCACACAACAGGAATGGTGTTCGATGACCTGCAGTGCATCCACACAATGGAGTTCTCAATAAAACAGAATAAGGAAGATTTCTATGAACCAATGGGGTGTGATTTCCAGGATATTTTGTTAAGTGAAAAAAATGAAGTACAGAGGAGTACCTCTAGTATGATAGCTTTGAAGTAACAAACAAGGGTAATAAAAAATATACATTTGTTTGTTCATTTGTTCAAAGAAACAGAGAGGGCACAAGTGGGAATGGGATGGAGAGAATTATGAGAGAAGGGAATGACATTTTTGTGAAGAGAGTTCTTTGTATAATCCTGACTTTTGTAACCATGTTAGTATCTCATATACTTAAGAAAAAAAACCCCACAAGAATGGGAGGAAAAGCCCAATACTGAATACAAGCACAACAAAATAACTGAATTCCAAATGAATAATGTAACTACACTAAAGAGGGTATAAAAAGAGCCCAGAGTGTGCCTGCCTGGTTTGCTAGCTACCGACTCTCCCCAGGAAGAGCCTTTGGTTCACTTCGCAGTGACGACACCACGTTGCCTTCTGCTACTGCCCTGGCTTTGCTTCGAGAGGGAGAGGACGTGCTGACCAGTTCAATCTCCTGACAGTTTCAGTTCTCAAATTAACAGTCTGGCATATGTGTGTGTGTGTGTGTGTGTGAGAGAGAGAGAGAGAGAGAGAGAGAGAGAGAGACACTTGAGAATTTGGACAATAGGAGTCTAACTCCAAAGGCTTTACCACCTCTGAACGGAGATAACTATACTGCCTGCTGGTGGAAGGATTAAAGAAGACAGTGTTTGCAAAGTGTCCATTATATCTAAAGTAACCTCAGAGCGTGGGATGTGGAACAATCGAACCCCACTACCCCCACTCTATGCTTCTCTCCTTTGGGGGAGAGATGGGGTGGGGGAGAACAGGACTGCATTTGTACCACTGTGCTATATAAATTTTAAGTCACCTCTCATGCATTCTTAAAGCACTAATTTAATAAAACGTATGCTTGAAAAAAAAAAAAGAACCCAGATAACTTCTGGACACGGTGCATGGACTTTATGCCAGCCTTCAGGTTAAAGACGAGAACTCTAAACATACACTGTGCTCAAATTTGTAGGACTTTTCTTTTCAAAGACAATGAGTTAGCAATTTTGAAACCACTTTCTTTTCACTATAGGATTTAACAATTAAGTAACTATATTGATATGGAAGCCAGGTTTCTCATTGTCACTGAGAAGGGAGTTAGAATATGCAGAGGTAAGGGTGGAGAAGAATGAACTACAGGGTGCTGGGCTGGAGTGCGAGGTAATGGGAAGAACTTGTGTATTTTAATGTAAGTAGGTAGCTAGATAAAGAAAAATACATATTGATGTGCGTGGATGTGTACATGCAAGGACATAAACGTGTGTGGTGCATGTGTATGTAGAGGTACACCTGTTTCTGTTGAGATGTCCTAGAAGCAGAGACAACGGAGTATCAATGAGTGCGTCTAGTTCCTGGATCCTGGCTTCTAAGTACCTTTCTTCACCAAAAGAAAATAGAGATCTTTGGAGAAATGGCTGATTCCAGACCTTAAGATGAGGCTGAACATCTTGTGCCACCAAAATAAGGAAACACAGAGAATGCTAGAGACAAAAGGACACAAGGGCCACCCTGCAGGGGCTCCCACTGGACAGATCTGGGACAATTTGAACATTAAAATCAAAAGAGAAGGATTCTAACCTATGGAATACAGAATTTTTGCACCCATACTGATACAGATGGATAAATAGGGTAAAAGGAAAAGTTCATCCTTACAGCCAAAAGCCAAAAAGAAGAAATGATGGAATTATTTCAGAATCACAATCAATCCTGGCAAAAATCACCAATGGACCTAGTGGGTGAAACTGGAGAAACAAGATATTTGTGCAGTTTCAAACTCCCCACAACATACTCACTAATTTAATATTCAGGTTAAAGACGAGAACTCTATTAAACATACACTGTATAATAGTAACTACACATTGAGAAAACCCAGGAGACATCACCGAATGAGATTATCAAAGTCAGTATCACCAGCAGCGGGACTCGTCACCAGCACGGTTCTCTCATCCACAAAGGGGGACGCAACATCACTTCTGTGGTATTCTTACCCAAAGTGTGTGGTCTGAACATAGTCATGAGGAAACATCAGACAAACACAAATTAACGGGTGGTCCACAAAATAACCGCTGTACTCTTCAAAAACACCAATGTCATAAACTACAAAGACAGACTCAAATTGCCCCAAATTAAATGTGACTAAAGGGACACAGCACCTGAACGCAATGCATGATCTTAGATTTTCTTTTGCTCTAAGGGACGTTACTGGTATAGCAGGCAAAAATCTAAATGGGAACTGTTTACTAGGCATTACTATTGATTCGATGTTAATTTCCTGATTTTTGATAAAATATACTCTGGCTATATATGGTAATTTGTTGGTATTTTTCCTTAGAAAATATACAGTGGAGTATTAAGGGTAAAGAGCCATGTCTGCAACTTTCTTTTTAAACAGTTCAGGAAAAATCACACATACATCACAGAAAGGGAAACAGAAAACGGAGAGAGAAAGCGAGTGAAGAGGGCTTTTAAGGATTTAAAGGATCCGAGTCGGCTTTCCGCTACTCTGGCAACTTTCCCAGAAATCTGAAATGATGTCAAAATCAAAAAATTTTTTTAAAGCTATATATACTAAGGAGCTGCTTACAGCATTATCTATAATAGTGAAAATATCATTCATTAAACAATCAGTTACTGGCTCTCTTACATCCCAGATGGTACGCTAGACACAAGACACACAACAGCAAACAAGCAAGCCGATCACGCGGCTTAGGGGCCGAGGGCTCCCCTGGGGGCAACACGTGCAGGGCTCAAGCTGGGAAAGGTGGTCGCCGCAGCGGGAACTTAACCATGGTGGGGCCACATGGAAATGTTAAAAAAATCAGAGCACAATCATCCAATAATGGCTATTCAAAAGTAGAAAAGTAAAAACTATCATTAACAGGAGAGGATACTTCTTTGTAAGACGTTAAAGAAAGCAGGATGGACATACAGAAAAAATTTAAAGGCAAAATAAAAGTAGTCCTCATAGTGATAGTGTTTTCCTAACAGTTTCCTCTGTTAGATTTTTCAATAATTGAAGAAAAAAAGTCATTCCCCCAAAAAAGTTACCAACATTTCAGAAAATAGTCATAGTTACATCCACATAAATGGGCTTAAGAAAATGTGACTGGTCAATAAGGATCATCAAAAATTGGTAAAATATTTTTAGCTAGTTTTGGTATGTTTACCCTCCTTAAAATTACCTTGTTTCAAATTTTTTTCCGTATTATTAGGAAATCCACAAAGCTACTAGTTCTTAGTGTCTGAACTATTTGGAATTTTTCCTCAAAAAATAGGCACCTTTAGACTTAATGTAATATGACCTCCAGTCTGGGGGAGGTAAAGCCCAGTTCTGATTCACCGCACGATGTCGGTCAAGGCAGACGGTAAGCTCCTCGCAGGGGCAGGTGACCTTTTCGGTGCCCCACACCATGGCCACCCATCACCAGCGGTTTGCTTATTAAGCTTAAGTGCTGCAGAGCTATGGTCTCAGATGCTGGTTCTTAACTTGGAATCTGTGGGTTCCTGTGCAATCCACGAATGGCCTTGGTGAGACAGAGATTGGTGGGGGTTGTCGTTTATGAACCTTCTTATATTTCACTAAAAATTTTAGGCATGTCCATTTTGTGAGAAGAAAAGTTTAGAGCTTTCATCAAATTTTCAGACGTCCAAGACCCAAAAGATGCCAAGAAGTAACTGTTCTAAGTGAACAACCAAACTTGTGAGATTTTTCTAGTAACTCAGAAATTTCAGAATTATATAAAGCCATTTATTTGATTTTTATATCATGGTTAGGTCACAGAGCCAAGTTCAAGTGCTATGAATATAAAATATGAGTGAATTAAATCAAATTCCCCAACTCTAAGTTAAATTCAAGCTTCCCTGTGAAACACCACACATGCATCCAAATGATTTACTAGCTCATAATAACCCTGGTGAATAATCACAGAACGCCTTATGCCTTACGTAGCGTTAAAAAATTTCTGATGACAATGCTGAGTTATTTTAAGCTAGGCCAAAAGAAAAAAAATTTCATTTTATAGTGACTGTGTCAAGCACTAAGCTAGGCACTGAGATTCCAAAAAGAATATGCAGATCTTTTGAGAAGCACACTATTGGGAAAGACAGGAGTGTAAAAAATAACACTCACAATATAGGCAGGTGGTCTCCTGGAATGGTAAAGGTGATTTCTACGAAGAATTGATATGTAAGCTGGCGGAGCTGCACTGTCATAAAGAAGCGTAGCTTGGGACGGGCAACACGAAGGGCTGCGGGGATGCTTACGAAGGCATGGAGGGCGCCCTCCTGTGTGAGGAGGGGACGGAGGGGAGACCAGCGAAGGGAAGGTCCGGACTGGAAGTAACCTATGAACTGATGGATGAATCTGGGGTACGTTCCCGAACACAAAAAGCTGCAGCTATTGAAGACTTATAAGGAGAGGAGTGACTTGAAAAAAAGGTGTCATCTCGGGGAACGACGTGGAAAATAAGACTAATGTGGAAAAGATCAAAAGAAGTAAGAAAATCCTTATGTGAAAATATTCTTTTTGACAAAATCAATTATGCCTGTTTTTGTTTGGAGTACAGGTCTCCACAAAAAACTTCTTTAAAAAGCAATACATATCTTTAGTTAGAGCCTCAATTTGCAATTTAGTGGCAGATTCTCATAGAAACCTGTCCTGAGCCCACCGTTTTGCCCGAGCCGCACGGCGGGGGGTGCCGCTTACCTGGAACCGAGAGGTTAGTGGCCGCGGCGCTGCTCAGCGGGAGGACCGGGTTGACCGTCAGGGTGGGCGCGGCACTGCTCGCCACAAGGCTCGGCGTGGTTGCCACCTAGAGGTCAAAAAGGAAAATATGCAAAAGTATTTAAAAATCAAAACTTAAAAAAATCTAAGTGTATTGTAGACTTACTTTGCCTATAATAAATTTTAAATTCCATATACAGAATTAAACTAAAATAAAATTAATTAAAATTAGGATTAAAATAAATTCTCTTACTTTCTCATAAGAGAAATGACTTTATAATAATCACTCTTTGATGCGGGAACTGAGAAGACTGGCCTATATCTAAAGTTTGCTATTGGAAGATGGTTTTTCACTGGTAAGACAAATGGCTGTGCCCAGGTTTTAGAAAAAAAAAATAATAAAAAACACCCCTACATTGTAATAATATTTAGTCAGATATAGTCGAAGGAAAAAACAACATGCGAATCACCAACTTACTCTATTCAAGAAAACTATTCAACAGGATCAGGAAATCTGGGGTCACTGCATTGGTTTTATTTTTTTGACTTTGTGGGGGCAAGACTGTCTTGTTTTTATTTTTAACAATGAGATAACGGAAAGAATATGAAGCAATGTTTAAAAACTGACAGTTTCTTTTTAAATAATATAACATACTTCTATAGTTTTGTAAGATATACTGTTTTCCTTCTAGTATAAATACAAAACAAAAACACCTACATAAAACAAAACTATCTTTTTGATAATTACTACCATGTGCTTTATGGTTAAAGCCCTACCACTTAACAATCATATAGTCTTCACTTAACAAACTAGTATGTGCTCTTAATGATGACTTTAGTTTGAAAAGCTTCTCAGTATAGAATGACATAAAAAATAAATAAAAACAAATTAACAAGAAAGGATTCATCCAAAATGCAAACTCAACAATCTTTCCATCTTTGGAATCCTGCTTGGAAATGTGGTGTCACATTTATAATTACCCTTCAGATCAAGGGAGTCCATGACCACTCTATGCCCCTTCTTTCCAGGAATCCTACTCTAATGTAAACAGCAAGTCACTCAATGACGTCATCCGTGAAAAGCCTACATGTTTGAGAGTGAAGATCTGAGATGATCCTTTTAATACAAGTTCAGAGCTAAATAAAGGTTACCTGGATATTTACTGTCGATTACTCATGTATGTTCAATAATTTGGGCTTTAGGTCCCAACATGAATAAAAAGTAGCTAAATATTTTTCTAGAGAACTGGAAGCAGCAGCAAATTTAGAGTAACCTAATGAACTACACTAGAGCAGAGAAAAATAAAACTGCAGTGAAACACAAAAGAAAATTGCTCACTTCAAAAAAAGAAAGACAAAAGTTCTTAGGTCAACATGAGAACATGAGATCTGATTACTTTGGTAACACTTATTCAACAAGAATATATATACAATACATTCCTGACCATGATGATAAACTGGTTTCACAGCGCTCGTGTGCCCCTCTCCTTACCCTTACCAGTGAGGCTGGGCTGGGGAAAATTGCTTTGATAGGCGAGCTGCTGGTCCCACCACTGCTTGGCGGGTTGATTCTCTTTTCTTTCTGGCGGCGGTTACAAAACCAAACACGAATCACCTCCTTTTCCATGCTGAGCTGATCAGCAATCATGGTGATCTCTTCCGAGGTAGGCTTTTGATTCTGAAGGAGGAAAAAACACCTTTGGGAATAACTTTTTGAACTAGTGACATAACCATGTCATTATAGGAATAAACAGGGAGGACAAGCCAGGAAATGAAGTTGGATAAAACCATATTAGTCCACTTTTAACAAAGAACTTATGTAGATAGATATTCTACTGAACATATTTAACTCATTCTTGAATTTTTTTCATCTTAAGGGCTATTAATCTTGAATAGAATTAATGATCAATACAACTTTACATATTAGTAGGAATTAAAGCATCTTCTCAGTGCTTCATGCGCATTTCACTTGGACCAAGTGAGGCAGGTGGTAAACCTGGGGGGCGGGAAAGGCAGGTATTTTATAGATAAAGGGCTTCAGTTTAAGTAATTCGACCAGTGACATACAGTTAATAAAAGTGGTAGATCTGAGAAAGGCTCCTGATTCAGTGCCCCTGCCATGGGGCTCAAGCCTCTTCTGAATTACAGAAGTCAGAGTTCTGCCGAAGCTTTGACTGTGATATTCTCTGGTACGGAAACATTACCCCGGAGAGCCAAATACCTGTGAGGATGAACTTGCACTCCATAGCCCGGTACTCAAGGCCTTTAGTGTTCCAGCCCCAGACCATTATTCCAGGCCCACCCACACTAGAATCGAGCCAAGTCACACCTCAGCGTTTCCCGAGACGCCTCACAGTTTTCTCTGGGGCCTCTGCTCACGCATTTCCATCCCTCCCTGTCGGTGGGACTCCTGCGTGTCCTGTGTCGGCTGCTGCCTGTCACGCTGAGGGCCCACATGGATGCGAGCCTGTCTCCTGAACCCCGAAGCACCCTGGCTGTTTCCCACGTTTTCTCCAATACGATACAAGCATCCATAAGGGCTGAGGCTGATGGGTCCACCTTTACCTTCTACAGCAGCTAGCACTGGTCCTACCCAGACAACCCACGTGCCTGAGAAACAAAACCCCACTAACCTCCAAGAAACTCTTCTCTAAGGCCACACGGATGTTGGTCTCTATGCTGGTGCGCTTCTTCCTCCTGCGGTTCAAGCCCTCCATTACCATCCCTGAAGAATTCAGGGCACTGGGGCTGGAGATGGCCGAATCAGACGAGAGGTTCTCTGGGAGAAAGATGGCGACACAGGAATCAGCTGAGCGCGATGCATGCACATGATGACGTGTATTAATGACAACAAAACTGACCCAAATAACTTAAGCTACAAGTGAGCACGGAATGAAAGCGTTTTCATAACCTAGGTTAAAAGAGTGTTCGCCGCCACCGATCTTCCCGCTGCTCTTGCTGGCATTCTTTGTCTCAGGCCGGCTGCCTATACTGTCGCCGCTCCACCACTTTTTGATTTGTTTCTGAGAAAGCAGATGTCCACTCCCAGCCTCAGACTCGGCTCTGCTGCTTCTGGTTCTGCCCTTATGTTGTGGCTTTGTCTGTTTGTCTGTCTATTCATTCACTGACTTTGGGGATCTCACGGGGAAAGTTTGGAAATTACTGAATATATCTGTCTTGCAAATGATCTCTCATGTTTTGGTATAATTCAGGGCACCGGCCCTCCCCCAACAAAACAACAGTGAAGCACTTCCAAATGCTTTTAAATTTAAACAAGGTTTTGTCATTTGATAGTTTAACAGCCCTGAGCACACCAGGCATCACTGAGTTTCTTTCCTCTCTACGTAAAATGACGCAGAGGAAGCCGACCAGCGGTTCTCACCTGTGGACTCAGTGAGATCACAGGTGCTGAGGTCTCACCCAGAACTTTGGAATCAGTTTCCCAAGATGGGCGTTACAGATTTACGTCTCCCCAAGGCCTGAGCTTTGTTCCCGGCTACAGTGAGAACCGGTCTAGGGGATATCTCTATGGTTCCTTGGAGCGCGCAGTCTGAGGTTCTGTGATTCAAAATCCACATTTTCCAAAAGGAAACCTCAGCACAAAACATGTAAATGAAAACTAGCAGCTTTACCTCTTATGTCTGAAATATGTGGTCATTTTAATAACAAAAGCAGAAATATTATCCATAATGAGTTTATGGTAATTTGCCAAGGAAGAACCAATGAACTTGCTTTTCGAGTTTATCTAAATACACACAGGCCTTCTCACCCTGTCCCTTCGGCGTCCCTAGCCCTGGCTCAATACAGTCTTCCCGGGCCGAACGTCACCGCTGACTATGGGCGCTGTCGTTACCTGACCACTTAAGCGAATCGGCTTTCTTCCCTATGCAGCTGTAACTACAGCCATCTTTCCAAGACTGGTGAGCCCCGAGGTCTGTAGTACCAAAAATACAGTAAGAAACACAAACCTGAAGTCAGACAACAGTGCCCCCTGTAAAATTCCAATGGGCCACGAGAAAATTGCATATAAATTCACCCACCTGCATCATTTAGCCACTTCTCCAAAAGTGGCTTTA
The DNA here is from genome assembly GCF_040802235.1 of Manis javanica. Classification (NCBI taxonomy): domain Eukaryota; kingdom Metazoa; phylum Chordata; class Mammalia; order Pholidota; family Manidae; genus Manis; species Manis javanica. The sequence goes on from NC_133169.1 coordinate 2,468,929, forward strand.
ATTTGCACATGTTCTTAAAGCTGAGGTTCAAGGCTTCAAAGCGAGAGATGGTCGTTTGGCTGAAGTCATTTCCGTACAGTTTACCCATAGCGAGCCCAACATCGCCCTGCAGTCATACAGAGCAGGGAGGGAGGGGGGGGAGAGGGGAGACTGACCTCAGTAACGCCCACGGTCCTCACCCTGGGGGGCTGCTCCAGCAGCGCTCCAGACAAGGACTCAACAACCACTCCACTCACTCGGTGCCGCACCGCCAACCGTCCTCAAGCTGGGCACAGTACTCCAGTGTGGACTCTGCTAGTGAGGCCTTGACTGTGACAACACTTGGGGCTGTCCCATACTCCCATACTCTCCCTGTTTGAATCTCTCCTTGTCACCTTATGTAATAATCAGTATATCAGATATTTCCACTAAGTCTCTAGAAAGCATCTCAAAAACAAGCCCCTTAAATGATGTAACCCAAGTGACTTACATAATCTTTACAAATCAGTTTACCTGTATCACCCAGTGTTAATAGGTGTAACTGTACAGATAGACTCATGCATTTCTGATTTAACCACACTTCCAATAAAGCACTTTAAAATCTAAAATTCATGCCTTTTTTTTTTTTTTTACCCCTATACAGTATTCCTAGAAGCAGTGAAAAAATCCATTTCCCCCCTTAGTTTGGATTTCAAAGTTGGTTACAAAAAACAGGTGTCCTAAAAGACTACTTTTGTAACCACTAGAGATAGAAGGTCACAGTAGAGAGGTTTGACCCACTTAGTGAAGCCTTCATGCGCATCAGCAACTTGGTAACCTTACCTCAGTAGAACAATGATTCCCTGAATATATTACAGAAGATGTCTTTCTCCAGAAACCTACAACCTTTGAAATGTATCCCTGCTTCTCTTCCAGCTGAATCTCTCTTGTTAAAGCTGGAAAAAGCCGTATCTTAATAGTTACTCTATATACAGGTAACAGAAGCTTATGGAGTTTAAATGATTCAACCCTCATTTCAATTAGTTTAGTGTCAGAGCAGAAAGCACCATTTCTAGTTCAAAGGACTACACAGCTCATTCTACTATTCGCCAACTCTGAACCGTCCTGGCAGCACTTATTTTGAATGGGGATTATCCCAGGTTTCGTGATGTCTGCCCTACAGCTCCTCTTTCAGATGTAGCACCGTTTATTAGCACCAGCATTAGGCAGTATTCAGGGAAGGGAGATTTTTTTTTTAACTTCATTTTCTTACTGGGAGTAACTTTTAATAAAAGTCTAGCAAGGAGAAATGTTGGCACTCTAAAATAAAAGGAGGGACAGAGAGTACCTGAACTTCAACTCATCTGTATCCTGTGTCTTTACATGGGCCAGCTGCCAGACTCATGTGGCTATTTAAGTTAAAATTGATTCAGATCATGGAAATTAAAAACTCAATTCTTCAGCCCCACCAGTCACCTTTTAAATGTTCAACAGCCACGTGCGAGTAGTGACTATCGTATGAACAGCACAAACTTAGAACACTGCCATCATCACAGGACGTCTGTGGACAGCCCTGAGTACACTACCTCTAAGCGGAACAGAAACGGACTGCTTATTGATTTCCTTCTAGTTACAGTAAAACTGAAAGAACCAACTGAAAGAAGAGCAGGGCACAAATGCTATCCATAGATCTATATGCAAGTATATAGATACAGGTTTATCTTTATTGATATCTCTATACATTCAGTATATCTTACTTCAACAGACAAATATTCACTCAGTGCCTACTATGTGTCAGGCTCTAAACATGCTTTGTCTGTTACATATGCTCAGGTCTTGGTCACTTTGTTAAGATTATAGCTTTCTAGAAAACTGGGGCCAACTACAGTTTGCAATTCTTGGAGTATAAGACCTGCTGTACCAGTTAGCTGGCAAATGTTTACTGACCATACCTACATAATTTGCTGCATAATTTTTTACAAACTTCTGCAATACCTTCCTATGAAAAGTAACAACATTGACAAATAAAAAATAAAACAGCTACTCAAAAATCACATCATAGTAAGAATAAGAAACCATGCCTTAGGGTTGGCAGGCTGGAAACAGAGCTATGCCATCAACTAACAGGAACCACGGCAATGAAGGGCAAATCCACTTGACGCTTATAATGAAATTTCACTTCATATTTATTTAGTGAATAAAAAGCAACATGTCCCTCAGTTAACATGCTAATTTTCATTAATTTTTATATGTGCTTGGTTTAGAGGTCTTATAACTACAAATGGATTCTCCTTCACAAAAGCAAATGTTTTAAGCAATTGACTCATATATAATCTGAACTATTTTAAATCCCTTTGAGGTTTTTTAAAAGAATGAAGGGTAAAAAGGAAGAAAGACTGCAGTTGGGATATAACAAATGTCCCACAGGTGATAAAGGTGTTACACTTTCTGATCATGTGATTAAATCTATCATACAATGATACGACATCATTTCATATCACTGGTTAATAACCAATTATGTAATTGGAAAATTATTGTTTCAAATATCTACTGACATATATATTTACCTACAGAATTGGGATTTTTTGCTAGTTTTAATGATAACTTGAATGTCTAACCTCCCCTGTGTGTGTGAATAAACCGAATACTTTGAATATTCACAACTGAGGTGTATGATTTAAAAATAAAGGTTGATTTTCCGATCCTGCACCGTAATACGTGCTTTAATCCACACAGGTTAATTTGTGAAATGTTGCCACTGCTATGTTGAAGGCATTTTGAAAAATAAGGAAGAGTCATGCCAAACAATAGGACAAAACCATAAAGCAGACATCAGGTCACAGGGGGACTCCTTTATATATACAGAAAAAGACACACACAACACTGGCAATATGCTGGGTCAGATGCCAGACAGGCATTTTGGGTGAAAGGTAAAGATTTTATAAAAGCCTTAATATCCTGGGCATATTGCCAGGGCAACAATCTCCTAGGGAACTGAGGAGTATGCTGTGCTAATAGCCTAAAAGCTGAAGCACGGCTAAATAAGGCAACCGTATGCTTATTTAAGCTTATTAACTTACCCCAGCATTCCACCTGGGTCTTTAGCTCTCTTTTTTAAAAACAAGCCAGATCATTTAGCTGTTTCAAAAGTACTGAAGTTTTTCTGAATTATAATTTGTTTCTTCACAACTGAAATTCTTCACAAATACAACTGCTTTTTCTCTAAAACTGTATTTATTTTTAAAAATCATTTTGTATGTTCCTGATACATAATTCATTCCTTTGAGCAAAAAAAAAAAAAAAAAAAAAAAATTACCTAAGAAATAGAAGGAATAAAAGTCTGCTCTTAAAAACACAGAAAACATCAGGGATGTCATCTCTGGTTTTTGATCTACCAGAACAAGTGATTTATTACTACACTTTCAAAACAAAATAATTTGGAGAATATTTAAGTGGTGGCTACAATTTCAGACTGTATTATTCTCTGGAAAGAAATCATCAGGTTTCTGATTCCACAAAAGCACCCAATTCAATCTATACTTCAGTAATTCTTTTTATCTAATGATCTTGTATCTTTTACATAAATGTCATTCAGTTTAATTCTTTTCCTTCTTTAAAAGTATGTGTGACAGGTTAGTCGAAGAGTCCGTGGCAGTGTTTACAACAAAAATAACATACACCCAGGTGCCTGTTTAAACCATTAAACATATTCCACTTTATAAGCCCTCTGCTAGTTGACATTAAAAAAATTTTGGATTTTCATTAATTTGGATTTTTCACCTTTAGCAGATTCCTATTTAATTAGTTTCAGAGTCTGGGTTTATTTTGGGTGTGTCTCTCTCTGCCGCCCCCTTCTTTCTCCCAAAAGACAATTTTTAAGCAAGTCTTCCATATTTCCTCTTTCAGCTACTCTAAAGACCCTGTACTCTTTACTCTCCATCGTGCATATGCTGCACTAGGTCTAGAACCAGACGTTCTTCAAATAATGAACCTTCACTACAGTTATATTATCCCCAAACAACATCTCTTAAATTTTCGTTATTTATTGGTATAATTTCAGAGGCCTGTGTTCTAAAAGAAATAATAAAGGTTTTAACACTAATTATACATGGACAAATGAATATATATGATACTAGCCTAAACTTGTAAATGCAGGAAACTGTTAAGAAGTTACAGTTTGAAACTAAAAACCAACAAGACAGGAATCTACCACCCCTCAGAAGCCTCTTCAGACTTGCACAGCAAACACTTGGACCCAGCTGAGGAGGAAAATCTAACTTAAGGGTGGGTTCATCTTACCTGAGTGAATCCAAGTTTGATTCGTCTTTGTTTGAAGGTCTTGGCAAACTGCTCAAGCTCCTCAAGGTCACTGGGCTCCTCCAAGCTGGGAGTATCAATTCGCTTTGGTGCTGACTGGCTCTGTGGAAGTGTCTGAATTGGGGTTGCTGCTATCGTGCGTGTTGGGGTTGCTGGCTGTGGAAAGAACAGGAGAGCTGCACACACAAGACACCTCAGTGTGTAACAGCAACATGCCACAAGTCAACCTAAGGTGACGGCTATGTTCAAGGAGAGTCATGATGACCGTGTAATACTGTAGAAGGTGCAACGTACGCTCGGGGAGAAAAAGCAGAGTGTGAAATTATGAATGCTGTAACCATGGTTCGGGTCAGACATGTCAATCTGTGGAAAAACTTGCACACACAAAAATGAAACCCATTACATTTGGATTTTCCAATGTCCTGAATATATGTATTTACACCTTTTAATAATTATTTTAAAGTATCTATTTCCTAAATATGCTACTTAAGCTGTAAGTTTCAAGACTCCAGCGACCATATTTGTCTTACCACTATTGTATTTCCAAGTTGTCATAAGATTAAAACTACTTTAAAGCGGGAAATATAAATCACCTACAGTTTAAATAATCTATATAACAGCTTCACTTTTGTGTATTTTGAGTTTTCTTCCAGAGACTTTTTTTCCCCCTCTTTTCCTGTTTTTAGTTTGCTACAGTTTAATCTGTGAATGTTTCCCTTAAATTATAAGTAATTTTTAGATTTTCAATAACAATGTATGTATCCCAGATCACTTTTTATGATGTGATTAAGATGCTGGAAGGGACCCACCCTTGTGCACAAAATCAAAGCAGTAAACTTTTTAATTGAAGTGACTGACATACAAAAGAGCTGTACAGTTTAATGTATACATCTTGATGAGTCTGAAGGTATCCACTCACATATACTTTGTCACCATATATAATGCCCTAAATGTATCTATTAACCTGCAGAAATTTCCTCCCTCTCCTCAGATCTACATTTTTAACCTTGACTGCAATTACGGTGTGTGTAATTTTATACTCTGCTTTTCTCAACACTAAGGTTCAACTTTTTTTCTATGATGTTTTAGTCTGTATAATTATGATTTTCAAAGCCTGAGTGAGACAATATAATTTATTTAACAATTTCTGCATTGCTAGACTAATACAGGCAACACCACAATGAAAAGCTTTGTGCATACAGTTCTTTGAGATAAATTCACAAGTGCTTTTCTGTACGTGGATAAAGAGAAAGCCATAAACAATTATGGCTTCGCATCCACATCTAGCACTGGCTCTCAGTGTCCAGTGCTAGTTTCTGCCACATGATTGGTGTTAGCAGTTCTTAAAAATGTTTTGCTAATTCAAGGAGTACAATGGTACTTCACTGTTGCCTTAATTTATATTGCTCTTATTACTCAAAGTAAACATTTTCCTGTGTCAATTTTTATCTGTACTTCCTTTTATGTAAATTGGATTTACTTCCATGACCCATTTGTATATTCATGATATCCTTATTCTCATCTTTATCCTTAAAGAGCTCATCAGATGTTATAGATTAAGCCTTTCTGTTGTATTAATGCAAATTTCCCAGTCTGCTTTATTTCCTTTTATTTTTCAATATACATAAGTTTTAAATTGCCAAAAATTTGGGTGAACTTTTCTTTTTCCTTTCTAATATCATTTGTTGCTTCAAATATGAGAAAGCTTCTACTTATTTCTAACTCAGAATTCCCTTTAGGATTGGGAGTTAGAAAGGGAGCAGAATAGAAGGTCCAGTAGACCCGCATATACGTGGCCAACTGATCTGCCCACATATTTCGGTGGGAAAAAGAGTCTTTTCAACAAATGATGCTGAAATAATTCACCATCCATAGACAAAAAAATGAACTGTGATCCTTATTTCACATGATGTACAAAGGTTAATTTGAAATGGGTTGTAGACCTAAATTTCTAGAAGAATACTTAGGGAAATGTCTTTGTGTCCTTGGATAAGGTAGTGACTTAACTAGGACACAAAAAGCACTAACCATAAAAGAAAAAATTGATTAATGGCATACGAATTAAAACCTTCTGTTGAAAGAATCCTTTAAGAGTTACAGACCAGAAGAAAATATTCTTAAAACTTTTATCTGACATATTGAATTTTCTCAAATATGGTAATGTGCTAATATTAAGTGATAACTTCCATGGTAAGAGATAAAGAGAATCAGAGCTGGAAGAGGGATTCAGGATCAGTCGGTTCAACCGCCCAATTTATAGATGAGGAAATGGAGGTTCAGAGAGGTTAGATAACCTGTTCAAAGACACAGGTAGGAAAGAGACAGAACTCAGAGCTTAAACTTCTGGGTGTCTAGACCTGTGCTTTTCATACAGTTGAACTCTGACAGAAATGAGCTAAAGCAACATCTGAAAGTTGAGAGGAAAAAAACAGAGATCAGAGCTTCTTTGCAGTTTCTGAAAAAGAGCAAAGGGCAATATGGGTTCTAACTGAGGTGGTAGGCGTTTTAGTTCAACTGATCTCTACTGTCAACTGCAGGGGAGGGTGGCCCAACACAGAGCTTATCACTGACCTGCTCTAGCACAGTTCTTTACAGACGTTTAACAGGGTCTCCTTTAAGGTTTGCAAAGACGACCTCATTTTGGCATTGTTTTATCAAGCTGATTAGCCTAGTTTTGAATTTTGGCCAGTTTTTTTTAACTACTTGGATCATTTTTATTTGGGTGTTGTGGGTATTTTTTGTTTTTGTGTAATTAAACAAAGCTTGAAAGTCCCACAAATCAGCAGGATAAGAGAAAGTGACCCTCATGGAAGAAAAATGACCTGGGAGGTGAGGGTGATGCTTGGCTGCGGCTGGAGGAGGTTGGCTTGGCTTTGCTGAGGTAGTTGCGTTAAAAGATTTTGCGCTTGCAGGAGACCTGTAAAATACAAACAGTGATGTCAGAAACATGAAAGATTACTTTGAACATATGGCAAAAGAAAGAAGGTGAAGTGAAAATTTCCAACTGATACCCTGATAGTCTTATTGGTCTTAAAACTCTTGATGTCTTATTGGCCTGAAATCCAATCTTGTTAAATACAACTTGGGCAAGGAGAGTTGGGACACTACACTAAAACTGATACATGTCTTCAGTGTAACCTGAATGATAATAACCTTTCTGACTAGCCAATTCTTTTTAAGGAATGGGCACAAATGAAGAAGTATTCTAAGTGGAAGCAGCCTGCAACTCCAAAAAGAGCTCAACTTCTTAACCCAGAATACATGAGAAACTGTATGCTGGGCGAGAGGGCTGTCTTGGTCGTAAAAGGAGCTGTCTGCTGTTAAGTGGAATAGGCATTCATACGACAAAAGATTTTGGAACAAATGATCAAGAAGAAAAAGAAATAGTGAGCAACGGGTACTGCTGCACTGACATCCCTCCTGCTGAAGCCTGGACACCCTGACACACGCAAGGCCTCCATGAAGCAACCTTACCAACATGCCTGAGCTTCATCATTCAATACAGAAATTAAAAGGCTGCAAAGATGTCTTTGTAACTCACAAAGTTTGTACAATTTCTAATACAACATTCTCTTCTCAAACTTTAAAATAAAACAAATGACTGATGGAAGCATACACTTTCAATGCTCCACCCATATTCTCTGAATATGTTCTCATGAAAAACTATCAAAATACTAGAAGCAGCTTATCCAGTTTATGTTCAGCATGTTGAAGGATGTCATTCAGACTTCCAGCCAAACTCTTGGGTTCTCCCTAGCGATGAAACACGTGGAAGGAGAAAATGTGGTATGAATGACAAATATTTTTCTCTGACAAGAACACTGAGCCTGCATTGCCTGCAGGTTTAGCCGAGGCTCGTTCTGACAGCGCCCCAGGGGCGGCCGTGCCCGCCTGGGCTCACCCTGCTGGCCCTGCGGCGGCTGTGAGATGATGAACTGCGCCGGCTGCAGGCTGGCGGTCGGGTGCACCAGCACGAACTGCTGCAGGTTCAGGTTCTGCTGCTGAAGATGCTGCAGCTGCTGTAGATCCTGGAAGAAAAGACCAAAGGACGGGTTGGGGATTCTGATTAAAAGCTTGCCTAGGCCTAAGGCTCCCGGCCAAGCAGTGGCCTGTGACATTGCAGCGCGGGCACAATCGTCTTTCCGTGGGCACGTGTCACCACTGAGCCAAGCCCCATTTTTTGTAGGTCTGTAAATTTCCCTCAGGACAAATGGTTACTGTTGTGCTTTTTAACATGTGGAGACCGATGTGGGTTTTAAAAATCAAGTGAGAACACTTGACTGATTTCTCTTGTAAAGTAGAACTTGAGGGTGCTATATCTGAATTTGCATCAAAAAATTAAAATATTTATAACAATCATGAAATGTGGCACCAGCCTATAACTCAACTGAGAAATCAGTGTAAAAATTTGATTTTTTAGTAGCCAACCCTATAAAAGTCTGATCCATAACCTCTGAAACATATTGGTCCAGTAGTTTATAATTTTCAATGTGCATTGTCTTATTAGAATAATGCTAACATAGGGTCTCACTAAAAACATTCGTTTAGGGATGAAGAAAAGTGGCCAAAATGGAAACATCTTGATGAAAATTGCACTTACTAGTCATAAAGATCAGTCTGACATCTATTCTTTCCTCGTGTAGTTAAGTTAATCGCTTCTTTTATGTCTTGTCAAACTCAAGCTACAATTTAAGTCCCTTTCTGAGTCTTCCCTGGGGGCATACAGATGACTGTCCAGCACTGGACTCATGGTGACTCTTGACGATTTACTGACATGACCCTTACCTTCCTCCCCTCCCCTTTTAGATAAAGGACCTCCCTTGCCTTTCCTCCTCGCCAGAGGTCTGTGCCTTTCAGTACGCCTGCCCCGTCTGCGGGCACTCTCCCGCACAACATTCCCGTGCAGCTCTGCCCAGAGCGGACCCCTCTGCGGAGGAGGCGACCGGCTCTCCCAGAGCACGAGGGGCACCCCATGCCTGGCGCAGACGGCTAGTTCAACAGTCATCCCCTGCCTCGGAAATATTCAGCTGATCACTCACGAATCGTCACTTGCATGACAGTTATTCAAATCATCAACCGTGCGCCTGGCGCCAACTCCAGCGGGCAGGCTGACGCGCCCCCGCGCCGCTCACTCACCTGCGCGATCTGAATGGGCTGCGACAGCGGGATCTGCGTCATGGGCGTGGCGGCGGAGGCGGAGATGGCGGCCCCGGCGGCGCCGTGCTGCTGGCCGGCCGAGTGCTGCTGCACGGCGGCCGCCAGCAGCTGCGCCTGCGCCTGCGCCTGCTGGAGCAGGAGCTGCTGCTGGGCGGGCGTGAGCGCGAGCTGCGGGGGAAGCACGCACGTCGGCAAGCGCGGTCCGGGACCCGGGCTCGGGCCGCTCCCTCTCCCACCGCGGGCGGGACGCGTACACCGGCGGGGTGGTCCTCCCTCTGCCCCCAAACCGCCGCTCGGGCTCGTCCAGGGCCCTCGGGCCCGAGCAAAAAGTACTTAACTAGTCCGCGGAAAAAAAAAGAACTGTTGCTGACAGGATGGGAAAGGAAATTTACACCCAACAGAACAGCAAGTGATTAAGTCAGATGAATGAGCACCAAGGATGCCGGATCTGACCATGGAAGGAGCTGATAAGGCCCAGCTGCTTCCCATTAGCATGACTCCTGCCATATTCCATCATTTCCATTATGCCCTAAGATAGCACTAAAGAATATGAGCTCCGTTTGTTTCTTCTCCAAGGCTCCCTACAGCCCCTCCCTGGCACCGTCTTTTCTGGTGGTGAAAACACTGGGTCTCTGCAACTTTACATCCTCTTTACAACACATTATCTCTGTGAAACAGGTGGTGACAGCCGCCTCTCTTTACATGCAAATGAATTCTAATACCGAGATTTAACAGACCTCCAGCCACGTGAACCTGGAATCACAAGTGTCTCTTACTATTAGCAGACACTAGTCACCCAAAACAAAAAAACAGGAAACTATTTACAGCAGATTTAAACTTGCTTTCAAATGCAACTTATTTCAAGCACTTAAATAAACGTGTTCTACCTTCCTTTTGGTGATATGTTCTGATCAAACAATAATCATGAAATAATTCTTAAGTACAGAGTCACTTAATGGCACAACCCTCCTTCTAAAAGGGTTCAATACAATTTGTGCATTAGAGGTGTAAGAATCTACCCTTCAGGAGATTCATGTTTATAAATATTTTATACAATATGTAAACAGATATTAATTTCTACCAATGGGATTTTGTAAACCATTTTGTAACAATTCTTAAAACAGCCTTCCAATGCCAAAACATATGTTAAGTGAAATAAAGTAAATAAAATAATTTGTGGGTTGATATGATGTGAATTGATTAACAAATAATAACTCTTCCTTACCACTCCCCAACCGCCCCTCCATCCCCCTGCGCCAAGATAATTTAATAGACAAACTTCAACATTGGAAGAACATTTGAATGGGTGTTTTAGAGCAAAGACAGATTTAAAGTTAAAAGCTTACTATATTCACATAGGCCAACTTCCTACCAATACAAATAAATGACATTTATTGACTGCTAGGTGCCAAGTACTGTTCTAGGAGTTTTACATACACTATTAATCTTCAAAACATACTGAGACAGGTATTGGTAGCATTTCCATTTAGCTGAAGGAAAACCTAGGCACACAGAGATGAAGTAATTCGCCCATATAGTAAATTGCAGAGCCAGGATATGAGACCAGAGGTTTCACTTTAGAACACTGAACAGGAACCTACAGAAAATGTTTTTCTTCTGTGGGTACTAATCCATTCTACTACTACCTGAAGTGATGTCATCACTGCCACACTGACAACTACACTTTTGTTAATGTAATGGCTTCAACCATAGGGTAATAAACCTATGAGATGAATCAATAGCTGAAACGTACATTTTAAGGGTCCTTGGTTTATCTGAAGCATCTGCAATACTAAGAAAAGATACCCTGAAACTTACGACCAAGATAATTCCTCTTTCAGACCTGCCTACACTGTAGAAGGTTCTTAAAGACCTAATAGCGCCAAGCCCAGCCATGTTACCTGTCTGCTACAGTAAACAGTCTAATCAGGTAATAGCCAATGGCAGTTCTGACACAGAGAAAGTTTATTACGATTCTCTCAGGGAAAACTTACCCCAGTTATCTGTCCTCCAGCCAGCATAAGCTGGGTCTGGGGGATGGCCGCCTGCACTGAAGGCTGCTGGGTAGGCTGGCTGGGCTGCTGTGAATCCCCCGATTCTTCATTAGACTTCGACTGACGTGGAGAGCAGGGTGGGGAATAAGAAATTTCATAGTTCTTTAAAGAAATGTATTTATAACTCCGAATTTTAAGAACTATTTACACCAAGGCCTTATCCAATCATGAGTTTTTTGCTTTCACTCCTCTTCTGTCTTATAAATCTTTGTACTTTCCTAATTTTACATATTAAGTTTCTAGACTTTTTGTTCCAATGCCAGCAGAGCTGCAATTACAAATTTTAAGAAGAAAAAACAGTTCGGTCTTCCACAAGAAAATCGGAATTTCTCAGAAACCCAAATCCTCAATTCTGGAAATGGGGAGGAAGGGAAGAGCACATTTTTAATCTATTCTCCATTCCAACGTTGTGACACATACTTAGCGGTGGTCTGACTGAACCTTCCTTACATATCCTCTCAAAGACTGATTACTTGACCCAGGAACTTTTCATCTAATACTACGAAGAACTGTAAACTTAGCATCTGCCATCATAGGTCAGAAGGAAAACGCGGCAGTCAAGAGGGAAAGAGAACACACTCTTGAAAGGGGCACCAAGCAAAGATTTTATGGTAATTAAAACTGGTTATGCAGACCATTAAAATTCTGCATAGATTTGCATATTTCCCACCACCTGTTTTGGGGACTGCAGCAAGGCTAATTAACATAAAGGCTCTGATTAATTCTGCCAGTCATTGCGAGATAATTACAGTGCAGGACTGTAAACATTCTGCACTGGAGATCCAGCCTGTTTGCCAACATCTCTCTAAGGGATGAAAGTTTGCCATGGCAACCAAGGCAATTTGCCACCTCCTCTCCCTCAGAAAGGAAGGTCACAGTATCTCCTTTTCTCTTCTCTTGTTTCCATGTGTTACTAGGTCCATATTCCACTGGGTTTCATAGCATGTTCAACCCAAGGTCTTTAGTCATTAGCAACAGTGAAATCAATCTTCAAGAATACTGCTTTTCCCTCTTGACTGTTAGTTTACCTGAACACTACAATGAAAGATGCAGCAGGTCGACTGAAATTTTAAGGAGTAATGCATAATACTTGAACTTTGCATGTTTTGCCATATGGTTTGTAGAAGCAAAGTAGCCAGATTTGTTTGGTTTTTAAAATTTTGATGTATGAAGCCCATCGATGTCTATAAACAGGTTTAATTATAATCCTTAGAATCATAGCACTTTATAGCAGGGAGGAAGCCTGACAATTTTCTAACTTGCCCACTCTATTAGACGGAAGGAAAAGCCCTAGGAGGCTGAGTGACATGCCAAAGGTCACATGGCTCGTCAGTGGCAGCGTGGGAACCCAAACCTGAGACCCCACCTTCACCTAGTGCTCTTTCCTCCTACACTATGTTTCTCCAAGACATGAAAAACATAAATTAAAAGACAATGGAAACAAAAGGGCATTTAAGATATTATTCAGCTTTGTTTTAGGCACGTGCTACAGCTGTATAACTGAGAAACATTTTCCTTCAGCTTACACAACTTTGCAACTAGGCTCTTCTTGGTCACATTTGGTTGTTCACAGTAGCATAATACAAAACTGATTTTTATTAATGGCAATGATTATCATTATTTGGACCTTTATGAGATTCAGTAATAAAAAAGCAATACTTCTAAGTATTTCCTATTACAAATTATTACATGCTCACTAAAGAAAATTAGAAAAATATGGGAAAAATAAATAGAAATGTGATGCATAATTCCACATCCCCGCTTACCTGTGCATTTAAAGACTGAGCAGCAGCCTGTAAGCTTGTCCCAGCGAGCTGGACCTACAAGGAAGTTAGGGCAGGTTCTAGGCTAATACTTGGACATCCATTATTAGGGGTTGTTATCAGTAAGCATTTCAAGAGGCTGTATTAAATGTGTGTGACTGAATTAAACTGAGAATACAAAGAGGTTTATCTCATAAGGTCAAAACTTTAGGGTCAAGTTCACAGTCCCACCACTTCCCACTGGAAAATGCTGTTAACATTGCTTTTCTGAAGATGTTTGCCCACACTTAGCATCATTAGGCATGCCACACTTGTAGCAGCCATTCCTTATATAACATTCTGTTCACGTTCATATGACATTTCAATTCTAAAAACTTAATTTATCTTCTACACTGTGTTAAAGAACACAAAGAACAAAGCTACTTATGTACATGTGCACCACTATAAACAACCAGAACTGTCTATTCATTCTAATTTCAAAATTTTCATGTATACATCACAGTTAAAATCCTACACACACACGCACACACAACTGTACACTCAAGTCCTTAAAACATTTATAGTAATAAATTAAAACTCATGGCTGAAATAAAGAATCTACCCTAAAAGCTACACATGAAAGTCTGTCATAATATTTAATACTCATTTCATACACTCAAAGTTCAAACCGTAGTTATATTAAAATAAGGACTGGCATTTGGTAACCATGGTAATAACAGATTCAGGCCAGCATCGTCAACGGATGTGCTAACTAATGGGTGACATTTGAGAATAATATAGTATTTAAACATTCTCGACTATCTCTCCATAGATACTTATTAGCTACAAAGGGCAAAACAGTAACTTCATACTGGGGAAACCAGGAAAAACAAGTGATCACAAAGTCTCCAGTAATGACACACATGCCTTCTGGTATGAGGCATCAAGAAGAAAGAACACAGCACCCCTCATGTTTGCCCCCTTCCCAAAAGTGTGTAACCTCAATTTAATAGTGATGAAACAGCAGACAAACCCAAACTGAGCAAGACTGTGCAAAATAACTGGTTTATACTCTTCAAAAATGTCAATATCCTGAAATGAAAGAAAGACTGCGTAGGGAAAAATATATATACAAACTAGGGTAGCAGAAATGGAAGTCTGAACCAGAATGGCAGCAGTGGGAATACAAATGTAGGAAACACGGAAGGCATTGCAAGGTACTACGCAGGATCCTGGCAGCTGATTGCATATAGATGAAGGAAAAAATGAATTATTCCAGGTTCAAATCTGGGAGACTAGAAAAAATGGTAGCATCATTAACAAGAAGAAAAGTTCCATTTTGGATCATAGTATCAAGATTTCCTAAAGTTAAACAGAAGTGTTGGTATAGAGTTCAGTACAGAGTTCAGAACTAAAATCAGCTGACTGCTGTCTTTTATTTAAAACTGACAGTCTTGCTAGTAGATAAGAAACCTCAAAATCCAAACCAAACCAAATCACAGCAAACATGAAATGCAGAGACTTAGAACACATTCAGACACAGTGTAATCAAGGGACAACTATGTGAAAAGATAATGTCTAAGACCCAATGACTAAAAGAAGTTAGCCAAAGAGCCAGAGGAAAGAAGTTTTACATATAGAGATTTAAAGGAAATAAAGTTTCTATGTGATTTTATTTAAATCATTATGTTTCTGAGCAAAAATGTGTTGAGAAGCAGGATATTTACAACTCTTAAAGCATCTCCTCATGGATTATTCACTAATTATAAGGAGGAAGAAAGTTACCTTTACAGTAGACAAATCTGAAACTCCACCTTAATCAAATGATCAAATTTAGCATCGCAGTAACAGGAGAAGGTAATATCATATACCTTCTGCTGTATTCCTGTCAGAAACATATAACTTGAATCCAAACATTAGGTCAACATCAAACAAACTCTAACTGAGGGACCTTCTAAAAAACAGCTGTTATCTACTCTTCAGAAACATCAATATTATGAAAGCCAAGGACAGACTGAGGAATTGAGAAAGAAGGCTAAATAGACACGACAACTAAATGCACGGTATGGACTGGATCGTGGAACAGAAAAAATTTAAATATAGACTGTACATTAAATAATAATATTGTATTAATGCTAAATTTCTGGATTTTGAAATTTGTATTGTAGTCTTATAAGAGAATGTTCTTTTTAGGAAAAACATGATGAGCTATTTAGAGGTAAAAAGTCATAATGCCTGCAACTTACTCTGAAATGATTAAAAAAAAAAAGTGTGTGGTGTGTAACACATCACACACACAAACAGAGAAAGCAAATACGGTAACATAGTAGCAACTGGTGATTCCAAGTGAAGGGCTTTCATTTTAAAACTGTCCTATTAGAACTTTTCTGTAGCTTTGAAAGTTTTCACAGTGGAAAGCTGACAGTAAAAGTGGGAGCATCCTTTTGCTACCCCACTTAGCTTCCTCCCAACATCCTTCGAAATGGAGCTCAAAATCATGTGACCTCTCTATGATAAATGCTTTAGTTGTACAGCTTGAATGAATCATCTCATCCTCTGTATTCCCATATATTATATCATTATTTACTTAACACGTGATTACTAAATATCTACTATAGTTTGACTCTTTGGAAAGTGCTAGGATAAAGGTAAGAAAAGTTTCTCATCTTCATAGAACTTATCATTCATGCAGCAACAGACCTAAAATAATCTATTTTTATAGTGTATACATATTTACACTTATGGTATAGCTTCAGGGTGTGCCCTGGTCCATAAGGGGGCTAGAAACAAGGTGAATATCACAATGTTTGTTAATGATGTGTCTAATCAGATGATGAACAGCTCCACAGGGACTTGCATCTTGATGGGGGATTCAATGATGTCAAGGTTTCACATAAAATTCTTTGGTTTATAGTCCTCGGTTTCAGGGGTACTGGAGGTTCAATGACTTTGGGGATCAGTGGCTAGATCTGGAAGTCCTGGAGCTGATCCAGGAGTTGCACTCATTTTGGAATCTGGACCCAATGGATAGAAGATTCCATATCATCTTTTTTAATATGCTTAGACCACTACAAACGTAAGCCAGATAAAGATGCTTAATATGATACATGCCACATAATTGACTGTATTCTTATCAAAAATACTATTCCTGGGAAATAAAAGCAAAAATGAACAAGTAGGACTATATCAAGCTGAAAAGCTTCTGTACAGCAAAGGACACCACCAATAAAACAAAAAGGCAACCTACAGTGTGGGAGAATATCATACATGACAGATCCAATAAAGGGCTGACATCCAAAATATACAAAGAGCTCACACACCTCAACGAACAAAAAGCAAATAATCCAATTAAAAATTGGGCACAGGATCTGAACAGACACTTCTCCAAAGAAGAAATTTAGATGGCCAACAGACACATGAAAAGATGCTCCACATCGCTAGTCATCAGGGAAATGCAAATTAAAATCACAATGAGATATCACCTCATACCAGTAAGGATGGCCACCATCCAAAAGACAAACAACAACAAATATTGGCGAGGTTGTGGAGAAAGGGGAACCCTCCTACACTGCTGGTGGGAATGTAAATTAGTTCAACCATTGTGGAAAGCAGTATGGAGGTTCCTCAAAAAAGAAATACCATTTGACCCAGGAATTCCACTCCTAGGAATTTACCCTAAGAATGCAGCAGCCCAGTTTGAAAAAGACAGATGCACTCCTATGTTTACCACATCACTATTTACAATAGCCAAGAAACAGGAAACAACCTAAGTGTCCATCAGTAGATGAATGGATAAAGAAGATGTGGTACATATACACAATGGAATATTATTCAGCCATAAGAAGAAAACAAACCCTACCATTTGCAACAACATGGACGGAGCTAGAGGGTATTATGCTCAGTGAAATAAGCCAGGCGGAGAAAGACAAGTACCAAATGATTTCACTCATCTGTGGAGCATAAGAACCAAGCAAAAACTGAAGGACCGAAACAGCAGCAGCATCGCAGAACCCAAGAATGGACGAACAGCTACCAAAGGGAAAGGGACTGGGGAGGGTGGGTGGGAAGGGAGGGATAAGGGGGCTGAAAAAAGAAAGGGGGCATTATGATTAGCATGTATAATGTAGGGGGGGGCACGGGGAGGGCTGCGCAACACAGAGAAGACAAGTAGTGACTCTACAGCATCTTACTATGCTGATGGACAGTGACTGTAATGGGGTATGTGGGGGGGACTTGGTGATGGGGGGAGTCTAGTAACCATAATGTTCCTCATGTAATTGTAGATTAATGATACCAAAAAAATACTATTCCTTTAAGGAAACTTGTTGGAGACCACAGTATGTTCTTAGAAGAGAACCAACATGAAAATAGCACTTTAGCTTCTCTAAAATATGTTCTCAAATCATATTACATGTTAAATTACCTTAATATTTTATTTAGAAGTTTCACATAGAAGTTACTCTACTTTTAAAGATATTAAAACAGCTATGCACCAGAGCAAAAGTCTGTCAACTAGGACTCTCTCTAATAGGAGGTGCTAACTTTTTCCCACATAGTATACCTTTGAATTTGAGAACAAAGAAATAGGATTTAGAAAAGCTTTCTAAAATTTCACCTGTTTTCAAGTAAAGAAGCTTCTTCTATTTAGGTAGCCTGAAGACATAGTCTGACGAAAAGATGAGAGTATTACTTTATACACACGTGTACATACATACATACATGCACACATAATTCTTTATATCTGTATGTCTATAATAGCTACGTGTCCATATGTAATCTTTAAATTTTATGCCCACATGTGCTTTCCACTGCACCACTGCCACCATCAGGCACCACTATCAGTAGAGCCATTATGACCACACATTTTGAGCATTAAATTTAGTTCTAGGCTATAAGTGAGGTAGAAACCACCAAGGTGTGTAGTTCTGCTCTAATACACACTCACGGCAAAAATCAAGGGGTTGAGTTACTCTCATAATCTATCTTCCAACTGTTTTCATTGTTTTACTTTCCATTTTCAACCAGTTCTCATATCCCCAAACTCTCATGGAGCCAAGGTTTGTTTTTATATTCTGCTTCCCTCTATATTACAGCTAAAATATGGATGAATAGAATCCATTTCCTATTTCAGACTCAGGACAAATCCATGTAATGTAAAGGCAATACAGTTGAGGAAGATCTTTTAAGCCCCACGCCAGGGGTTCAGTCAAGCAAAGGCTCTGAGTAGCTGCCCAAATCAAAGCGGTCTGAAACTGTCATAAGGCAGGGATGCGAGCTCTGAGCTCAGAGCCTTACACAGCGGGTCTCCGGCAATGGTGGCTATGCCATTTTGGGTGCCTTTGTGATTTACTACACCTTCAGTGAACCAATACGGACTCACACTCACAAAACAGTAACCCAGTTGTTACGTACATTCCACTCGTAACAAGGAACTCTTTTTTTCACACAGCGGTAGTCAGCAGCCAGCTGAACTACAGGACTTCTAACCACTTCGAAGGACACAGGTGGATGTGCTTAGCACCAGGCTTTACTCAACTCGAAAAGACCCATATTCTGAAGTAACTTCGCCAGACCCTAGTGTTTCAGACCTTCACTCATGGCTGAGCAGAACATTCTACCTGATGGAGATGTCCGAGGAAAGCCTGGGCCTGGGCCGTGGAGATTGCCCCTCCGACGGGCACAGGCTGCTTCTGAAAGTCCAGACCATTGGTTTGTGTGCCTAGAAAGCAAGGAAAATAATAAAACTATTAAAAACACAAGCCACTGAAATAAATCACCAGACTTCAGTCTCCAACATTCATCAGGCACCTATTTCATCTAAGCACTTTTCTAAGTAACTGCAAGGAAAAGGGATTCAAAAGAAAATATGGTTAAATGATTTCTAAAGGTAGGACTACAGGACAAGTATGTGAACACAGACAAAGCTTAAGAAACAGAAACAGAAATATAAATATAAATGTAAATATAAATAACAAATTATAATTGTAAGATAGTGTCGGAACAGCATGAACGTTCAGGTGGCCCTGTGGACGGGATCCCCACCATCATCACTGTTTAAGGATGGGGGACAGAGTTCCCACGACGCACCACGGCTCTCTTCCAATCTCACCCTTCTTGAGTTGGACAGAAGACATTTACCAGTGATTTTGCCAGGCATTGAGACAGATTTACTCTTAAAATTAAATGCTTTATTTAACTTTAAGTGACAATATGATGTCAAAAGTACATTACATGATAAAGTAATTCTGCGAGTTTCTTCAATCCCAAAGTATAGATCACTGTATATATCTCATTGGCAAGGGCTCTGCTGTTTCTAAATGTTATGCCACTGCTTTTCAACCCACTTCTGCTATGATTTGATGTTAAAAAAGGACTAATATATGGGAAGACATACCTCTATAATACCCAGAAATATTTTCTCAGGGATATACACATTGTTTTCAAATACTGTATCAAGTTGCTATTTAGAAGTAACCAGAATGCCCTGTACTGAATAAAACGTAACGGACTACAGGAACTGAGAGCCATATTGCAGCCCAGCATCGCGTGTCCGACCACCCATACCCCACTCACCCCCATCCTGTGAGCACACAGCAGACCAGCCAGGAGAATGCAAGTCAGATCCTTAAAGCAGTACTTCTAGAAGGTGCTAACTTCTGCCATCATATATCCTAATTCCTAGCACTGTTATCACATTAGTAAGAATTACTAGGTAGATCACATAACTCAAAAAAGCTCTTTAAAGTTTCATTGAGATAATTATAAAGAGTGTATATCTATTTTACCTCCTTAAAACATCATAGTGGTCCAGCTCTAGGTGGTGATACTTAGCAAGACTTTGTCTGGCATTATATGGGGGTGTGGACAACTGATTTGGAAAGGAGAAGTTTCACTCTGCACAATATCGCAATCCACCTTTAGACTGGCCGCACTGAAGGAAAATGAGGAAACACTGCATGCGTTTCTCTTGGCCACAGAAACAAAGTGGGCACAGGGAACAGGACGGCGGGAGGGGAGATGGGAGCTGAGTGCTGGGGTGTGAGACATGCGGTGTCCCTTGTGAGCCATTCCCTCAGAAAGCCCTACACAGGCGTTACCTGTCCAAGCCTTGTCAGAACTGGACAGCTTTCCAGGAAAAAAATTATAGTGACCTCACGATCTTTTCGTAAAGTTTCCCATAAATAGGAAACTGTAGAATAACCCAGACATATCCAGTTAATGAAATTACAAGGGTACATGCTTGTGTCAAGGAGTGAGACACTAGTATGAAATACAATTCAAAGTGAACAGGGTCCCTTTCATAAGCCACATACAAAGTGCCATTCCTTTAAAGGTCCACATTCTGTCATTGCAGGACTCTACCTCTGTGCAGTAAATCATTACTTATGTTACAATTTTAAGATTGTGCACCATTAGAGAAATATGCTAAAGATATGCTAAATACATCAACAAGGCTGAAAAAAGAGACTTTGAAGAGCAGAGACCAAGCACTTAAAAGATGCACACATCACCGATTCAGGAAGTCTTCCAGAACCAAACAGTCCACGGAAACCATGAAAATTCTACATACTGGTTCCACTTTCAAGTTCCCCCAAAATGGTAAGAAGCCCCTTGTAAGTCACAAAGTTCTATAAAGCACAAGACTGACTGACCCCTGGCACTCCTGGCACAGAGCCTGCTGTGGAGGCCTACAAGCAACACTACCGGTGTGCCTGGCCCTGCCTCCTTGAGGGGAGCGGGGTAGAAGTATGGCGCCCAAAGCCAGTGAGGTCAACAGGACCTCAGACAGCAACTCAAACAGAGATTTAGGATGGAAAGGCCAGCATTTTTTTTTTTTTTCCACGAAGTGCTGAGGCTTCAACTGGGAGGTGAGGGGTGGAAGAAAGTAGGTATTACATAGAAATCATTCTTGTAGACATAAAGACCTAAACTGGACTAACAGGAAAGGAGAGGGACGGACACGAAGACACACGGGCACACCCACCACCTAATCAGACTTGAGTATGAAGACAGTCTGGGAAGACAAGGCTGGAGGCAGGAGCTAAAACCAAATGCATGCCTGAGAAAATAGGAATATCCAAATAAGGAGACAGGGAAATGAACAGGTTGGGGGAGAATGTGAATTATGTAAGATTAATATAGGCCACAAGAGTTTGAGAAACCCCAAAACATCTAAGAAAAGTGACCCAGGAGGTATTCAGAAATGACAGAGGCCAGAGCTAAAGGTGCTATAAAAGGCTGTCACCAGAACAGTATCACCAACGTGAACCTCAGAGATCTTGTAACCAGCCTCCTTTCCTTACTGGTGAAGAAACAGAGATCAGGGAATCTCACCATGTAATTGCTCAAGATATCATGGCGACTTCGTGGGGGAGCCAAGGACCGGGCCCCTGGACCCCACTGCTCACGCACGGAGAGTAGAAAAGGCCTGTCAATTAAAAATGGAGACAGAGAATAGACGGTGGATGGCAAAGGGAACCTCGACGAGGAGACGTAAAGCGAGGGCCAGAGGGAGCAGCAGTCGGAGAGGCCGAAGAGCTCCCGCCCGCCAGGGCGCTCGGGAGCCAGGGACACACAGCCCCAAGCAGGAAGGGGTGGGGAGCGGCACGGAAGGGGAGGATCCGTACGCGGTGGGATCCAAGGAGAACAGACGGCAACGGCAAAGGTAAGACCAAAAATCAGTGGGTCAGGAGAAAAAAACACAATGTAAAGACCAATTTGGTTCTTTCCAAAGAATCATGTAACTTAGAAACTCCTCCTGGTAGGACGGAGCAAAAAGAGGAGGAGCACATAATTTAGGGTAACAAAGTGCATGGTCAGAAAGTGCTGCTTAGAGGGTATTGTGAACCAATGAAGTTCATGCCAACAAAATTAAAACTTTGAAATGGGTTAACTCTTTAGTAAACCTGACTTATAAAGACTGACCCAAGAAGAGACAGAAAGTTCAAAGAGTTCATACAGCATTTGAAGAAATCTAATTAGTAAGTAAAAATCTTCCCCCAAAGAAAATGAAAGCCTAGACAATTTCACTGTTTGCTTCCCATATCCAAGGACAAATAACTCCCATTTTATACAACTTTTCCAGAGTTGGGGGGAAAAAAGAAACACTTCCTAACTTATTTTATGAGGCCTGTATAACCTTCATACCAAAACCTGATACATCGTGTGGGAAAAAAAAACAAAAAACAAACCAAACCAGTTTTACTCATAAACATACATGGAAATATGCTAAATGATAACAGCAAAAATAATCTAATAAAAGAGAATATTCTCACTAAGAAGGCTCTATTCCACGAATGCAGGGTTGGTTTGGGGTTAAACAAAATCAATGTGATTCACCACCTTCATTCTTAAAGAGGGGAAAATCATGCAATTATCTTAAAGGATGAAGAAAACTCATAGACAAAATTCAATATCCACTTATGATGAAAAATTCCAGGCATAGGAATAGAAAGAAATTTCCTTAACTTGGTAAAGTCACATGAAAAGCATTCTGTTGAAGACTGAAAACAAGGTAAGGGTACCAGACGGAAGGCTCAGGCAGCAAAACAAGGCAAGAAAAGGTGACACGAGTTTGAAAAAAAAGAAACAAAACTTTCTTCTCAGATGATTTTATTATGCATTATAGGGTATCCTAAGGAATCTAATGTTTATTAGAATAAAAGAGTTGAGAAAGGTTGCAGCATACAAAATCTATTTAAAAACTGCCTTTGTTAGACATTGAGTGAAAAAAAAAATTCAACGATTTTATTTATAGCACTTTGAAAATATAAAGTCCTGAGAATAAATCTATCAAACTACAGCAAGTCCTAACAGGTGGAAAATTATAAAACTTCATTTAAAAACAATAAAGAATGCATAAACAAATGCTCATTTATTGGAAGACAACATTGTGAAGATATTGATTCTTTCCAAACTTATCTATGGAGTCACAACAATTTCATATCAAAATTCCAACAAGTTATTTTCTTTCATCCTTTTTCTCAGGGCAGGGGGTATGTAATCGACAGGCTGATTCCAAAACTTGAATAGAAGGGCAAAAAGCCAAGATGCTTTCTCAGAAGCACAAAGGGGAGGGACTTAGAGCATCACGGTCTCAGGACTCACAGGGCGACAGTGATGAGAAGTGTGGCTGTAGCACAGGAACAAACAAATAGAGCACAGAGTCTAGAAACAGAGCCACACAAATCTTTGAATACTTGAAATGTGACAGAAGTTTCTGCAGCTCACTGAGGCAAGGATGACATTTGCAATAAATGTATATACCAAGCATCCATTTGGGGACTAAACTAGATGAGTTCATACCATAGCCCCACCACCAAAAAAAAAAAAAAAAAAAAAAAGGAAGGTAAGGTAAGAAAACAAGAAGAGAAGAGAAAAGGAAGGAAAGGTGGGAGGAAGAGAGGAAAGAAAGAAAAAAAGGAAATTTCAGGAGGATTAAAGGCCTAAATATAAAGTGTAAAACTATTACATTTTTAGGAAACAACATAAAAAAGTATCATTATAATGGGAAAAAGACAGATTTCTCTATCAAGACACAAAAAATGAAAACAACAAATTCAACTACATTAATATTAAAAATGTTCATCAAAACACTACAAAAGTGAATAAAAAGGAGAAAATATTTGCAATACATAAAAGCGACAAAGGATTAATATTTATATAAAAGCAACAAAGGATTAGTATTTATAACACATAAAGAATTTTTATGAATCAATAAAAAGTCAACCCAATAGAAAAAACAGGCAAAAAGGAATGAGTAAGAATTTCACAAAAAGAGAAGATGTTCAAACTCCTTGAGAACTAGGGAAATGCAAATTAAAATCCCAATGAGACACCATTTTACACCCATTAAATTGGCTAAAATCACAGAGTTGGTTAATAGCAAATTGGCAAGACTAAATTCTCGTGCATCGGTAGCACTATGGAGCCAGTACAAATGCTCTGCAGCTGGCTGAGTAACAGCGCCACTGAGTCACCCTGGAACAGGCTCAGCAGTTACACTAGTAAGCAAACGCTGGAGACTTTTTCACATATATGCATCAAGAGGTAAGTACAAAATTATTTTATAGCAGTGATGTTTGTAACAGCAAAAGTCTAAAAATAACCCAAATGTCCATCAATAAAATGGGATATTTTATCTGTTGAAAACGAATTGTAAATACATGCCCTAGGATAAATCTTAAAAACATGTTGAGAAAAAGAAACCACACAATACATACAGTATGATTCAACTTATATAATGGAAACAGGTGAATCTAAGTAACGTATTATTTGAGGATAATAAATACATAGATAGAGAAAATTTTTAAAGAAAAACAAAATTACCATTAACACTAAATTAGAAGAATGGAATATGACCAGGTGGCCTTCTGGGACATGGTAACATTCTATTTTGTGGTCAGAGTGGTAGACACATGAGTGCTTAAACTATACAAACATGTTTACATACAGGTTTTTGCAACTACTACATTTACATTATAACAGGAAGAGGAAAACACTGACAGTAACAAACAGTTGCAGCAAAATTTTAGGGACACATCCGGATGGCAAGGAGCGAAGGAAAAAGTGGATTGATGAGGACAAGGTGGGGAGTGGGGCTCATTCGTTTGGTGTCTGACTGGGGTGGGAGTGGAAGTGGGAGTGAGAGAAGATGATAGTTAAAGGCTCATAGGCTGATAAACCTGAGTACACTGAAAGACTGAGAGGAAAGATTCTATGGGGACACACTGAAGACGTAAGAACAAGAAGGGAATTTAATCTAACTTGTGTACGTGATCCCCCTTGCAAATGCACCCCAACTGAAATTTTATACCACCATTTATTATTTGTAATCTATTCCATTAATCACTACTTTGAAATATGGATACAGGGATTCTTCAGCTGTTTCCTAAACTGTTAACTTCTTAACCAACAGAATTGTCCATACTTATAATTTGAAAGAAATTTCTCCTTTTAAATGAATAGTTTTACTTTTACAGGCAATAGCTTCTGATAAACCTGTTGTTATGACTATATTTACAAAACTTATGACC
Source organism: Manis javanica (assembly GCF_040802235.1). NCBI lineage: Eukaryota > Metazoa > Chordata > Mammalia > Pholidota > Manidae > Manis > Manis javanica. The sequence goes on from NC_133169.1 coordinate 2,494,192, forward strand.
GAATCATCTCTTATTTGCAGTGAGACAATTTTTTTTGCTTAGGTGAATTTTCTACTTTTATACAATTTAGGTATAAGCAACAACAAAAGAGAACCAAAAATACTATGTAGAAAAAAGACCCTGCTCTATGAATAAGTGCCACATTCAGCAAACATTTACTGAGCATTTATGTGCCAGGTGCTGAGCTTATAAAGATGAAGACATCACAGTCCTTGCTTTTAAGCAGTTCTCAGACCAATTCATTTGCTTGTAAAGAGATACTTGAGCATCTACGTGGCAGATATTATTCTAGATGCAAGTGGCAGAACGGTGAAGGAGAGAGACAAATCCTGTCTTTACAGACTTTACATTCTAGTGGGGAAATAGACAATAAAAAGGAAAATACTAAGTATCAGAAATAACTTCTATGGAGAATGAAAACGGACAGAGGATAGCAAGTTTGTTCAGGGTGCAGAGATGAAGGTAAAATTTGATTAACTGGAAATGGATGAGTAGGGAAAGAACATATTATGTGTTTCTATACTAGTAGTACAAGACTCTATAAACAAGTTAAAACATAAAATCCAGGAATCAAACTAACAATTCTAGATACTCTGTTAGGTCCTCAGTTTACAAAGATAAACAAGTCATGTTCCCATTCCACAACTTGCTCACATGGTGACAGACAAGAAATAGTTATAATGTGTAAGATAACTACTGAAAAAGGTTATCTACAAAAATATAGTAGAAGACAGATCACAAAAAAGAATCATGTAGTGTCCCTGCCCTCAAGCAAAGCAAGGTAGAGTATGGTATTTCCTCTAAGGAAGGCACAAAGTGCTTTAAGGGTTCTAGCATGGCTAAGAAGAGGGAACCATGAGGTTATAAAGGTGGTTCTGGGGTTACAGAGCGAGGCATGGATCAACCAGGTGAGAGGGGTGAAAATCTAATGGTTCAGAAATAAACACACTTTATTACCATCCACTGCTTATCTCATTGTTCCAAGACATTCTGACCATAATTCAGAGGGAGATGCACAAAGACACTGTTGGAAGAAGGAGGAAGGATTCAGTTTCTAATATTATTTCCTGAGGAAAAATGAGTACAGTGTTGCTACTCTAAAAGTATATTATTCACCCAATGTGACAAGCCCACAGTTGGCACCATAATCAACAGTGAAAAGCTGAAAGCTTTTCCTCTAAGATTAGGAACAAGACAAGGATGCCCACTCTCACCACCTGCATTCAACATAGTACTAGAAATCCTAGCCATAGCAATCGGACAAGCAAAGAAATAAAAGGCATCCAAATTGGTAAGGAAAAAGTAAAACTGGCACTCTTTGCAGATAGTATTATACAGAAAACCCTAAAGACTCCACCAAAACCTATTAGAATAAATGAATTCAGTAAAGTTGAAGAATACACAATCAATATAAAGAAATCTGGTGCATTTCTATACAGTAATATTGAACTAGCAGAAAGAATAGTTCAGAAAACAATTCCATTGCATCAAAAAGAATAAAATGCCTAGGAATAAATTTCACCAAGGATGTGAAAGTGAAAACTATAAGACACTGATGAAAGAAACTAAAGATGACACAAATAAATGGAAAGATATACCATGCTCATGGACTGGAAAAATTAATATTGTTAAAATGTCCATATTGTGCAAAGCTATGTACAGATTCAATGCAATCCTCAATAAAATCCCCATGGCATTTTCACAGAACTAAAATAAAACAAGTAACCCTAAAATTTGTATGGGAGTACAAAAGACCCCAAATAGCCAAAGTTCTCTTAAGAAAGAACAAAGCCGGAGGTATCATGTTCTCTGCTTTCAGACTATACTACAAAGCTACAGTAATCAAAACAGTGTGATAAAAACAGACATAAGAGAGCAATGGAATGGAACAGAGAACCTAGAAATAAACCCATACTTATCCAGTCAATTATCTTATGACAAAGGAGGCAAGTATATACAATGGGGAAAAGACAGTCTCTTCAATGAATGGTGCCAGGAAAACTGGACAGCTACATGCAGAAGAATGAAACTGGATCATTTTGTTACATCATACACACACAAAAAAAACACCTCAAAATGAATTAAAAAACTAAATGTAAGACTTGAAACCATGAACTCTTAAAAGAAAACATAGGCAACAAACTCTTGGACATTGTCTTTAGCAATTTTGTCTCTCCAGGTAAAGGAAACAAAAACAAAAATAAACAAGTGGGATTATGTCGAACTAAAAAGCTTCTGCACAGCAAAGTCAACAAAACGAGAAGTCAACCTACTGTAAGGAAGAATATATTTGCAAATGATATATCTGATGCAGGGTCAATATCCAAAATATATAAAGAACTCATACAAGTTAAAACCAAAAAAACAATCCAATTTAAAAATTGGCAGAGGAACTGAAAGACATTTTTCTAAAGAAGACATATACAGCTGACCAACAGATACACGAAAAAATGTTTATCATCACTAATCATCAGGGAAATGCGAATCAAAACCACAGGGAGTTACCATCTCACACCCGTCAGAATGGACAATACAATATAAAAAAGACAAGAAATAACAATAGCAAGAAGATGGAAAAAAGGAAAACCTGCATGCACTGCTGGTGGGAATGCAAACTGGTGCAGCCATTATGGAAAATAGTGTAGAAGTTCCTCAAATGGTTAAATACAGACACACCATACAACTCAGTAATTTCACTTTGGTTATTAATCAAAGAAAACAAAAACACTAACTTGAAAAGATGTATGCACTCTCATGTTTATTGTAGTCTTGTTTACAATAGCTAAGATATGGAAGCAACCTGAGTCCACATAAAGAAAATGTGGTGTATATATGTGAGAGAGAAAGAGAGAGTGTGTGTGTGACTAAGACATGAAAGAGAAGGAAGTCTTGCCATTTGTGACAACTTAAATGGACTTAGAGGGTATTATGTTAGGTCAACAGAGAAAGACAAATACCATATGATTTCACTTACATGTGTAATCCAAAAAACAAAACAAACAAAGAAAACATAAATAGACTTAAACACAGAACTGACGGTTGTCAGAGGGCATGGGGGTGGGCAAAATCACTTAAAAGTTAAAGAGGTACAACAATCAATTGTAAAATAAATTAAGTCATGGGATGAAAAATACAGCATAAGGAATGTAGTCAGTAATATTATAGTAGCTTTGTATGGTGTCAGATGGTATCCACTTACGGTGAACATTTCTTAACGTATCATTATAAATCACTTAGTGAATGTATTACTTAATGAAAACTATTTTGGACACCTGAAACTAATATAAATAAGTTAACTATATTTCAATAAAAACAAGTGTATTATTCAACCTATTAGGATGAATATAACAGGGGAAAAAAGGAAAATTAGAAGTGTTGGCTAAGATGTGGAGAAATTAGAATCCTTACAACATTGACTGGAAATGTAAAATAGTTCAGCTGCTGTGAAAAACTTTGATGGTCTCTCAGAAAGTTAAATATAGCATTACTAAGTGACCCATCAATTCCACTACTAGGCATATACCTGAAAAAAACTGAAATCAGGTACTCAAAACAAATGCTTGGACATGAATACTCCTAACAGCATTGGTCAAAACTGCCAAAAAGTGGAAACAACCTGTGTCCATCAACAGATGACTGGGGATAAACAAAGTGGTGTGTGTGTGTGTGTGTGTGTGTGTACACACACACATACACAAAATGGGATATTATTAAGCCATAAAAAGGCATTAAGTACTGACGTATACTACAGCATGGATGAACCTCAAAAACATTATGCTAAATGATGGAAACCAGATGCAAAGGGCCACACACCGTATGAACTTATTTATATGAAATATCCGCATCAGATAAATCCATAGAGACAGACTGCTAATTGCCAGGGCTGAGGAGAGAGAGGAAAAGAGAGCAACGGCTCGAGGTGAAGGTTTCCTTTGGGGTGATGAAAATATTTTAGAACTAGACAGAAGTGGAGGTTGCACACTGTGAATGTACTAAATGTCACTGAATTGTTCACCTTAAATGGTTAATTTTATATTACATGTGTTTCACTTCAATTAAACAGTAACAAATCTGCAGCTTCAGGACAAATCTGACAGTACAAATCTTAGTGCCTGTCAGTTCACTTGCCTATAGCACCCAGCCTCGTCTGTCTAACTGGCCACTTACATCCTGCTCTAGGCCACGCTGTGTGAGATTTACCCCTGGGGGAATTGTGTGTGAATATAAGAATAACAATTTCTTGAATAAGGGCCTGAAGGATTCTAAAACATGGAGTTTGTGAACACTGTTTTCCATGATTGACAAGCTGTATTTTGGATAATACTATATTTTAATTTGTAATGAAAAAAGTATTATACACTACTATTCAATTAAGCCTATATAATTAAGAAAAAAGTGTATGTTCATAGATTCTACTTGTCAACAAACTGAAGACAGTTAAAGTAAAATCTACCAACAGCCTAAATTTCAGATGCCCTAGAGGAAATAATGAGAATGGCTGTGCCTGTCGCTATGTAAGTGAGCACAAACTCCAAATGAGGTTCACAGAAAGTCAGGCAACCATGGAGCAGAAGTAACACAAATAAGAGCTAACAGATGAAGGCAAAGTTAGCTTCTGCTCGTATGTTTGTGTGTGTGTGTGTGTGTGGTTTCTTCCAAGTGAGCCACAATAAAATCGGAGGAATCTACGATCATGGAAATCCAGAAAGAGAATCACTTAAAGCTAGAAATGCTGTTAACTACAAAGCGGGCAGGTCATGAGCATCGCGCTGCAGATCATCGCAGGCCGGATGGCCGTCCGCGCCCGCTGGACTCACACCAGCACAGTCTTCATTTCCTAAGTCATGGTATAGGTTTTAGTTTTTTTAATTGCTTGTATATATTATCTTGTAGATGACTGCACATCAGGGATACAAGACAAGATTTCTATAAATGGTTAATGTTTGTTGAGTTGTTAAATCTATCTGGATAAAAGGTACTACTGAAACAGATTTTTGTTAACTTTATTCTTAATTGTAGAAAAATAAATGATTTGTGACATACCAGCTATTCAGGCCAAGTCTTTTTCAAATAATGTCCCAAATATCTTCAGCATGTCACATAAAGGGATACTTTGAGGATCACGAAATCCAAAAAGTCCTTTTTCTAAAATCTAATATCATATTAACATTTTTGTCTGACAGAAAAATTTACCAAACTTGTACACTTGTCCGTCTTTCTGCTGCTTCCTAACCTAGTCAAATGTTCCTCATTTATCTTTATCGTTTAAGATGTGAGCCAGTTAAGCAGAAGCAGTTTCCTGCCTCCCTTAGAAACACACAGGCCCTGAAAAGCTACAGCAGAACCCTTACCCTCTGACTGTCGGATGTCCTGGCCTGGATTCCAGCCCTTTGCTACCAGCCCTTCTTACCTCGTGGTCTCTCCGGGCGAGCGCTCCACTCCTGGGCTTCTTCACTGTGCTCCACCTCCTGGTCTCATCTTCCCGACATCACACGACATCCCTAACTGCCTTTGTTCCGAACCCTTTCTAGAGTATTCTTTCCTTCTTTTCTTCCTAAAATCTTATCTATATCTTTAACTCCTTCCCTCTCCCATTCCTTTACCTTCCCAACAAAGGGGAGGGACTGCCTGCTCTCAGCTTCTTCACCAATCAGTGCTCTGAAACCTAAGGCCTCCGCCTCCTGCGAATCGCTTGCTGCGTCCCCCACCCTTCCTCACCGCTCCCTCCTACTGGTTTCCCTCTCAGCATATAAGCACACTTCACTTACTCCCCATCCCTTCCTTCCCTTTACTTCATGTCATGAGCATCACACTCATAGTCACAAAAATACTAACAATTCTTGAGCACTTGCCAAGTCACACATCTACTTGCTTTCAAAGTACATATTGATTCTATGCAACAGGTTATTATTCTCTCTCTCCATCTTACAGCTAGTAAAAGTGTGGCACAGAAAGAGAGAATGTGGCCAAGGTAACATGAGTAACTAGTGACAGACCCAGTGTGACTGCAGCACTTGGCCCCAGGGCCTGAGCACACAGGCCCTGTGCTGCACAGCCTCTCCCAGGGCTTCCGTGAGAGCGAAGGCCTTTGCTACTTTCCCCTCCCCAACCATTCCCTTGTCAATCCACATCAATTTCTTTCTCCAGCACTTACCTAAAACCTTTTAAAAGGCCTCTAGAACTATTAGCTGTCAGATCCAAAGGTCACATTGTCAGCATCCTGTGTCCTGACCTGCCAGCAGGACTTGCCTGCCCTGAGCGCTCACGCCATGAACTTCACTGCCCAGGGCACTTCATGTCCCACGGCTGCTCTCTCTTAGTCCACTTAGGCACTGTCCAGGAGAGCTTTGTGCAATGATGCACATGTTACAGAAATGTGCCATCCACTAGGGTAGCCGCTCACCACACGTGGCTGGGCACTACGAGTGTGGCTAGCAGGGCTGGGTTTTCCACTTCGGCTGATGTCAATACCCACGTGTGGCCTGTGGCCGTCCTGGACAGCATAGGGCTGCCTCAAGCTCTTCTTCGTGCCGATCCCCAAGGCCGCAGACAAGCCTGTCCCAGCCTTTTCAGGCCACGCCACCCGTCCTGCGGCGCCCCGCCGGGTCCCCGCACACCCACAGCAGCGCTGATTCCTTCCTTGGGAACACCTCTATCGTCAATGCTCACGTGCCATCCTGGGGAACAGCTTTCAGGGCCGTGCCCCCGACATCGAGTCCCCTCCTGCCTGGGGCAGCACCGCCCCCGGCCTGGCCTGAGCCAGATGCAGGCATTCCTGTCAGAGTTATCCCGTCGTTCCTGCTGTCCTTACCCCTCCGTCGCCGCTCCTTGTCCAAACGCTCACTAGATCTGACCGGATTTCCACGGTCACTGTGTTAGACTGGGATGCATATAAATGGTTCCAGCTGAAAGAGCCACAGAGTTGAGCGTTTTTGCTTCAAGGAAGATGTGAAGTATAACATAGCTGAAAAATTCTTTTATACTTGTTAGAAAAAAAAAATCACAAAAAAGTGACATGACAGGATACTAAACTGCCCTCTAAGGGAGAAAGGAGAAAATGACAATCTCAGCATCTGTGCCTACAGCAGCCTTTTGTAAACAAATCCTCTTATTACTGCTCCAAATTCTTTATGGTAACGAATAAAAATGAAAGGGATACTACCTCTAAAACTCTGAATTTGTTACTGGGGTTTCTCTTGGTGGAAGGATCACTTGCCTATCCACTCATTTGACGAAAGTATATCGTAACTCAAATGCCACTTAGTATTATTCTCAGTTTCAGTAATCATAGCTCTCTGCCCCATATACATTAAAAAACATTCCCACAAGCACCAGTGGGCAGGACCAGGACAAGTTTCTCATTAGTAAGGATCAGAACCTCTTGGAAGCCCTATCCTGTGACTGACATCTACCAAACCGAACATGGGAGGGAGACCCACCTTTCCTACAGGTGTTTGCCTTTTGCTCCTCGACCACCAAGGCCAGAGTAATAGCATGTCTCCCACTGTACTGCTGAGGCTCTCTAGACGTGCTGTGGCCCATTTCAATGGCCCATGGAACTACCCACTATTTAAAACTTCATGATGAAGAAAATCCAGGAAAAATCAGGACAGTTATTTCTACTCTCAGGCTTCTGAGAGCACTTTGGCTAGTGCAGGATGTAGTCCACACAGTAAAATATGTAATAAATTTGAAATGATAATACTACTAAAAGCAGTAAGAATATTAGAAATGGCCTTGGACAAACCTAACTTCAAAGGGTAAATAGCCCTTTGGAGTATAAAATCTGCAACTGTTTTACTGTTTTGATGAGAACTTTGTGAGGCTGTTACACAGTGAATTTCGGAGGCTTCTCCTGGAAACACTGGCGATGTGCCCTGAAACCAGTGCCGAGGAGCCGAGATAGCCCAATGCCGGGAAGAACAGCCAGCGTGCCCCCTGGTGCCCTGACTGTCCAGCATCCTCCCTCTCACCTGGGAGACAAGGGGCTCTGCCCGTGCTCTCTTATCAGTGTGCTTTCTGGTATCAGCCATGGTGCTAATAAATCCCACGGAATGACTACATCGTTGATTTGCTAGGAACTTCTGATAGTATTTTTAGAAGGTTACTTCATAAATGTATATTAGGTTGCATTAATAAATTTCTCCAGCCTTGTCAGTTGCCAAGAAGATCTTGGTATTATCCTGGGGGAAAAAATCATCTGAATGAAAAATCAAGTGAACTAGGACAGGATAGGGGAGCCTTAGCTCAATCATTCATGTGAAAAAAGACTGACTACAAACTCAGTGAATCAACAGGTTGAGTCAGTTGCTCTGAAATCAAATGTTGTTAATACTTCAAAACAATTAAATATCATGAGAAAAAAATTGACATTTTATATTTAAAATTTTTAAATCTAATGTCATTTTTACCTTTGTTAATTAAATGGAGACAAAGTATAAGGAACAACATAGCTCAAAGGATAAGAGAATGGCTATGCTCACTTTTATAGATGTATGACACATGTGACCTTTGCCAAGTGACAAAGGCTCCCTGAGCCTCATTCCCTGATCTATTATAAAAAGACAAAAACAGCACCTCATGGAGTTGCTGTAAGAATTAAATGGGATCATCTGTACAAAGTGCTTAACATATCTAGTCAATAGTTAATGAATGACAGCCAGTATCATAATATTACAGTATAAATCATTACTTTATAAGTTATAATATTTTATAACAAATTACTGCTTTATAATAAATCACTTTATAATAAATGCCAAATAAGTGGAGAGAGTTAAAATAGGACGACTTCCAGAAGAGCTTTCATGTGTTAAAAGATGAGGAAAACCATTTTATCTATGTTACTCCTAAGGGCAGAATTCAGAAGAATTAGATAACAGAGCTGCACAGCAACAGAATAGGATGCATCAAAAACTACGGCTCCCGTCAGTGGCTGAGCCCGGACACCGGGTAGATGGCCGTTTGTCAGGAGTAGGGATGAAAGAGGTATGCCCTTTGATTAACAGTGAGGAAGGCTTTAAAATTTGTCCAGTGTTTCTTGACATCAAAAAAAAAAGTTTAAAAAGCTTTATACAACTTATTTTTCTGACTCTCTTCTATAATACAGTTGATCAGAGTTAATTTAGGATGAAGTACTGTGGTAGGCAGAACAACGTCCACTCAAAGATGTCCACACACTCTAATCCTCAGAAGCTGTGAAGCGTTTCTTACATGGCAAAAAGGATTTTGCAGATCTGATTAAGTTAGGAGTCTTGAGATGGGGAGATTATCCTGATTATCTGGGTAGACATGCAATACAATCACAATGGTCCTTGCACGGGAAAGAGGGAGGCAGGCGCGTCAGACAAATGTCATGATGGAAGCAGGGGTCAGAGAGACAGATGGACGGGTTTGAAGAAACTCTGCTTTTGGCTTTGAAGATGGAGGAAGAGGCCATAAACCAAGGAACGCAGGTGACCTACAGAAGTTAGAAAGGCAAGGACATGAATTCCCCAGAGCCTCCAGAAGGAACTCAGCCCTTCCAACACCCTCATTTTAGGACTTCTGACCTCCAAAATTGTAAGATAGTAGGTCTGTGTTGTTTTACCCAGAATTTCATTCCTAGCTATACATCCCAAAAATTCAAATCAGGGACTCTAAGACACCTGTGCACCAATGTTCACTGCAGCATTATTCCCAATAGCTAAAAGGTGGAAACAACCCAAATGTGCACCAACAAATGAATGGATAAGCAAAGTGTAGCATAGTCTTACAATGGAATATTATTCATTTATATATGCTAAAATACAGGAACCTTGAAAATATGCTAAGTGAAGTACGTCAGACACAAATGGGCACATATTCTATGATTCCACTTACATAAAGAACCCAGAATAGGCAAATTCTATTTCAGACAGAAAACAGATCAGAGGTTATCCAGTGCTGGGAGGAAGGAAAAATAGAGAGTTATCCCTAGGGGGAAGCATCTTGTCCGAAAAACTATGGTATAAGAAATGTCATTACTACTCCCCCTTATCCAGATGGCATGTTGAGTGGATTATTGTTTTGGCAAAATAATCCAATTTTCCATTTTCTTCACTCCTGATCTTAGACTTCTTGAGCTACACTATGGAAAGGCCATACCACCCTGTTGGTTAGAAAAGCTACCCATTTGTTTTCTTTAATCTGAGTCTGACCCACAAAAAGCTCATTAATTCTTTTTATTTATTTATTTATGTTCATCAATTCCTTAAAGATAACTATGTCGAGGCTCACTGACTCTACTCAAACCCCAAATCCATTTCATTCAATCTTTGGGGCAGTATGGGATAATGAAAGGTAATGAGAGGTCTTAAGTATTCACAAATTACTAAATGGTTCTAAGTTTAGTTCCTGTATCTATAAAACAGGCATAACTTACCTTATAGAAGTATTTTAATGATTATGATATAAAATATATGTAATAAGATGGCTAGCTATGCATATACAGTAGGAATTCAACAAATGGTAATTTCTGCCATTATTCTTACTGTTACCCTTGCCTTCCTATCAGATGACCACCTCAACTACTTTAATGAGAAATTAGAAAAATGAAGTAATCTAATGTGAATTATTCTTCATTTACTTCTCCCTACCACCTCAATTTTTTGTCATTGTTTAATCTTCTCTCCAATTTTAGAAAAAGGGGTCAATCTTTTGCATTTTCAAAGTTAAATTCCTGCTTCTGTACTTTAGGTCCGAGCCCTTCTCCGCTATCTTGGTTCCATCAATTCTTTTTCTTTCTTCAAGCTCTCTCTCTCTCTCTGACAGTTCCTTCCATTTGACCTGTAAATACAACTCAAATTTCCTCAAAACAGTATTCAAAGTTCTAGCCAGAAAAATTAGGAAAGAAAAAAGAAATAAAAGACATCCAAACTACAAAGGAAGAGGTAAAACTGTCACTATTTGTGGACAACATGATATTATGGATAGAAAACCCTAAAGACTCCGCCAAAAACTTGTTAGAATTAATAAACGAATTCAGCAAAGTTGCAGGATACAAAACCAATATGCAAAAATCTGTTGTGTGTTTATACACTAATAACAAACTACCAGAAAGAGAAGCTAAGAAAACAATCCTATTTGCAATTATATCAATAATAAAATGCCCAGGAATAAATTTAACCAAGAAGGTGAAAGATCTGTACCCTGAAAACTATAAACACTGATGAAAGAAGTTGAAGACACAAATAAATGGAAAGATATTCTGTGCTCAGGGATTGGAAGATTTAGATTGTTAAAATGTTTGTATTACCCAAAGCAATCTACAGATCAATGCAATCCCTATCAAGATACCAATGGTATTTTTCACAGAAATACAACAAACAATCCTAAAATCTGTATGGAACCACAGCAGACCCCAAATAACTCAAGCAATCATGAGAAAGAAGAACAAAGATGCAGGCCATCATGCTCTCAGACTTCAAACTATATTACAAAGCTTTACTAATCAGGAAAGTATGGTACTGGCATAAAAACACAGAGACCAATGGAACAGAATAAAGAGCCCAGAAATAAACCCATCCACATATGGTCAATTAATTTGTAACAAAGGAGGCAAGAATATCCAGTGTGGAGAGAACAGTCTCTTCAATAAATGGTGTCGGGAAAACTGGACAGCGACATGCAAAAGAATGAAATGAGAATACCACCTTACACCACATATAAAGTTACCCCAAATGGATTAAAACCTTGAATATAAGACCAGAAACCACAAAACTGTCAGAAGAGAACACTTGACACTGCTCTTGGCAATATTTTTTTTTAATCTGGCTCCAAAGGCAATGGCAACAAAAGCAAAAATAAACGAACGGATGACATCAAACTAAAAAAGCTGCACAGAGAAGGACAACTACCAACAAAATGAAAGGGCAACCTATTGAAGGGGAGAAGATATTTGCAGATCGCACATCTGATAAGGGATTAATACCCAAAATATATAAAGAACTCATACAACTCAACAACAAAAAAACAAACAATCCAATTAAAAATGGGCAGTGGATCTGAATAGACATTTTTCCAAAGACATACAGATGGACAGCAGGCACATGAACAGAGGCTCAACATCCCTAGTCATCAGTAAAATGCAAATTAAAACCACAGTGACATATCACTCAACACCTGTCAGATGGCTATTATTAAAAGAACACGAAACAACAAGTGCTGGCGAGGATGTGGAGAAAGGGAACCATCATGCACTGTTAGTGGGAATATCAACTGGCTCAGCTACTATGAAAAACTGCGTGAAGTTCCCTCAAAAAACTACAAACAGAACTACCACATGATCCAGCAATCCCATTTCTGAGCATTATCTGGAGAAAAATGAAAACACTAATTAGAAAAGGCATGTGCACCCCTATGTTCATTGCAGCGTTATTCACACGAGGCAAGATATGGAAACAACCAAAGTGCCCGCTGATGCGTGAATGGATAAAGATACACTATGTAGTCGATGGAATACTATTCAGCCATAAAGAAGAATGAAATCTTTCCAATTCCAACAACATGGATGGAACTTGAGGGCATTATGCTAAATTAAGTAAAACAGAGAAAGACAAATACTGTACTATCTCACTTGGATGTGTAATCAAAAAAGCAAAACAAATGAACAAACAAAACTATAGATGCAGAGAACAGACTGATAGTTGCCAAAGAGGAGGGGGGTAGGAGTAGGTGTAAAGGGAGACGGGGATCAAAGATACAAACTCTCAGTCATAAACTAATTAAGTCATGGGGATTAATGCACAGCATGAGACTATAGAGTCAACAATATTGTGTTGCATACTATGTAAATCTATATGGTTACCAGGGTAAACTAGACTTATTGTGGTGGCCAGTTTGCAGTGTATACAAATACTGAATCATTACTTTGTACACTTGAAATTAATATAATGTTACATGTCAATTCTACCTTAATAAAAAAAATTCTCAAATTTGCTTACACAAATACCACTACCACACTTTTCTATACATGCTCTTAAATTACCATAATCTGTCCTGAATCTGCTATCTGTCATCCCTTAATGGCTGCTAACTTCCCAAAGACTGAGGTGTCTTATCTGTCTGCATCTTTTAAAAACAGCAAATGCAGTATTCTACATGTAAGACAGGCACTTACTGAACACTAAATGAACAGACCTCAGCTGCGGATTTTCTGTGATCATATAAGGGCTATTTGACAGAAGCACATTATCAGATTTAGCTGCTCAACTTAAATATAAATCACTCTGGCAGGAGAAAGGCAATGCAATCAAATAATTTTACAATATCATTTTTTAAATGTCCCAAATAAAAATTATGTTTTCCAAAAATATTTGTAAGTATAGTAATCTACACACAAGTAGTCCAAATCCAGAAAATGTGAGTTGTTTTATTATAATGCTAAGGGTTCTGTCCATTGAAAATTTTACTTGTTATCCATAAACTAACAAAAACTAGGAACCTATATATTCTTTACAATTAAACAGTGCAGGTTTGTTACACTTTTAAATAAAAATCAATTTGTAAGTATGTAACTATCTGAATAAACCGTAATTTTACATCTAATGCACTAAACATGGTAACTTACATTCCTAACTTACAAACTGACATCAGTGGGAAATGCTAAGAATGTAGGACAGACTCCTAACATTTGAGGAACTGATAGTCAAGCCTTCAGTTATCCTCAAGTGAATGTAATGGTCCATAACAAAGACAGCAGATGTTGCAGCTGACCGTACAGGAGGTGACCTGCTTGCTCCAGAGGGAGGATGACTGGTCATTTCACGCTTGCTCCCCCTTCCAGGTATCACTGCGTTAGCAGTTAACGCTTATGAAAAAAGCTATGGAAGTTTTCTCTATTTGTAGGTAAAAGAGAAATCAATCTCTATTCCTGGTGATGAATGTAAATGACTCTAAGAAAGTACCAGTTCTTGGCCACAAAATCAGAGTTTCAGAGACCCTGAGAAGTAATAAAACATGTAAGTTGGCACTGCTCTGCTCCATGGTGGGAATGAGGTTGCCATGCATGCCATGATAAAACAGGATAAGAAATTCATGGGAAAAAAGAAAAAAGAAATTCATGGTTCTATTTCAACAAGCGCTCTAGCTAGTATTTATATTATGTGGAGCTCTGTAAAGGATTTAAGACCTAAACACACACCAAGTATTGCTTGAGTTTTCAATTCTTTAATTGCAGTTCATGAAAGAAACCATAAGCAAGGTGTAAATCCAGATCCTGCCTTTACTTCCTGGCTGTGCCTCAGGGATTTCGTGCCTCGATTTCCCATACCTTGAAATAATGCCTGACTTGGAGCATTATCATAAGGGTGCAATCTGAAATCAGGTAATGGTATAGAGCTTTTTTTTAACTAATATTTTTAAAAACACATCATCTGGGTTTTATTAAACGTAGGTGCTTCACCAACATCACTCTAATACCAAAACCAGGCAAAGACGCCACAAAAAATGAAAATTGCAGACCAATATCACTGATGAACATAGATGCAAAAATACTAAAAAAAAATATTAGCAAACCGAATTCAAAAACAGATCAAAAAGATCATACATCATGACCCAGTGGTATTCATTCCAGGGATGCAAGGATGGTACGATATTCCATGAACATCGTCCACCACATCAGCAAAAAGAGGGACAAAAACCACATGATCGTTTCCATAGATGCTGAAAAAGCATTCAACAAAATTCAACATCCATTCATGATAAAAACTGTCAACAAAATGGATACAGAGGGCAAATACATCAACATAATAAAAGGTCATATATGACAAACCCACAGCCAACATCATACTTAACAGTGAAAAGCTGAAAGCTTTTCCTCTAAGATCAGGAACAAGACAAGGATTCCCACTCTCCCCGCTTTTATTCAACATAGTACTGGAGGTCCTAGTCACAGCAATCAGACAACACAAAGAAAAAAAAGGCATCCAGATTGGCAAGGAAGAAGTTAAAACTGTCCCTGTCCGCAGGTGACATAATATTATACATAAAAAACCCTAAAGAATCTACTCTAAAACTACTATCTGAATTCAGCAAAGTTGCAGGATACAAAATTCATACACAGAAATCTGTTGCATTTCTATATACTAATGATAAACTAGCAGAAAGAGAAATCAGGAAAACAATTCTATTCACAATTGCATCAAAAGTAGTAAAATGCCTAGGAATAAACCTAACCAAGGAAGTGAAAGACCTATACCCTGAAAACTACAAGACACTCTTGACAGAAATCAAAGAAGACATCAATAAGTGGAAATATACCCCATGCTCATGAGTAGGAAGAATATTGTCAAAACGGCCATCCTGCCTAAAGCCATTACAGATTCAATGCAATCCCTATCAAAATACCAATAGCGTTCTTCAATGAACTAGGACAAATAGTTATAAAATTCATATGGAAGCAAAAAAGACCCCGAATAGCCAAAACAATCCTTAGAAGGAATAATAAAGCAGAGAGGATTATGCTCCCCAACTTCAAGCTCTACTACAAAGCCACAGTAATCTAGACAATTTGGTGTTGGCACCAGAGCAGAGCCATAGATCAATGGAATAGAACAGAGAGCCCAGATATACACCCAAGCATATATGGTCAATTAATACATGATAAAGTAGCCATGGACATACAATGGAGAAATGACAGCCTCTTCAACAACTGGTATTAGCAAAACTGGACAGCTATATGTAAGAGAATGAAACTGGATTACTATCTAACTCCATACACAAAAGTAAACTTAAAATGGATCAAAGACCTGAATGTAAGTCATGAAAACATAAGACTCTTAGAAGAAAACATAGGCAAAACTCTCTTGGATGTAAACATGAGCAATTTTTTCATGAACGTATCTTCTTGAGCAAGGGAAACAAAAGCAAAAATGAACAAGTGGGACGACATCAAACGAAAAGCTCCTGTACAGCAAAGTACACCATCAGTAGAACAAAAAGGCATCCTGCAGTATGGGGGAATATATTCATAAATGACGTATCTGATAAGGGGTTAACATCCAAAATATATAAAGAGCTCACACGCCTCAACACCCAAAAAGCAAACAATCCTGCTTAAAAAATGGGCGGAGGATCTGAACAGACACTTCTCCAAAGAAGAAATTCAGATGGCAAACAGGCGCATGAAAAGATGCTCCACATCACTAATCATCAGAGAAATGCAAATTAAAACCACACTGAGATATCACCTCACACCAGTTAGGATCCCCGCCATCCAAAAGACAAGCAAAAACAAATGTTGGCGAGGCTGTGGAGAAAGGGGAACCCTCCTACACTGATGGTGGGAGTGTAAACTAGTTCAACCATTGTGGAAAGCAGTATGGAGGTTCCTCAAAAAACTCAAAATAGAAATACCATTTGACCCAGGAATTCTACTCCTAAGAATTTATTAGAAGAAAACAAGATCCCAGATTCAAAAAGACACATGCAGCCCTATGTTTATCGCAGCACTGTTTACAATAGCCAAGAAATGGAAGCAACCTAAGTGTCCATCAGTAGATGAATGGATAAAGAAGATGTGGTACATATACACAATGGGATATTATTCAGCCATAAGAAGAAAACAAATCCTACCATTTGCAAGAACATGGATGGAGCTAGAGGGTATTATGCTCAGTGAAATAAGTCAGGCGGAGAAAGACAAGTATCAGATGATTTCACTCATCTGTGGAGCATAAGAACAAAGCAGAAACTGAAGGACCGAAACAGCAGCGGACTCACAGAACCCAGGAATGGACCAGCAGTTACCAAAGGGAAAGGGGCTGGGGAGGGTTGGGGGGGGGAGAAGGGGATTAAGGGGCATTATGATCAGCATACATAATGTAGGGGGGGCACGGGGAAGGCAGTACAGCACAGAGAAGACAAGTAGTGACTCTATAGCATCTTACTGTGCTGATGGACAGTGACTGTCATGGGGTATGTGGGGGGGACTTGATAATAGGGGGGAATGTAGTAACCACAGTGTTACTCATGTGAAACCTGAGCATAACATTGTAAATCGATATACCTCAATAAAAAAAAAGAAACAATATCCCTTATCTCCAAAGGCTAAAAATAAAGATGTAGATGCTTAATATATGGTAGATACTGAAACTTTTACTGTAGTGGCGCTGGATTCCAAAGGAGTCCGATACAGCGGACAATCCACCGGAGTCTCTTTCTCTTCCCTGAGAAACACACGTCTCGTCTCTGAAGCTATTGTTTCAGCACAGATGTCCTGCTCACTCTACCCTAGCGTTTTAAAGGGATCGACTGCCCTGTTTCCCTCTGTAAGCAAGTCCCACACCTAAGCACTGGCAGAGCAACCAGGGTACGGAAAACTGGAAGACGGGACCCAAACTGGACAGGGAAACAACAGAAAGGAGACGCAGCTGACAGCCCAGACAGGACGAGTGCTGCCCTTCCCCTTCTCAGGAGGCACCACCGCCTCCCTGGCTGGCCGCAGTTACAGTGATTTGTGAGACATGTTCAATGCAACAGGAAGCCCCACACTCAGTCTGACATAGAAAGGCAAGTATACTTTCAGAGATTAAAAGATCAACAAGTATCTCCAGGTAGAGGACAGCTTAGAATGAAAGACATGTAGGCAGGAAGCTGTTATATTGGTTTAACTCATCTACTTTAAATTAAAAGGTGTTGTGGCCAGCAGGGGTGGAAAGCAAAGACAGTTTCCAAGAGTGACCCTCATTCTTACTCCCAGTTAGGTTTTCTGCAAATGAGGGTCAAAGAGGCAGCCCTCTCCGCAAGTGAACAACCCAGTTCACTTCAGAAACTATTACTTGCTGTGCCTCGCTGCCCATAATCCCTTCTTATATGGCTATTTTAATTTAAGCCTTTACTAGAAGTTGGGAATTCCCTGGAGCATCTCTGGAAGATGATAAAGATGCACGGACAGAGTATGTATGGGCTGTGGGGACAATCTATTCTTTATGGACTTCCCTTTCTTTCTCCCACAGGGCCTCAGTTTTCTCACTTACATGGTATTAAGTTTCTCCTGATAAGGGGTTTAATCAGGTCCAAATTAAAAAAATTTTTTGAACCAAATCAAAGGATGTATTAGAAATAGGTGTGTTTTTTAACTATCTACTAAAACACTATCATAACTTCAACATAACTTATATTGACTGTGGGGTGGGTAAGTTTATATTTTGATTAATACCAGTAACAAGAGCAACTTTTTACTGAAGGGTAACTGTGTAGCTGGCACATGTTTCCTTTAATACAAACAATGACCTGTGAAATATCCCCATTTTATAGGTGAATAAATTAAGTCTCAAAAAGACTGGGGAAATTGCCTAAGTCACACAGCTAATAAGCAGCACATCTGTAATTCAAACCCAGAACTATCTGACCCAAAGAACTCATCTCCCAACCACCCTATATTTCCCTGACAGGTGGCGACAAGAAGCAGCAATCTGCAGAAGGAAGATCATCTCAAACAGGGGTAATCCCAGTTCCTGCGAGCACTGAATTGTACTTAACACAATACTCAAATTGGTCTTTATTTGCCAAATATGGGTCACATGTACGTGCCAAGGTTTTCCTTTTATTTCTGTTAGATCTAAGTTTAAGACCGGACCTGAGAATGCTCTCTTACCTGCGTTGCCATCTCCACTCTCCATAGATGGTTTACTTGTTTCTGACGGATTGTTCATTCTTGAGTCTACAATAAATCAGAAGTGAATACGGTTTTTAAAAAATTGGAGATGTGGTTAGGGAGGCAGAAGTGTGGCAAAGAAAAGGGTTAACATTGACTAACGTTCTGCAGTTCAAGGAGAGTGTCAGCACGCAAATACGGGAAATTGCAATAAAAGTTTATCTGAAATAAATTCAGGAATCCTTAACCCTGAAATGAGTCACAGAAAAATTGTCTTTGTGAAGAATTTTAAGATTCTTTCAAGAACAGTAACAGAAATCTAATCAAACAAAAATATTAAGAAAGAGCCTTATATGTAAAAGGAGTAAATGCTTCTTAATATGAAGCACAGAATTATAGAACAAAGCTGGTAGGGAAGTACCTCACAAAGTAAAATATGTTATTTCCAAATAAAGTTTCTTTTTCTGTAAGTAAAGATATTCATTAATTATAACCAAAACAATCCATTGGTAATCTTAATAGACTGTACAGTAACTCAACGTAGCAGAATAAAAAGAAAGGATGTCTAAGAAAAATATCTCCATATTTAGTCCCCTCCCCAAAACCAAATGTGTCAAAGTGAGAATACGTTGAATCACACCTCACTCAGAAACCAGTACAAGTAGTTGTACCACAAGACATTACAGATATATCTAATAGTTTTGAAACTGAATCACAACTACAACTTAATAATTATATCACATTGATACCCCAAATGAACCTGCTGACATGCGTTTCTTTTTTTTATGGTTATCTGTTTAATGGAGAGGTTTTCATAATAAAGTTTCCATCAAGCATTAGATAGTAGGTATCCCAGAAGATATGCAAGAGAAAAGAACAAGCCAGCTTCTTTCCTACCTCTTTGAAAGGTAAAACCTAAATATACACTTAATCGTATTCTACTTCTATTATAAACTCAAGCTTAGCACATTTATAATCAACCATGTTTACTACCAATCAAGTTCTGCCTTTTCCACCAGGTTAAGACCACTTCTCTATAATTATTAATAGAGATAAATACTTAAATTATTTTTAATTTTAATTTTTTGACTGAAGGGCACATTTTGTCATCTGCTTAAACGTTTAACTAGGAAATCAAAACAATCATTATTAAGTCCCAACCAAATTATCCAGTCACATTATCCAAATGCACTAAGAGGTGAGAAGGCCTCCCATAAATTTTATTTCCAACCCGGAAGTTGGGTTATGGCTTTTCTAATATAGTTTTGAAACAGATGCTTGTCTTATGGGCTTAGGCAGTTCTACAATATTCATACATCTGTGGTCATAAATGAGGGTGGTTTTACAACTTCCTTTCCTTTACTGTCCAGAAAAATTTAAATACCACCTGAAAGCATACTAAGATTTGAAAGGAACAGGTGTACAACTAAGGAAAAATCAGCTTTCTGAATGACTTAACCAAAATCTTATGAAAGTCCACAAACTTCTCAACAAATGCAATAGAATATACCATTAAGCATGCATGCTGCTCAACACTTCCTTCCTAATATGCTTTCAAAGCAGTGGGAAAAATGATGAACCAGTTAGCATCCATAAAAAGGGTAACAATTTTTCCACATACCATAAAGAAGTAGGCATAATTCTTAACATGTCATCAGCCTGACCTTGCCCAATTCACACCCTAATTTCCACATCTATAAATTAAAGACTGTATCACATATATTCTATGTAAATCTAAGCATTTTCTATGAATTGTCAGGTGTGTCAAAGACATTTAACAGAATTAAACACACACAAATAAATATTCTGATAAACCAGAAATATGGGAAGACTTTAAATGTTAGTAAACTGAAAATAACAGAGATATAATTTCTAATTCTAAAATATAATGCTAAAAATTTTGCAGGAGGTTATTTTCTTTCCTTTCTTGAGTTCCCAATTTAGCAGATGTAAAAGAGTAAATAAAGTAAGTTCTATTTTGATGTCAGGTTTTTTCCTCTCTGGGCACATTCACCTGACTGTATGTGAGTTTAACACACAGTCTACAAGTTGCTCTTGGATTGAATTCTTGACATGAGTTCGTTTTTTTAAATCATTCACCCTTTTCAAAGTGGTCTGAATCATGTTGTGCAAATGTTACTGCCACCTTAAGTTTAGGCCATTCCTTCTGCCTAAGAAGTCAAACATTTTCAAAATATCATTTTATCCTTGGCAACTGTAATAGTGATGCGGGCAGCCTCAATATTTCAAGCAGGAAAAATGACATACAGGGAAAAAAAATCACTTGGAAAGGTTTTAAACCAAAGATATGAAAGTCCTGGAGTTCATATCATCTGACTCTCTAGTTGACCAAATTAACCTAAAGAGGCTTCAACAATTTTGCTTATACACAGACAAAACCAAACACAACATGTGGCCACTATGAGCCATAGTATGTCTAAAAACCAAAGAGCCTCAATCTATTTTAAATCTTAGTCACCAAAGACAACTTACATATTCAAGCCACATGTCTCCCTCCCCAAGTCTTGTCTATAGGGAAAACTCTTAAGAACAGGCTTCCCAGTACTTAAAGTTGTTCTCTGAGGAACAGAAGTTGATTTTTAAAAACAAAAAAAGCCTGTCACCAACCAAAATTTGAAGAGTTAATAGTTCCTAATATCTGGAAACTGATCAACAGTCCCGTTGCAGTAACTACTGAAATTACCCTCTGCGTCAGTATCTGTGGGAACAGTTCTGCCCTGGAGCCCTACCTGTTTCACTAAGCACTTTTGGCTTTTATATCAGACATTCACATTAGGTATGCAAAACACTTTTATTAATATGTACATATTATTTAGGTACACTTTATACCTTGTTTCAGATTTACAGTGTTTTAGAACTATATGAAATGCTCTCAATAGAAATTTCCAAAAAGCAAACATGTCCTCCAAGTTGAATTCAAAATCCACACTATTTACTGAAAATATCCTCTGAACCAGAAGCTAGTGGTAGGGAGGGACCTACTGCAAATTCAAGTAGGCTCCAGCTTTGCACATGCTTCCCTCCTTCCCAGCTCCATCCACCTCTTCCCCCTCCCCAGAGTTCGTTGCACAAGAGATTAAGCACTTGTGCACAGTCAACCCCACAGCCGCTATTTCCATATTAAAGTTTGTAAGAAAGAACTGTGCGCGTACCCACCTAAAATATAGTCACTGCAGTCCAGCATTGCTGTGAAATCTTCTAGAGGTTCAGACAATCCAAAGCAAGGAAGAAACAGGTAGCACTCCGGGGTGGGGGAAAGAAGGTACTACTATTTCTAACAGATCTACGCTATGTTCTTAAGAGAACCAGGGTGGGAGGTGGAAAGAGGATTACGGGGAGAAGGAAAATACAACTTCAGTTACACCATAGCAATCTTGAACTGAATAAGGAAACTTCGGTTGCTCAGAGGAGTTTTAGTCTCTCCTACCAGAGAGGACTGACATTGTCAAGGCAACTGAAGCATGAAAAGTTCCCCTTTTTGTAATAAAATAGAAACAAAGATTGCAGCTGGCAGTTTCCATAATGAAGCTTAATCAGTATGCGAGTGATTAGGGCCTTATGCAAATCTCTCCTCGTTAGCACAGCAGCCAGCACTTTGAAGTCCACGAACAATTCACTAACAGAATACACTGAAAGCACTCCCTGCATAATTTAAATCACTACATAAATATTTATCAGTACATTTGCATATTAATTGGCAGTGCATGAAGGGAAAAATTATCTCCCGAGTGCCAGCATAATAATTAGGAGGATAAAAGTGAGATTTCTTCCAATGGCCTGGCTTCTCGGACCCAACTTGAGATAGCACCGGGGGAGAAGGAAGGGACAGGAGACAGAGTTCTGTTAAAATGCCACTGAAATGACACGTACAAATTAGAAACAACTCTACAGACTTAAGCACCTTTAATCTTATTCCTGCTGGCAACAATGACTTCAGTAATAAGAGGATTTGCAAAAAGCTTTCTACACAATCCAAATAATCCCAAGGAAACAATTAGCAAGGCAGAGACAGAACACAGGCTGTCATGATGGTGCTGGCCCACTGACGGGGAATTTTCCAAATATTAACATACACTGTCAGGGGAAAGTCCTGCTTTAAAACCAGGCAACAGTGTAAATCCGGAAGCAGTGCAGAATCTGGAAAATTATCTTCAAGAGGATGGAAATTCATTATCCACAAATCTTTTTATACCACCAAATTAACAGACTAGATTATTAGCTGGATGCCACCTATTACACAGTATCCTTTCCCCAGCATCCATCTAAAAGCAGACAGCTTGCTACTTACATTATCGATCACTGAAAACTGGGTCATGCGAACTGTACAATTACAGTCAACCCATGAACAATATGGGGGTGGGAGTACTGATACCCCACACGGTCGAAAATCCGAGGTTTTAACTCCTCCAATAAACTTCTGATTTCCCCAAAACTTCACTAATAGCTGTGGACCGGAAGGCCTTAGTGATAATGTAAAGTCGATTAACACATGTTTCTTATGCTATAGGTATCAGATACTGTATTCTTACAATAAAGTGAGCTAGGGAAAAGACGTTTTTTCAAATTGTCACAAATCTCCAAAATATCTCCCCATGTATTTATTGAAAAAAATCTGGGTATAAGTGGATCTGTACAGCTCAAACCCATGCTGTTCAAGGGTCAACTATGCTTAGTACTTTCATATAAATTTCACTTAATGGATATGAACATATTTACAATCTTACTAAAGAATATACTGACTTAATTTAAAGCAAATTTACCAAGCAAAATATCTACCAAGAACTTTTCTGGGATTCCAGTACAACATTCCACCAAATCATCATAGACACTTCAGGAGAAGACACAAAAACTCCGCGCAGCAGGCACCACCGCCTCCTCCTAAACACAAGGAAGCCGCGGGCAGAGCGCCAAGGCAGTGCGCCAGGGAGACCCCGGCACCTCGGAGTTGGGAGTCACCAAAACCTGAGTTCTTGGCCGTTACACGCAACGGACAAGTCACACCCTGAGGGAATCGGTGGGGCTCGGGGCCTGAATGAGCAGCGGACCATGATGGTTTGTTCGGTGCAAGAAGATGAGCGCCGGGCGTCAAGGGTACCAAGCCCGAGGGTGAGTGTGTGCGGCGGACACGCAGAGAAGCGCTCTGGGCTCGAGGCCAGCGATCAAGGGCACTGTGCAGTTAACAGCTGCTTTTATTCAGAACTATCTTCAATAAGGCCAAGTATCTGATTTTTTAAGATATGTCCTTTTCCCAACATTAAGGCTGAAATTAAACTCAGTTTGCAGGTGAGGAAATGAAGACAAGGTGTCTACAAGGGACCTTCACAAAGATTTCCTTGCAAGTCAATAACTTACCTAGAAACAGAACCAAAAACCTTTAACTTTTAGATCAATACTCTTTATATTGTTAGCTTTTCTGTTTCACAGAATTAAAAAATCCTCATGAGGAGAGGGTCTGGGGGAGAAATTTAGCACCACCATTTGGGGCCTGTGAGACTTTAAGTTCCTTCCCTTGCTGAGCCTGAGTTTTCTCATCTGCAGAGTGGTAAGTAACGTGTTTTTCCCCAGGCTGCCATGAGGATAAATTGCTGGTGCTTCTCAGACTGGTCACAGCCTGGAGCAGGCGGCAGCTGTGCAGGGCAGACACCAGACACACGGCAAACAGGACACGGCTTTTCAGAGCACCAGTTTTATTCAGTATGATTCACAACACTTTGTACTAAAACAATCAAGACTATATTATAGAACAAAATACAAAATTCAAGTGAGTTTTTAAGGTACAATGTATTATTGGACTTAATGAGTTCTGCCGGGTGGCAAAACAGAGAAGCAATGATAAATGTCACTAGAATATAATAGATGCCAATTAATGTTTCTTCCCTCTCTTCTGCCTTCATAAACTTTTTTTGTTGTTGTTGTTATCATTAATCTACAATTACATGCAGAACATTACGTTTACTACTACCTTCATAAACTTTTACATTTAGTGCCTGCACTTTTTATAGACTCTCTCTGCACCTCGCCATCGGCCTTTCTGCGCTGGGTACAGCGACACCTCTAAACCGCCCTTCCTGTTCGGTCTTTCATGCACTGCAGAGGATGACCTGGAGTGGCAGGCAGAGGACCGCTGCCAGCCGAGTGCAGGCTGGAAGGTGTCTTGCAGGGGCAGAGCCCTGGCAGCATGTGGACCTCCCCCTCAGACCAAGAGAGCCCGGTCGGGGCCTGTCCCTCATTGGCTCACCCAGGCTGCCTCCCACAGCCGGCCCCCTCCGTGCGCTGTACCGCAACCTCGCCCCGTTCACTCCAGGAAGAGGGAGGAGGCGGCCTGGGGCTCGTCCAGGCAGTTGACTTCATTCAAAGGGAAGAGCAAGGAAACCACCTTCCTGCCACTCTTGATCTGGGCACTGAGTGCATTCTAGAAGGTAGGTTTAAGTACTAGGTCGTCAAGGCCTCTACAGACCGAGGGAGAAATGGCTACCACCTCTCCCATGCACACCTCCAACATGGCACAGTTAGGTCTGAAAGAAGGGGACAGATAGGTAACTTTCCCCACAAAGCTCAGATGTTCATTTCATTTGGTCTATCCAAAATATCTGATTATAACTTAAGCTGAAAAGAATACCCTGTTTAAAAAAGAAACTCATTTTCTGGGAGTTTCGTAGGATTGTCAGTCATTCACACTTCAGCATGAATTAACCCAGTTCAACTGGTTTCCTTTAACACCTGGTTTGAGAATTAATTAGTGAGGTACTGGTTGTTTCCACTGGAAAAGAGGCCAATAAACACTCATAAATGTTGTTCAGCGCTACCCTGGACTGGATGGAACAGGTGTGGGGGCACAGGGGGCACAGAAGATAGAAAAGAATAGGAAACAGTAATATTTGGAACTACAAAAAGCTGAAAAGGCAAAGTTAAAATTCATAAATTTCAAAATTATGCCTAAAATCAAGCCTTTTCTCTAAAAGAGGGGAAGAAATGTTTTTCCAGGACCCAGAATCCATGGCTAGCATTAGCTGTATTGAATTATTTTTCATTCATGGTCTTGTGGGCTAGTCTAGGTCTCATTAGAAAGACAACTGAGGACAATGACAACTGAATTACAAACTAGCTTTCTAAAATGCACCTTGGTGCGTGAGTTAACCGAGGTCCGCCGGTACTCTACCAACCTAAGGTCAAATTCCAGTGTGGTCCCATTCCACGTGAACAACCGTGTGTGCATGCTCTTCTGGACCGACGAAACACCTAGTCAGTGGGTGGAAATGCCTGAGTCACTACTGTTCCTGCACTGCCCTTCTGTCTCATGGCAGGACGTTCACCCACAGTGCCAAGGGTTTTGCCCCAGGCAATTTCAATCGCACACCAATATCCTTTTTAATCTTCATCTCTTTTCCAACTCTACCTAGTGTCCTTCTTATCTTGTTTACAAAAACACTTAGTGACATTGTTTCAGCAAATGCTCAGTAATAAAAATAATTTAGTATTGCAGGAATTTTAAATTGTTATTTTACAAAAAGCTCACCCCAAAGCCCAGTGCCCCCAGACAGCCTAAAATAATTTACTACTGCCCAAATAAAGAAGAACATTCCAGCATATAAAATTTCTCAGACCTAGAATCCAGTGATGGGTGTTAGCACTGCCACTATTCTGACATCGTCAATGTAGACGATGCCTCCCTCCTAAGGCAGCAATGTGGCATCTTTAGTGCTTTAAAAAAAAAAAAGGTTTTCAAAAAAGCAACATCTACTGTTTACTAAAAATCTAGATGGGCAAATACCAAGAAAGAATTTATCACTTGGGCTATCAAGCACTGCCAAATAACTAGAGAACTGAAGGATGATCTCATTTCACAGAAAGTAAACTGAAGCCTAAAGAATGTTTCCTAAATGATGCCCCTTTTAAGAGGCAAAGACAGCAGGGGAGTAGGGGGGCTGAAGACATAACACGGAGACATGGGAAGAAAACAGTGAAATAAAACACGATGAAACTGTTACCCCCACAACACGAGATCAGCAGCTGGCAGGTCAAAAAGCCCAACTTTAGGTCTTATAAAACCACTATATACATACCTTAAACATCTCATTTTGACACAAAGCATACAAATACACATTCATTCACAAATCTTTTGGTGTTAGATGAAAGCCTGGTTTCAAGTTTGGACCCACTAACTCGAGTTTCCTCTTTTTCTTGGGTAAATCATGCCCTGAATACAAACTCGAATGCTTCCAGTCTCAATTTCTTTAGTTTTGTTTAACAAGCTTTTCACAATTTACATTGTACAAATATGTACAGAAAAAATATAAAAACCTCAAGAGAAGTTTCATCAGACTGTTTATTCCTAGATGTAATGCATTCTGATATATTCTATATTGTCTTCCTTTTTAATTGCTGATCTCAACCTACTAAATTGACTTCATGACCCACAGATTGAAAACCTGCTTTCAAAGGTAAAAACTTAGAAGACATGTGATGCAATCTGAGTGCAGAAGCCTTTTTCTTTTTTTAAAGAGTAGTTTAGCCCTAATGTTTTACAGCTCTACTGATAACATCTATTCAGCAGTATTTTTCAGTAATTACCCTTTACCATATCTTTTCAAAGCATTCAATTTAAGTTTTCACAGAAGTATCATCTTCCTTTTGCCGTTCTCTTCTTTGGTTTATATAACAATTATTTAAACTGTGTAATTAAAATAAGAAGTATCACCAGCATGAAGAGGCCTGGGAACACAAAAAGTAAATGACTCTTGATAACCATACAAGTCGACAAGCACAGACAACGTGCGCGGACATGCCGAGGGGTCAGCGCCAAGCATGCCACCAGGGCCTCAGACTGTGCGGAGCAGCGATCCTCAGGGCGCCAGTCAGTCCAGTCAGTCACTGGAGCACAGCTCCTTAAGAAAGCTAACACGCTAGACAGAAGCTAGTAGTAGGTGGCTCTTGCTTCCGGTCATTTCCTTAACCTGTGCTATCCTGTAGTTCAGAGCGCATCTACTGTGCAGTCTAAACTTTGGCATCATTTAGGAAACATGATTACAAAACCCAATCCCGAGTTTCTTAGCTGTGAAAGCATAAATCTTGTATAGCTCTACTGAAGTTTTACCATTACACTAATAAACACATCTGCCTAGCCTATCAATCATCCTATTTCTTTACTGCTGTGACCATCTTTTCTTCATTCTAGTTGACAGTTTTGCAGTAACGAATTTCATGCACTAACACATCAACAAATGTTGACCAAGTGTGGCCAGGCACTGGGAGCAGTCTTGGGGACACAATACTGAGCCACAGAACACTTAGAACTGAAGAGCAGAGAGAAATACTATGCAGCCATACAAATATAGGATTACAAGGTGTGAAAATTCCACCACGTGGAAAAACAGGTGGCTGCACAGCTTTAACACAGGCTTCCAACTTGTCTTGACATCCTTGGATAATACTGGAGTTTTCCTACTTTAGCAACTGGAACGTGACTTCTTCTCTGATTCCATTTCTTATACCCATGAAAAACAGGCTTTGTTTTACTTAAAGCCACATGCTGCTTTGATTATTCTCAGCCAACCTTTGAACTACTGTTTCATTTCTGATAGTGGTCATTTGTGTCTTTTCTCTCTCTCTCTCTCTCTCTCTCTCTCTCTCTCTCTCTCTCTCTCTCTCTCTCTCTCTCTCACTCTCAGGTTTCGTGAATTTATGTGGAAAAAACAACGATAACAAATATCCCAGAGTTCTATGTGAGAAACAAAATTTAAGGACACATTCCTCCACTCAACTAATTTAAAATGTTCTTCAGACTAATTGAAATCTTAGTAATATATTAATAATATTAACAGTATAGTGGCAGTCATTCCATAAACACTTACTGAGCTCTCAATCTGTCTAAAACTCTCTTCCTCTGTATATCAACTTTTGAAACATCAACCTATCCAGTAAAGACAGATCTTGCTACATTCCCCTTATCATGTAACTATTTATTTCTCTGAAATCCTGTAGCAATAAGATCCCTCTTTTGTTTTTACCTTTCTATTTTTGAAGTAGTTAGAAATCCACAGGGATTTGTAAGGACAGGTCCCACATACCCTTCACCCAGTTTCCTCCACTGGCTGTATGTATCTATAGTACTCTACCAAGTCTAGGACACTGACAGATAGAAAGTGCATGTAGTTCTAGATCATTTTATTGTCACGTATGTGGATTCATGTAACCACTGCTATAATCAAAATACAGAAAACTTTCATCATTAAGAATTCCCTCCTGCCATCCATTATAGGCACATCCATTCTTCTCCTGCTATATTACTAATCCTAGACAACCACTAATCTGTCATACATTTTTATAATTATCATTGTGAGAATATTATACAAATGGTATCATACCATATATAACCAACTGAAGTTATCATTTTTACTTAACACAGTACCCTTAATTAAGATCCATCCCTTGTTTTGTGTATCATTATTCCTTCTTATTGCTGAACAGAGCAGTCCATGGTAAGGATATGCCATAATTTAACCATTTACCTATTGAGAGACTTTTTGGTTGTTTCCAGTTTGGGGTTATTACAAATGAAGCTGCTATAAACATTCCTACGTGGGATGTACATATGAGCACAACCTACAAACTGGGAGAAAATATTTGCAAAGGGTCATATGGTGAGTGCATATTCAGTTTCTTTAAAAATTTCAAGTATTTTCCAAAATGGTTATAGTATTTTTTACATTCCCACAATTGTGACAGATCCAAGTTCTCCAGATCTGCACCTGCACTTGGCATTGTCATTACTTTTTATTTTGGCTGTTCTAATCAGCGTGTAGTGACAGCTTATGGTGGTCTTAATCTCCATTTCCCTAATGGCTAGGGTATTTGGAGCATCATTTTATATGCTTATTTGCCATTCATATATCCTTCACAGTAATATGGCTATTCCTTTCTTTTGGGTTTTTGTAAAAATCCAAAAAGCTCCATTTTCTAATGGATTGTTTTTTTAGGGTTGATTTTTAGAGTTATTTATATATTGTAGATAATAGTCCTTTATCAGATATGCGCTTTGCAAATATTTCCTCCCAGTATGCAGCTTGTCCTTTCATCCTCTTTACAGTTTTGCACAAAGCAAAACTTTTAAATTTTGATGAAATATATTTCATCACTTTTTTTCTTTTATAGATGGTGTTTTTGGTGTCCCGTTACAAACTGTTCACAAAGTCCAACATCCTGAAGATTTTTTTCTACATTTTTCCCCCTAGTTTGGCACTTGGGTTAAAGGTTTTTATAAAAATCATTTGTCAAAAAGACTATCCTTTCTGCACTGAATTGCTTTTGTACCTTAGTCACAAATCAGTTGGCTGTTCTTGGTGGATCTGTTTTCAGGTTTTGCCTTCTGTTCCACTGATTAATGTGTCAATTCCTCCACCAATATTCTCAGGCTTGATTCCTGCAGCTTTGTAATAAATCTTGAAATCTGAGAGAATGATTCTTCCCACTTTCTTCTTTTTCAAAATTTTGTTAGCTATTCTAATTCCTTTGCATTCCCATATTAATTTTAGAAAATCATGTCTATTAAATCTTATGGGGATTTGATAGGGATTACACTAAAACTATTAGTCAATTTGGGGAGAATTGATCTTTCCAATGTTAAGTATTCTCATCTGTGATGTGAACACAGGATCTCTCTCTACTTTTCTATTTAACCTTTCTTGATTTCTCCCATCAGTATTTTAAAATTTTCATCATATAAATTCAAAATACATTGTTGAATTTAAAACTCAGCTTTTTTTTAGCATTTCATTTTTTTTAGCCATTCTTTTCTAGTAGGTCTACTGGAGACAAACTCACTTTGTTTTCTTTCATTTAAGAATGCCTTGATTTCCCCTTCAGTCCTGAAGAATATTTTTGTGGGATTTGGGGATCTTGAGCTCTTTCTGTACTTGAAAAATGTTATGCTATCGCCTGCTGACTCCCATGGTTTCTGATGAGAAAACCACTATTTTTGGAGTTGTTTTTCCAGTTAAATTTGTTACTTCTGTTTTCAAGAATTTTCCTTTGTCTTTAATTTACAGAAGGTTTATTGTGATGTGTCTTAGAGATTTCCTTGGGTTTATCTTGATTGGAATTTGCTCAGCATCTTGAATCTGCAGGTTTTTGTCTTCTGCCAAGTTTGGGAAGTTCTAAGCCGTTATTTCTTCAAGTCCTCTTCATCCCCGCCCTCTCTCTCCCCTCCAGCTCTGGTGGCAGTCTTTTTGTCGGAGTCCTGTATAGATCCCCGAGGCTCTGTTCATGTATCTGTTCTGGCTCACCTTCCTGCTCAGACCGGGTAATTCCCATGGCTCTATCTTTCAGCTTACTCTGTCCCCTCTATTCTGCTGTGAGCCCTTCCAGTAAGATGTGCAGATACTAAATTTCAGTACTAAAATTTCCATTTGGTTTTTTATACTTTCTATTCCTTTGTTGAGACTTTTTGGTGAAGAAATTACTAGTGAGTGGAAGTGCTTTAAAATTTATGAGAATATGTGAGAAAGCATAGAAGCCAGCTTGAAGGGTCTTTCATTAACCAAATTTAGCACAATTTGAACAAAATAAATAAAAATAAAAATGAATTAGAACCGTTACTCATGACTCATGCTGATACAAATAAATAGGGAGAAGATAGGTTTTTCCTTACAGTGGAATGCCAAATAATAAATACACTAAGAATAATGATAGTACACAATAAACATTTGGAAACAATCATACTAACAGTAAGCTCAGTCAAGATGCTAAATCTAGTGGGTGAAAATTTTATAATGAAAATTGGCTGTTTCCCCACAAAATATTTATTAATTACAAAGGGAAGAAGTGTAACTTCACAGTCAAGAAGCCTGGTAAACATTGCTTTAATCAAATGATCAAAGGTAACATCACTGGTCAAGAAACAAATAAAAATTGTGCACGACTCAAAAAGATGTAATGAGAACACATTATTTCTCCGATATCCCTGCCATGGCTGTGTAACCTGAATCTAATCATGTGCAACTATCAGATAAACCCAAATTCAAAAGCATTACACAAAATATATTATTTCAAAGTGTCATATTCCTGTAATTCAGGGAAAGACGAAGGAACTATTTGACTGAGGAATACTGAAGAGATAAAACACCTTAATGCAATGCCTGATCCTGGGCTGGGTT
The DNA here is from genome assembly GCF_040802235.1 of Manis javanica. Lineage (NCBI taxonomy): Eukaryota > Metazoa > Chordata > Mammalia > Pholidota > Manidae > Manis > Manis javanica. The sequence continues at coordinate 2,525,977 of NC_133169.1, forward strand.
CATTCGCTGTGAAGGGCATTTTGGGGACAAAATCTGAATAGGGCATATGGTTTAGTTGATAGTAATGTATTATTATGAATTTCCTGAGTTTAAGTTTATACTGTGGCTATGTAAAAAAATGTCCTTATTTCTAGGAATTATACACTAAAGTATTTAGGAGTGCTGGAACATCAAGTCAGTGACTTACTCTCAAAAGGTTCAGGGGAAAAAGTTACTTGTACTATTCTTCAAACTTTTCTGTAAGTCTGAAATTATTTTAAAATAAAAATTAAAAAGCAGCAAAGAAGAGAAAAAACAAAACAAAACCCAGCTCAATAAACTGCCTACTGAAGTCTCGCCCTTCCCATCCCTCGAAATCTCTGATCACAAGATGTGTATTTTATAACACTGGCAACAATATAAGTCTTATGGACTTATGAAATGCACAGATAATACGGCATCAGAGTGCACCTGAAACAACTTAAATGGTGTTCTGATGGACATCTCAAGATACAGAGCGGAAGTCCACATCTTAAAGCTCTACAATTGCACTAATGGAAGCCTGAATTTGAGTTCAGACTTAAGTATTAAGACAGCTTCCCATAGTTGTCACTTACTATCCAAAGAAAAAAAAGCTTGAAATCCATTACAACCAAAAATGCTATTAAATATATTAGATACTCAGTTACTTTTTAGTAAAATCTACCCAGACATATGACAGTATTAAAAAATGAATTTTAAATGTGGTATATATTGTCATGTTCTTTTTAAGCTACTAGTGGCACCACAATGTGATATGTCTGACTTTTCTACTGAAAAGACCCTTAGCAAGGGACTTCACATCTGCTACTGAACTGTGCCCCCCAAAAGATGACCAAGACCTAACCCCCAGAACCTATGAATGTGGTATTTGGAAATAGGGCCATTGTAGATGATCAGGCCTCTGAGATGCGGTCCTTATGCTGGGCCCCAATCCAATACTACTGCTGTCCTTACAAAAAAGATAGATTTGATCACAGAGACAGATATACACAGAGGGAAGACGAGAAGGGGCAGGGGACAGGTTGTCCCTCACAGCCTCAGAGGAACCAGCCCTGGTCGCCTTTATCTCAGGTTTCTGGTCTCCAGGACTATGAGGCCACAGGCTCTGTGGTTTAAGCCACGCAGCTGGTAGCACTTTGTCAAGGCAGCCCCAGGAAATTCAACACATTCAAACCTTAATTTCTTCATTTCAAAAACGAGGCTTATTATGCTTCTCCCAAGGTGGTTCTTAAAATTAAAATGAGAGTTACTTAAAAAATATTCAGGAATTATAAAAACGATAATGGTGTTATTATAATCCCTTGATAAATATTTAACAAATACTACTGTGATGATTTTTCTCCTGTTATAATATAATAAAAATTTCAAGTGACACTCTTGGATACTTCCATGTTTTCTGACTTTTAATCCAAAAGCCAGTAAATCACCTTTACTACACGTGGTAAGAACAGTCTTCATAATGTTAGGACTATGCAAACATGGCTGATCTTTTTCTCATGTTTTAATCCTTAAATAACATTTCTTACGATGTATATATTTTTTCGTTTGAAAACTTAAAAAAAAAATCACTTGACTAAAGTGTGACTGACATACAAAAAGCTATACTCTTTTAATGTATACAGTTTGATAAATTTAGAGATAAAATAACACATGAGATTATAATCCCGGCCATAGCTTATCCATCACCTCCAAAAGCTGCTCCCCCACCACACCTTTTCATTAAGAAATTTTTTTTGTGGCAACAGCAGTCAACATAAGATCTGCCCTCTTAGCAAATTAAGTATATAACACAGTGCTGTTAACTAGAATCTTCTGAGAACTTCTAACTTGAAAACATCCGCCGAAGCCTGATGCCCTCTGACCACCTCAGCACCCTAGGGTGGCCCAGGCGGCCACAGCTCAGAGCGCTGGCCACAATCAGTGGTATCTCGTGCTCAGCAGATGACAGAACACGAAGGGTCAACAAGTAGAATCCAAATAGCAAGGAATAATTTTGAGCCTCTTCTCTTTGCTCTATTTCCTATATACTTCTACATTTTAATGTATTTTTAAAATGAAACCATAATGAGACATCACATCATACCAGTCAGATGGGCAAGTATCAACGAACAAGAGTCGGTAAGGACGTGGGGAAAAGGGAAGCTCCACACACTGCTGGTGGGGGTGTGAGTATGGAAAACAGCATGGAGGGTCCTCAAAAAATAAAGCGAGAAATACCCCACAATCCAGTAATTCCACTTCTGGTTGTTTATGTGAAGAAAAGAAAAACACTAATTTGAAAAAGATACACACCTCTATTTTTACTGCAGGATTATGTAAATAGCCAAGATATGGAAGCAACCTAAATGTCCATGGGCAGATGAATGAATAAAGATACTGTGGTACATATACCCAATGGAATACTACTCAGCCATAAAAAAGAATGAAATCTTGCCATTCCTGACAACATGGATGGACCTAGGGGGTATAATGCTAAGAGAAACATGTCAGACAAAGACAAATACCATTATATAGAACTCAACACACAAAATAAATGAGCAAACAAAACAGAAACAGACTCATAAATGCAGAACAAAATGGTGGTTGCCAGAAGGCAAAGGCAGGTGGGAGGGATGGGTAACATAGGTAAAGGGGATAAAGAGATGCAAACTTCTAAATATAAATAAATAAACTAAGGGGATGAAAAGTACATATAGGGAACATAGTAATATTATAATAACTTTGTATGGTGACAGATGGTACCTACACATACCATGGTGAGCACTTCTTAACACACTAATTGTCAAATCATTATGTTGCACACCTAATTACTATTATATGTTAACTATACTTCAATAAAAACTTTTTTGAAAGGATGAAAGCACACATGTGGACGTGTCCACTCTAAGGCCAACAGAGCAGGAATTCGGTAAACGTCAGGTGGCCTCACTCTGCCTCACCTCCTTCCCTTCTACTCATAAGATGAGTAGCTGCAAGTAATACTTCTGTTAGTTAAGTATATGAAGTTATACAGTTATGAAATCTCATCATAATATCATTGTACCAATAAATTTTATACCATCTTTGCAAGCTCCAGTTAGAAAGAATTTAACTAAAAAAAGAAAAAAAGAACATGTCAACACATGCCACCTTTTGTAAAGTCCTAATACGACGGCACAAACAGAAACGTGCCAGGCCACCTCGGGTACGTTAGTTCTCATTTGGAATAGCATAGAGTAAATGCACATAAGTGATAGTTCTTTGCTTTAAGATTTAATTACCAGGAATAAAAAAACAGTTACCTGATGTGAACTTCTAGGAAATGTATTTTAGTGTCTCGTTGCCTGCACTGTGCATCCCACCCTCTTGGCCAGGCAGGTGGTGGTGGCAATGTAATGAAGATACACGGGGAAAAGTGAATTTGAGGGCATAAGTCAGGTTTTAAGGCAAAGATTCTCCTGGTTTGGGCAAACTCAGGTATTCTTGGTATATTACTTATGAAGAAGGAATTTTCTTTATACTTTCATCATTACAGTTTCACTTAAATAAGCATTTATCCCCAAACCAGTCACATACTCAAAATGTTGTTTTAACTTTTGAATAATACCCTTTACTGTACCATCAACTTTTTTCATCAGAGGTGTCTTAACTAATTTTGAAAGGTCTGTTTTAAAAATATTTTAGGAAAATAATGATCAACTATAATAAGTAAAAACATAGAGACAAATGTTCAGTCACACTAAGTATACTTCTGAATTTGCTCAAATGAGTTTACTGTAGCCATATGTTTATAATATGCAAATATTCACTAAATGCCATTTTTTTAAAAAGGGGTATAAAACCTACACCTTTAAATTATATAATAAAAATAGCCAATATGATTCCTACAGTTAAAATCCCTACAGAGGAAGATACAGCTTCTCAGCACTATCTCAATATATCTCTAAAATGCTCAGGTTTTTGGATAGGTGAATTAAGAGAGGAAATGATTCTATAATAATAATATTCTAAAAATAAACAGGCTTCACTGTTTAGTAAGGGGCTTTAAAACCAGAGAACTAGGTTTAAACTCCAGCTCTAACATATACGAAGCTCTCTGAGCCTCAGTTTTCTCATCTGTACAGGTACAATAAAACTCCCAAGGGTTAAATAAAATGTATATAAAAGTTTCAAAGGCACTTAGTAGTTAATTAATGGTTACTTACACTGTTGTTAATAGATAAAATATGTTTTGTAGAATAAATAAAACCATTTTGTCTTCTCTGTTCCCACATTAACATTTTCAAAAGTTACACAAAGGAAAAATCTTAATGTAATGTCACTATGGTTTATTCACTCTCTTAGGCATGTTAATTTATATTTAAGTTAAAAAACCACCATTTAGAAAGGTATTAGACTAGGACTAAATATGCAGATTCTGATCTCAACTCTCCACCGGCAGCTGAACTTCCCTGAGCAACCTGCTTGATCTCCTTAATCTTCACTTAGGTCATATGTAAAATGATAAAATGTAGTTTATAATATTCTGATTACTAGGTTAATTTTAATTTTACAAAACTGTTACTTATGAAGTACTTCTACTAAGCTACCATACAGTGATTATTGCTAATGTTATATTACCACAATAAAGATAATACTTAGCATAAAAATATATCCATGTAGCCTATCTGCATTAAATTCACAACTTTTTCAAAAAAACACAGAGCCTAACCTAAGTAACTAGGGCCAATCCTGACTCCTCCCCCTGCTGGCGAGGGCCCAGGCATTCTAGGCCTCACTCCGTCCTAGCATCACTCCATCACAATAAATATCAAATTCCAGTTAAAAATGAAATATATATATCTAGTAAGTCATTTTATAGTCATTCCACAAAATTAAAGGCAATCATAACACCTGGATTTATCAGAGGCTACTAAGTTAATAGCTTTTATTAGCAGAAAATATTTACCAGGTATAGAAAGACTGCATTCTTTCTTTGAATTGATTCACTGAAAACTGAGAGTAGTTTGGTAATTAAAAAGGCAGGAAAGCTCTTCTTACTTTTCCAGTCTATGAATACAAAAAGAGAAAAAGGCAAGACTGAGTAAGCTGTATAAAATAACCTAACACTTTAAGGGGGAACAATATACACAGTGGGGAACATAGGACCACTCATCAAGGTATGTTTAACACCCTAAACATGAAGTGCTTAGAGGCAGACATCTCTCTTGTACTGACTTCCTCATCTACAAAATAGGGCTGCCCGCACCTGCCCTTATTACTGCAGGAACCAGAGTTGGGTCCGCAGGCTCTTGGAAGGTGTATTACAGGGTGCTATTCTTCCACCGGGATTCAACAACCTACTGAACATTTTCTTTAAAGGGTATATTTCACGAACATAGAAAAAGACCCCCAATCCAACATCAACCTCCCTCCAAATTTACAGTATCTACTTCAATTGGATTTAAATATATGTATAATAGATAAAGATTGATATAAAGTGCTACCACTGTATCCTGCAAAAAGATACAAGATTACATCATCTTTAGGAAATGAAAAGATCAATGCGTGGCACATACAGGTGTGCAAATTCACCATCACTGGTTGACCACCATACATACCCTTTGCCCCGAGGCCTCAGAACCCTGATCCATCGTAAGTTCAAGCACTGACTCCTATCTGCCATATACCTGTTCTGTACAGCTATAGTTGAATTATAGCTAATTAGGACAGCCAGTATGAATCAGTATAGCTGATCGAGTAGTATGACTCACTAAGGAAGACCATCTAAGTTTTATCTGCACTCAATGCTCATGTAACAGCCCATCTGATTTTTTTCTACACTCGCTGATATTCCTATTCATGTAAACAAAATCGTTAGTGTAAATAGTACGAACTGTCTTCTTAAAAAGGAGTTATTTTTGTGAGAGAAGGGGATCACAGCAGCTTATAATTCTTTGAAGTAGTGATCAACATAAAATTCTGCCATAATTCTCCAATGGTGGTCAAAACTTACCAAGACGTTTTAACTGAAAAGAAACAATTCTTTTTCTCTTGAGAAGAATATGCTCTATATGCACTTTTAAGTTCTTTAAGATAAATTTTAAATTGTCAAACTTTAAGAGGATACACCTTAAACAAAAGGCAAGACAAAACAAAAACATACTGAGACAAATAAATACAGAAAACAAATAAAAACTTCAGCACACCCACCACACCTCCAGAGCACCAACTGTAATGAGTACGCAGAGCCCCCCACCCTTCCCATTTAGACCAGTGTGGTGTCCACAAAATGGCAGAATCTTCCTGGGTGTGCACTGGCACATCTATAGACCTGTTATTCTTTTGAAATTTCCCCGACTAAGATTGGATGCAAAAAAGGCAGGTGTGTCCTCACAACAGTAATCTTTCTGGTCCCTGCTGAGTCTCCACAGGAACAGACAGAGTTGGCAATGGCCAAGACCTTGTACTGGCCTCTGATGGGTTTAAAGTTTCAACACTCACTGAGTGAAGTAACGATTATGGTATCTAAGGAAAGAACAAATACAACCACAACAAAAGTCACATCTTTGCTTGAAACAGCAAATTAATACAAAGTATTTTCTTCTACTCCAAAATTGGCTCTAGGCCTAGCAGCAGTAATTAATGTGTCCCTGAAAACTTCCAAGATGCCAATTACCCAGTGGAAATCATTCTTTCACTGAAGAAGTAAGTTTTAAGAATACCCCCTGTGGGTCACTGAATACAGTAACCAACATCCAGAAAGAAAGAAACAATATGAAGTCTAACCTAAATAGTAAAAAAACTCTGTGCATCTTCTTGAATAAATTCAGTATGACTGTTCCTTGGTCTAACAAGGTTAGGGTTGGGGATAGATTCTCAAAGGGCAGGCACTGGGTCAGCAGGAGCAGCAACTGGGAAATCACAAGCAGTGTAAATCCTCAGGACTCCCCAGGCCTACTGAATCAGAAACTCGGGGTGGGGGCCCTGAGACGTATTTACGCAAACACTCCAGAAGCTTCTGATGCGCACTGAAGTTTGGGCCCCATTGATTACAGTGTCAAACTTAGGAGACTGGAATATGAGATAGAAAGTGCAATGCTTTTACCTCACTCCTGGGAACTAAGTGGGGCGTAGTAACCAAATGTAAAGGAGACCCACTGGTCTTCTGACGTGAGTCTGCTGGCTAGCATCTCACTGTCTAAGAGACAGGCAGAGATCTGCAGTAGTTCAGGATGCCGACCTTTCCTGGACATGTTAAGCACCAAGAGGAAATCAGAGGCATCTGTTCATGATTACTCGAGGATAGGAGGGTCCCTGTGTATCAGACACTCCATCTACTACCAATCACAACCCATTTCCAAAAACTGAAGTCTTCAGACACAGGGCAACAGATCTAACCTTTTATTTCTTTGTAACAGAAGGAGAACAACTTTTCCAAGATATCACATCTGTATGGAGGGATGAGTCTGACATTTGAGTCATAAATTTAACATTCCTCACTACTTGTACCATTTAAAAAACGTACCTTGATGTATGTAGTTCTTCCTTAGTATCTAATGCATGAGAGATCCTTCATCTACAATAAAACGCATTTTTGTTTTTCCTGTAACGTCAGCACACCCATTTACATCTCCTTCCTTAGTTCCTTTAAGAGGATGGGCAGGACTTCCAAGAAAAGGCTGAGCTAGTGCCATTACAGTGACCAGAGATTAACGGAGAGGCAGAGCGGAGAAAGACGTCTGGGTAAATCAAGCATGCTGCACGCTGTTAGAACTCATGACTTCAAGTCATCTGAACAATTTTCTGAAGCTCATAATTAAAAATAAATTGCTAAACACCTTCAGTACTATATCTGCAAAATGTAGTTTTAAAATCATGTTTTAAATGAATAAAAAGACTGGTCACAATTTTTTTTAAAAAAACAGGGGGAACTTTAGAGGAAAGTGTTTATTTACTTACTCCCAGGATTATTTTGTATCTGTTTTGTGATAAGACACTATGATGAAACTTACTCAAGGCCAGATTCTTGACTTTAAATACAAGGCAGGAAACAGAAAAGAACATACATTTGACTTGTTTTCTTCCGCTTGTCATTTTATTTTCTAAAATTAGAAAATGCTTGAATTACAGGAATATTTTTACTTAAATTTCAAGGAGCATTTTACCTAAGGAATAAATTCAAATAACAATTTCTTAGCTTAGTGTATTTCCAGAAATTCTTTTGGAAAAAGAAATGAAAGAACAAACCCTAGGGCCATTACCATTGTCTTAGTCTACATCAAAGAGTGAAACAGAATAAACTTAAGTAGGAAACGCTCTCTCTTTATCCACTAAATGGTGGTGTTCCGGAAGTCCGTCCTCAGTCCCCTTATCACTCCACTGGTGACTGCCAAAGGATTGTCTTTGTGCCACTAGTGGGCCAAAACTGACCCAGAAATGCTAATTGTTGGTTCTGATGCTTGACTACAGGCTATGAGCCGTGCATGCTGCTTACCAATGCAACTCTCCCCACCTGGACAAGGACAATGGTATTTAGCAAATGCCTCGGCTCAAGCGAAGACCTCAATGCCTGATACCATCCCCCTAGCTACTGACTTGTTCAGGATTGGACTGTAGCCTAAAGCTTCAATTCTGGCCATTGAAATCAAGGAGCTCCTGAGCTTTTCTGAGGTAACTGCTCTCACTTTTAACAGAGAACAGTATGTGGCTCCTGTCCTTTCTCTGGATGTGAACAAACAAGTGTATTTCCCTAGCTGCATTGGCATCTGTTTTGCAACCATGGGGAAAAAACCTGAGGGCAAAGCACACACATAGCCCATTCCTACTGTCCCAAAAGCTTTTGCTCTCTCAGTCATGTGAACCAAGTGGGGCTCCCTGTGGTTAAGCCAGCTTCAGCATCTACTATCTGAAACCAAAGCAACCTACCAAGAACACACATCAGTTACGAGGAGCTACAAACTTGGTGCTCATACATTAAAATTAGCGTTATCAGTACATTAAGAATATTTCTGCTAAGAAGCGTGGTTGCCACATAATGCTCAGCAACTCTGCAAAACTCCTAATGTACATGCACATTTTAGACAAGCTGGAATTTCCAAAAGGTGGTCTTGTTATTTGTGCACAATCAATATTAACTGGGGTTTTTCAATCTCAGTTATTCTTTCCTGTCTCATGTTATCAACTTAGTTATATACTTGCATATCTGCACTGACATTTCTAGCTTATAATTTTCCAAACATAAGCCTTCATGACTTAAGTCCATAAAGTTCAAACAGCCCCCGTATTTTGCAGTACAGGGCTTTGCATATAAACAGTAATATGTTCAATGTGTTTATGTATGAAACCACTGTTACCTATATTTATAGGCATACATATGTACATGGAAAGTGAACTAGTAGGTTTACATCAAATAGTTAATATTTAGCATGTACAACCCTAGTTTTTGTTTCAATTGACAAAGTTTTTATAAAATTTCTTATTAAACATTTTTAGCACTTGGCTAGCTCCCAAGAGGCTGACCAAATACTTTTACTTTATTACCCAAATCGGTGTAGGGAGAGAGAGGAGTGCAGTGCTGTGCTACCAGTTTTCATTACCTTGTTCCAAAGACCTCTCAGAACAAGGTTCTCTGCTTCAGATAACAAAGGGCTGAGACCGACCAGGGCCTTAACAGTAGACCGAACACAGAGAGAACTTTAAGAGAAGTTCAAAACAAGTAGGAATTACTTAGGCAGGAATGACAACAGTGGTTTTAAATGCTGGACTTGTTACAATATGAGAAAGTTCTGTAATTAAGAGGAGATAGGCAAGTACAAAAGACTTCAAATACAAAGCTTAGGTTGCCCAGAAATAATACAAAACAGGGTTATTTTCGACCGTCTCTCCATTTGGCTTGAATTGAAGTCACATTTTATCCAAATACAAAAAGGTTAACTGGATAAGCTTCCAAAAGGCTCTCGTGGCTCTGAGTCTCAACCACGAATCCATTTCCTTCATAAGGTAACTTAAATTCTTTGTCAATCCAGGGTGTCACTGTACATGACTGAAGAAAATTTTCTACTTTTATAGACTGTTTTCAGACAAAATAGAAATATTAAAGATTTTTTAATGTTACAGTAGCCACTATAGATCCTTTCAGAACTATGTTTAGTAGAAAACAGTAGTTACAGGACATACCTCTATTACAGGCTCTACTTATTTCACATTCAAACTCATTCATCAGACAACTACAACAAAAAACTCGCAATGACAGGAGAGGCTCTCTGGGCAGTCTGGTGGAGAAAAAGCCTTTTAACCCATTCACACTGCCCTGGTCACGGTAACACTAAGCAACAGACTCAGCAGAAAGGCCATTCAAGGAAATACTGTACCACGATTTTGGCCTCAGAAATTATGTTGATGCTCCACAAAAATGACAGAATTCTCCAAAGCCCTACATAAAACTCCTAAAGCCATTAGCCCATCAGCAGAGGATTCTACTGGCCCTGCTTACTTAGTGCTCCAGAAGTTAATGCAACAGACATTACAATTGCCAGTAACTTTCAAATGTAAAGTCAAGATAAAAATTCCAAGCAATGAAGAATGGTTACCAATGCTTAGAAATAGCATTAATAGATAGGGTACATTTTAACTAAATCAGATCAAGATCCTGTCTTGAATTAGTATATAGTCTATACTATCATTCCTCCTTATGCAATAGGTATTATAAGAGACTGAAAAGATGGCAAGGGACAAAAAGTGTAATCTACTTTACCTATGAGCCTCAGTAGCTCCTTCTCACTAGTCTAGAAGCACTAAGAAGAAATAATTAAGGTAACAAACATTTGTGAGTGTATGTGCACATGCAGGTACATGCACAAAATTTTCTCACATGAATGTAAAAGAAAACAAGACAGCACAGCAGGCCTGCATCTTGAACCCAATACGAAGGAGGAGACGAGCACCTAATGTCTCTCAAATCATCTTCCACAACCTTCGATTGTTGGGGAGACAAAATGAGGCCATTAAAGTTCTCCTTTCTAAGCTTAAATATGCTGTTAAATAGATTTCATTCTCATTTTAGAACACTTCCTCAACAATATGCCACCATGTATAAAAGACAATGTCCTATTTAATGTGAAAGAGAGAAGCTCCTAGTACCTCCTCCCGCCAGAAAAAATAAACCTAAAAAAATTTAAAAAGGTACTGTATTGTAGACCACCCCATAAAATATCCTGACAGAGACCATCAATATCCAGACCTCTTGCCATACTGGCTGGGCCCCTTCTTGCAGACATACCACGTGTGTGTACTAAAATCATCTCAGTGCTAAGAGGAAAATCAGAAAGGTTGATGAGAAGTGCAGGCCACTGAAGAAAACAGTGGCACAACTAATCACTACCCCTGAACCTTTCCCAGAGGTTTCCCTCACTATTCAACATGAATAGTTTAAATATTACTACCCTATAATGTTGGATTTAGAATCAAATCTAACATAAAAGGTAACCTCTATCCCTCCTGGTTGTTGTAAATAGCAAAGGGTAAAAATCATAGAGCTTTAGAGCAGAGAGAAGCGTTAGCAGCAATTGGTCCAATCCTTTCATTGTACAAACAAGGAAATTAAGCGCAAGGCTGCATGATTTCAGGTCTGTGAGTGACTGAACAGCACAGCTGAAACTGAGATCCATTTCCTCTTCTTAGTCCATGTGCTTTTCACCCTGGCCACCTCCTCTTCAGACATGCACATTTATAAAGTCACTTTTTTAAAAGTGATCAATGTTATGTCAATATTTTTAAGTTTACTGACTACTGGTAATTATTCTCCAAAGATAACCTTATAATAAATGTTCATATATTCATTCATTCATTCATTCACTCAACAAATAATGTTCAAGGATTACTGTGGATGGGGCTGTCCTCTGTTCCATGCGGCCAGGTGATGATTCTGACTGTGGAACCTTGTGTGTGGTAAGACTGAAAGCCAGACCAGACATTAGAAATCTATAATTTAAGTAAAAACTAAAAATGTTTTTACCTTTTGATTAAAAAGCTACAAGTATACACCTATTTCAACACAAAAGAGAAAATGTAGTTTTCAGGATATTTTAAGGATTCCTTATTTATACAGAAAAACCTACAAATAACTAAATATTTATGGAATGAAGTTTATTCTAAAGAAAGCAGACTTAATGCTTACTCTCTCCAACATAATTCGTTGTGGATACCGCTTTTAAAGTTTCTTCCACATCTAAGGTGCTGTGATCCTTTATCGTTATCTCGTCTCCCTATGTAAAAACCTAGATTTACAATTAAACTGAGTTCAGCACAAATATTTTAATGTGCTTACATTAAATACAGAGGGATCACTAACAACCGTCTAAACGAGAACAGACTACAAGACGGCAATTAAACATTGTCAACCACATGTCACTGGGCTCCACTGGCAGAATAGAGAACAGGGTAAAGATTAGGGTAACCTGCAACACCTGCATCAATAAAAGATAGGAATTTAAGTTATGACAGTCTGGTGTGACTTCTACACCACCATAAAATCTAAGTTAACATCCACAAAATCGTATGCCATGTTAAGCCAGCACATTAATAGTCTCTCAGCCAGCACTTAGGAGCGCCACAGGAGCGTCCACGGAGCTCACGGGGGCCTTACCGCCTTTGTGATTCTTTGCCTTCAGCCTAGGTTGCTTCTGGCCAGGTGGCAGCTTCTCGCCAGGAGTAATCTGTCTGAATGCCATCTCCTCAAAAACCTTCCTTGACCATTTAATCTAAAAAACATCCCCCCTTCCCAAGTTACTATCATGTCACCTTATTTTACTCTCTCTGTTCTTCCCATTATTTTAAAACTTTATTTACTTGCTCCACTAGAAGGCAGCTTCCTGAGCACAGGCTTCGTATTAGTCTTGTTCACTACAGCAACCTTAGTGCTCGAAAATACTTGTAAAATGAATAAATGGTGTGTAGAAAGACAATCAATATTAGATGAGGGATATCAGCTTAAGTCCAGTATAAAACTCCTTGAAAGAAACTATTTCCAAAAAAGATAGGGATATGTGGTAAGAACTCATCTACTGATTTTGAATAAAGGCAGTTGTCCTAACAAAACCCTACTATAAGTATACTCCTAATAGTATATCTGAATTTCAACAGTTTAAAAAAATCGTCTAGCAAATACTTCTTTTTAAAGTCAGGGCCATAGGGAGAAAGAGTAGCTTCTGGTCTGTGATGTTCTTGGCCATTTAAAAGTATCAAGTTCTATTTTATTTATGTTTATAATGTTATCCCTAGATTAGCATACGTTCTCAAAAACAATAAATTTAGAACCATCTTCTAATTAATGGATGTGAAATCTTGAGAACATTTTGAGTAGAAATTCCAGATTCAAACTATAAATCAAGACTGACATTTAGGGTCTTGGCAAAAGGTGGTAAAGTTAGTTACCTAAAGTAAAATTTGCTCAGCAGCCTATAAATAGGCATACATCCTTTAAGAAGCTCAGCCACTCCAAATCACATCCTTGTGCCTCTTAACTTTGCAAAATAAAACTACTGAAGATATGATGGGAGCCAATTCAGTTTTTACTTGTCCAAAAATGTCATTTCACCTTTATTTAAACTTGAATGAAAGTTTAGTTTGGTAAAATAAAGGTTGGTTGTTATTTTCTCTCAGCATTTTATAATTTCAGTCTTCAGGCTCCCACTGCTGCCATTGAGTACTGTAACATGTTGCTCATTTATGGGCGATTATCTATTCTCCCTGTCCCCTATTAAGATATTCTCTTTATATTTGACTTTTCACAGTTTCACTATATCTAGGAATACAATTCTTATATATGCTGCTTGGGGTTTCATTTAATTTCCTAAAGCTGAGAATTCATGTCTTTCATCAATTCCAAAAAATTCTCAGCCACTATGTATTTGAACTGATAATAGCTGAGAACTACCTCCATTCTCTCTGGAACTCCAAATAGATTCCTTTTAAACCTTCTCAATCAAGATGGGGGAGGCCCATCTTGCCTCTAACTACTACTACATCTGGTTAATTTCCTGAGATCTGTCATTGATACAGTCTTCAAAAATCATCTAATCTACTATTTAATTTGTCCACTGAGTTTCTAAATTTCAATGGCTATTTTTTCCTTTTTAGAGACATTGTTTCTTGGCAAAATATGCCTGGTCATTTCTATACTCAGTTTCTTGCCCATGTTTTCAATCCCCTTTTTATTATTAAAACATCTTTTAAATTGATTTAAATAGCAGACTGATTACTTCCAATCATGTGAAGACCCGTGGTGGGTGAGAGCCTTACTGCTATTGCTGATTGTTTTGCTGTAATGTTGTTGTTGTTGGCTCGTTCCTTCCTAAGCTCTGTCATTTGGGGTTATAAACTCATATTTGGAAAACTAATCCAGAGGAGACTGAAGCCTGGGTCGAAAGTATATTCCTTCAGAAAGACCATACATTTGCCTCAGCCCCACCGGAGGCACTTCTAGCCCAGGATCACTTTTATTTCTTGGCTTTGGGTTTTCCAGACCACACAAACATATAAATTCAAACGTCAAATCTGCACTGAAAAAGAGCTGTGGTTGTAAATTCTCAGGGAAGACTTCTGTCTAGACCTATGATTAAGAAAGATGCACTCTCATCACTGCACTTGGCTGACGGGCGAACATTTTTCCCGGCTCACCCTTGTACTACGGGTTTAAGTTGGAGTCCCAGCTTCAGGCAGGGATCACAAACCCATTTCCTGATCCTGAAACGTCTAATTTTCTGTTTAGAACGTTCACTGAAACACAAGGCTCTGGAGCTTGGTTTGGACAGAAGCCCCTGGGGCGGCCCGAGGGTTAGCCAGATGGCCACACTTTCCTCTTCATGGGCCCTGGAGAAATCCCTCATAACCTTGAGCTTTCAGGGAAAACCTGTAAAGGAACAGTATAGGCATTTGTAGGAGTTTTGTAACATTTTTCAGTTATGCATTATACTGCCAGAAGTCTCTGGGAGTAAGCTTTAAAAGGAACAATTTCCATCTTCGAAACAAGCTCTGACCCAGTACGGTCGGCTCCGTTTCCAGGGCACAGTGCGTGCCCCTGCACAGCTGTCCCGTACTTCACCTGTCACTGTGGTGTACCTGTGTCCCCGCCTGCCCCGACTTTAACAGACCCTCCTGGCGCTCAGCACCCCAAGGTAATGCAGAACACTGCCATCACCTCAGGGACTCCTGCTTTGGCTCCAAGAAGAATAATTAGCCCACTGTTTCTCCAGTGTCACTGTAACTCTGGAGATAAGGGTCAAAAGCAGCAACACGGCCTGCAGTGCACTCCCTGTATTTTTTGAGAATTAAGAATTACCAAAGGTTTTGACTACCACTCTTACCAGGACAGCAGGAATGGAAACTTAATGAATGGCTGATTGAGGCCATGTGTGACAGTAATCTAGAAAAGAGATGATGGTGACTTAAACTCAGAAAGCAGCAACAGGGACAGCTTCTATTAGTATTTTAGAGGTAAAACTGACAGGTGTCTGGTTTGATGTGAGGGATGAGGCCTGACTGTAAGGCTATAGAGATTGAACCTGAACAAAAAGAAGTTACAAGGGGACCCACTTCAAGTTAATTTAAGAGAACTATTTAAAAATTAGCACAGTTATTCAGAACAATGATTCTAACACTTCCAGGTAAATTTTTTTTTCATCCTGTATCATTTAATGGCTACCAGGAGGTCAAACTGCAGCAGTGCACCGGGACCTCTACCTACTATCTGGCCACAACCTTCTTTTCCGACCCTACCTTTCACTATCCCTTTGCCTTCCCTGGGCTCCAATTAAATGGAGCTCCTTATAATCACGATTCGCTGTGACTATTCTATCCCTTCTCCTTTCGTCTACCTATTCCTGTAGCCAGAAACCCCTCTGAATATTTAGTCCTACTCATCCGTCAAGATCTGGCTCCACTGCCACTTGTTCAATGAAGCCTGCCCCGAACGACCTTCTTGAGAACGGTGTCCGTGCCTCACTCCACTCTGCCGCTTCCGGAAGACCAACCTCAGTGCCTTGTCCAAAGAAGAAATAGCAACTGAGAAATGAACACTTGATGGGGACACCAGAGGAGAAATTAAATCCTTATAAGGGAGGCTGGGCTTGAGCTCCTCTATCCCCTCTCATTCTAAGGTTTTGTGCTTTTATAAAACCTCTAGGAAGCCAGTCTTGAGACGCACCCACAGCACTGTGTTTAATATGGGAAACACTGCCTAGACTCTTCAGGCGCCAGGTGCTGTGCTGAGTGGGCTAACACAGGACCCCATTTAACGTTAACAAAGGTGTGCAAAGCAACTTTATTTTATAGATGAGGAAAGCAGACTCAGGCAGACTGTCCTAACATAAATGCTAAAAAAGTGGCAGCAACCAACAGGCATGAACTTGATCTTTTAACTTCCAGTTTACCGCTCTTACCACTCTGCACCAACGTGACAGCTGCCAACTGATTGAGAATAATTTAATTTCCAGACCTAAAGAAAAACACACTGAAAACATCAGACATGAATGAATTCAGCACAGATAGCAAATAACAAGTATTCTTTGTACATCAGTATTCTTTTATAATACAACAAAAAATTTTTCTTAGCAAAGCGAAACAATTCATTTACTCAGCAGATTCAATTCAATCCAACAAGCATTTATTGTGAAAGGCATTAATAGAATTCTAAAAGAAAAAGGCTAAGAATAATATTGAAGTGGAGAGTCCACCATGCATTAGAGCTCACGGTGGCATGGAGCGCGTACAGGTTAACACTGAAGAATAAACGCGAAGCTCCTCAGGGACGTCCCTCTGGGAGAGAAGCATAACCTGGCCTGACGCGGGCGGCTTCCCAGGGCGTCCTGCTCTGGCGCAGGGTCTCCACTTTGCCACCACATCAGAATACGGATGCGAGCCTGCCTATATTAAAAGGTATCAGATCTCAGTTACACCAAAGGGCATCTGGGTTTTTTTTTTTTAAGTTTCTTGGACTATTCACAGTGAAAGGGTAAAGTGAGTATAGTAGGATATTTTCAAATAACTGAAAAATAAACTAGAAATGGTTTTAAGACCTGATCATTATTATTCTGTCATATAATGATGGAAGGAGCAACATACATCTCAAGTTTAGCACAGCAATGTCACTGGGGATGGCACCTCTCCACATAAGCCAGGACGGCCGGGCACAGTGGTCAACAGGAGAGCTAACCGGGCGGCCAGGCCCGGCGCTCCACCCTCTCATGCAGCTACTAGACACCTTTGTGATTTCAACAGCTGACCGTGCTGAGAAATACTCTCTGGTACTTTCAAACTAGAAATATGCAAATGGATGTCAGCTAATACAAAAATATCAACATTTATTACAATTTGGACATTAGCTGTAAGACATACACTATTTAGAGCAAATAAATTGGAATCACTAAGGAAATGAAAAGGAAGAAAAATTGTTCTAATACCGTAAATACAAAGTAAGAATGCTGTGGCCAAAGTCCCCTAAGAACAGTGAAAAAGAAACATCGAGGACTCTGATTTCAACTTGCAATTACACAGCTTTCTCCATTCCACAATCTACAAAAGTAAAACATATGAGCTAGTAAACCCAGACGTCAGCACCGGCTAACTACGTACGGGCATGGAAGCTGAGCAACACCTCATGAGGGAGTGCAGGGGAAAGAGTGACTTTGGATATCGCTTACGCTGCTGTGCCTATGGCAGAGGGTCAGCAAGTAGCTGCACTTACAGGTCTGGGACTATCTTCTTCTTCCTGACTGAACTCTTCCTCAACACCATGCCTCACCCCAGACTGATTCGGCACATGAGGCAATTCTCCACTCGCTTACAAACCGCCACCTCTATCCCTCATTCTAACATATCACAGTTCTCTTTCGTGACTTCAAAAACTGGCTGCTGCAGATGAATGCCAAGGATCCTTATGTCTTCAAGCCCGGACTTCCTTTATTCAACCAGTAAAATAAATCTTCCTTACTCACTATTTTGTTAACCAATCACCTTGCCTGGTGATTGTGACAAAAGAGCACCTGCAAAGGGCAGGAGTACAGTGTAAAAAGACAGGGGGGCGGAGCCAAGATGGCGGCGTGAGTAGAGCAGTGGAAATCTCCTCCCAAAAACACATAGAGCTATGAAAATATAATAAAGAAAAATCTTCCTAAAATAGAGACCACAGGACACAGGACAACATCCAGACCACATCCACACCTGCAAGAACCCAGCGCCTTGTGAAGGGGGTAAGATACAAGCCCCAGCCCGGCGGGACCCGAGCGCCCCTACCCCCGGCTCCCGGCGGGTGGAGAGAAACCGGAGCGGTTTTTTTTTTGGCGAGCGCTTTTTGGAAGCCTTAGAGGGACGGGCCCCCGTTGCTGGGGAGGCAGGGTGGCGGGACCGGTGAGGAGGTGCCTGGGAACGGCGCCGGAGGACAAAGAATATCCCGCGTTTCTCCCTGCGAGACCTGGGGGCGGGTGCCTGAGACCGGTGCCTGAGGACGGAGGAGGTCGCGCGTTTTTCCCCTTTTTTTTTTTTCTCTTTTGGGCGAGCGCTTTTTGGAAGCCTTGAAGGGACGGGGACCCCAGTGCTAGGGAGGCACGGTGGCGGGACTGGTGAGCGGGTGGCTGGGACCGGCGCCTGAGGACAAAGAATATCCCCCGTTTTTCCCTGCGGGACCGGTGGGCGGGTGCCTGAGACCGGCACTTGAGGACAGAGGAAATCGCGCGTTTTTCCCCTTTTTTTTTTCTCTTTTCTGCGAGTGCTTTTTGGAAGCCTAAAAGGGACAGGGACCCCGGTGCTAGGGAGGCAGGGCGGCGGGACTGGTGAGCGGGTGCCTGGGACCGGCACCTGAGGACAAAGAATATCCCGCATTTTTCCCTGTGGGACCGGTGGGTGGGTGCCTGAGACCAGCACCTGAGGACGGAAGAAATCGCGCGTTTTTCCCCTTTTTTTTCTCTCTTTTTGCCGAGTGCTTTTTGGAAGCCTTGAAGGGACAGGGACCCCGGTGCTAGGGAGGCAGGATCCAAGGAGGACAACACCAAGACACATAATAATTAAAATGGCAAGGATCAAGGACAAGGAAAGAGTTTTAAAGGCAGCTAGAGAGAAAAAGGTCACCTATAAAGGAAAACCCATCAGGCTAACATCAGACTTCTCGACAGAAACCCTACAGGCCAGAAGAGAATGGCATGATATACTTAATGCAATGAAACAGAAGGGCCTTGAACCAAGGATACTGTATCCAGCACGACTATCATTTAAATATGATGGCGGGATTAAACAATTCCCAGACAAGCAAAAGCTGAGGGAATTTGCTTCCCACAAACCACCTCTACAGGGCATCCTACAAGGACTGCTCTAGATGGGAGCACCCCTAAAAAGAGCACAGAACAAAACACACAACATATGAAGAATGGAGGAGGAGGAATAAGAAGGGAGAGAAGAAAAGACTCTCCAGACAGTGTATATAACAGCTCAATAAGCGAGCTAAGTTAGGCAGTAAGATACTAAAGAAGCTAACCTTGAACCTTTGGTAACCACGAATCTAAAGCCTGCAATGGCAATAAGTACATATCTTTCAATAGTCACCCTAAATGTAAATGGACTTAATGCACCAATCAAAAGACATAGAGTAATAGAATGGATAAAAAAGCAAGACCCATCTATATGCTGCTTACAAGAAACTCACCTTAAACCCAAAGATAAGCATAGACTAAAAGTCAAGGGATGGAAAAACATATTTCAGGCAAACAACAGTGAGAAGAAAGCAGGGGTTGCAGTACTAATATCAGACAAAATAGACTTCAAAACAAAGAAAGTAACAAGAGATAAAGAAGGCCACTACATAATGATAAAGGGCTTAGTCCAACAAGAGGATATAACCATTCTAAATATATATGCACCCAATACAGGAGCACCAGCATATGTGAAGCAAATACTAACAGAACTAAAGAGGGAAATAGACTGCAATGCATTCATTGTAGGAGACTTCAACACACCACTCACCCCAAAGGATAGATCCACCGGGCAGAAAATAAGTAAAGACACACAGGCACTGAACAACACACTAGAACAGATGGACCTAATAGACATCTATAGAACTTTACATCCAAAAGCAACAGGATATACATTCTTCTCAAGTGCACATGGAACATTCTCCAGAATAGACCACATACTAGCTCACAAAAAGAGCCTCAGTAAATTCCACAATATTGAAATTCTACCAACCAATTTTTCAGACCACAAAGGTATGAAAGTAGAAATAAATTCTACAAAGAAAACAAAAAGGCTCACAAACACATGGAGGCTTAACAACATGCTACTAAATAATCAATGGATCAATGAACAAATCAAAATAGAGATCAAGGAATATATAGAAACAAATGACAACAACAACACTAAGCCCCAACTTCTGTGGGATGCAGCGAAAGCAGTCTTAAGAGGAAAGTATATAGCAATCCAGGCACACTTGAAGAAGGAAGAACAATCCCAAATGAATAGTCTAACATCACAATTATTAAAACTGGAAAAAGAAGAACAAATGAGGCCTAAAGTCAGCAGAAGGAGGGACATAATAAAGATCAGAGAAGAAATAAACAAAATTGAGAAGAATAAAACAATAGCAAAAATCAACGAAACCAAGAGCTGGTTCTTTGAGAAAATAAACAAAATAGATAAGCCTCTAGCCCAACTTATTAAGAGAAAAAGAGAGTCAACACAAATCAACATAATCAGAAATGAGAATGGAAAAATCACGACAGACTCCACAGAAATACAAAGAATTATTAAAGACTACTATGAAAACCTATATGCCAACAAGCTGGAAAACCTAGAAGAAATGGACAACTTCCTAGAAAAATACAACCTCCCAAGACTGACCAAGGAAGAAACACAAAAGTTAAACAAACCAATTACAAGCAAAGAAATTGAAACAGTAATCAAAAAACTACCCAAGAACAAAACCCCGGGGCCAGACGGATTTACCTCGGAATTTTATCAGACACACAGAGAAGACATAATACCCATTCTCCTTAAAGTGTTCCACAAAATAGAAGAAGAGGGAATACTCCCAAACTCATTCTATGAAGCCAACATCACCCTAATACCAAAACCAGGAAAAGACCCCACCAAAAAAGAAAATTACAGACCAATATCCCTGATGAATGTAGATGCAAAAATACTCAATAAAATATTAGCAAACAGAATTCAACAGTATATCAAAAGGATCATACACCATGACCAAGTGGGGTTCATCCCAGGGATGCAAGGATGGTACAACATTCGAAAATCCATCAACATCATCCACCACATCAACAAAAAGAAAGACAAAAACCACATGATCATCTCCATAGATGCTGAAAAAGCATTTGACAAAATTCAACATCCATTCATGATAAAAACTCTCAGCAAAATGGGAATAGAGGGCAAGTACCTCAACATAATAAAGGCCATATATGATAAACCCACAGCCAGCATTATACTGAACAGCGAGAAGCTGAAAGCATTTCCACTGAGATCGGGAACCAGACAGGGATGCCCACTCTCCCCACTGTTATTCAACATAGTACTGGAGGTCCTAGCCACGGCAATCAGACAAAACAAAGAAATACAAGGAATCCAGATTGGTAAAGAAGAAGTTAAACTGTCACTATTTGCAGATGATATGATACTGTACATAAAAAACCCTAAAGACTCCACTCCAAAACTACTAGAACTGATATCGGAATACAGCAAAGTTGCAGGATACAAAATCAACACACAGAAATCTGTAGCTTTCCTATACACTAACAACGAATCAATAGAAAGAGAAATCAGGAAAACAATTCCATTCACCATTGCATCAAAAAGAATAAAATACCTAGGAATAAACCTAACCAAGGAAGTGAAAGACTTATACTCTGAAAACTACAAGTCACTCTTAAGAGAAATTAAAGGGGGCACTAATAAATGGAAACTCATCCCATGCTCATGGCTAGGAAGAATTAATATCGTCAAAATGGCCATCCTGCGGAAAGCAATATACAAATTTGATGCAATCCCTCTCAAATTACCAGCAACATTCTTCAATGAATTGGAACAAATAATTCAAAAATTCATATGGAAACACCAAAGACCCCGAATAGCCAAAGCAATCCTGAAAAAGAAGAATAAAGTAGGGGGGATCTCACTCCCCAACTTCAAGCTCTACTACAAAGCCATAGTAATCAAGACAATTTGGTACTGGCACAAGAACAGAGCCACAGACCAGTGGAACAGATTAGAGACCCCAGAAATTAACCCAAACATATATGGTCAATTAATATTTGATAAAGGAGCCATGGACATACAATGGCAAAATGACAGTCTCTTCAACAGATGGTGCTGGCAAAACTGGACAGCTACATGTAGGAGAATGAAACTGGACCATTGTCTAACCCCATATACAAAGGT
Source organism: Manis javanica (assembly GCF_040802235.1). Lineage (NCBI taxonomy): Eukaryota > Metazoa > Chordata > Mammalia > Pholidota > Manidae > Manis > Manis javanica. Next base: position 2,548,390 of record NC_133169.1, read on the forward strand.
AAACTCAAAATGGATCAAAGACCTGAATGTAAGTCACGAAACCATTAAACTCTTGGAAAAAAACATAGGCAAAAACCTCTTAGACATAAACATGAGTGATCTCTTCTTGAACATATCTCCCCGGGCAAGGAAAACAACAGCAAAAATGAGCAAGTGGGACTACATTAAGCTGAAAAGCTTCTGTACAGCGAAAGACACCATCAATAGAACAAAAAGGAACCCTACAGTATGGGAGAATATATTTGAAAATGACAGATCTGATAAAGGCTTGACGTCCAGAATATATAAAGAGCTCACACGCCTCAACAAACAAAAAACAAATAACCCAATTAAAAAATGGGCAGAGGAACTGAACAGACAGTTCTCCAAAAAAGAAATACAGATGGCCAAGAGACACATGAAAAGATGCTCCACATCGCTAATTATCAGAGAAATGCAAATTAAAACTACAATGAGGTATCACCTCACACCAGTAAGGATAGCTGCCATCCAAAAGACAAACAACAACAAATGTTGGCGAGGCTGTGGAGAAAGGGGAACCCTCCTACACTGCTGGTGGGAATGTAAATTAGTACAACCATTGTGGAAAGCAGTATGGAGGTGCATCAAAATGCTCAAAACAGACCTACCATTTGACCCAGGAATTCCACTCCTAGGAATTTACCCTAAGAACGCAGCAATCAAGTTTGAGAAAGACAGATGCACTCCTATGTTTATTGCAGCACTATTTACAATAGCCAAGAATTGGAAGCAACCTAAATGTCCATCTGTAGATGAATGGATAAAGAAGATGTGGTACATATACACAATGGAATACTACTCAGCCATAAGAAGTGGAAAAATCCAACCATTTGCAGCAACATGGATGGAGCTGGAGAGTATTATGCTCAGTGAAATAAGCCAAGCGGAGAAAGAGAAATACCAAATGATTTCACTCATCTGAGGAGTATAGGAACAAAGGAAAAACTGAAGGAACAAAACAGCAGCAGAATTACAGAACCCAAAAATGGACTAACAGGTACCAAAGGGAAAGGAACTGGGGAGGATGGGTGGGCAGGGAGGGATAAGGGGGGAGAAGAAGAAGGGGGGTATTAAGATTAGCATGCATGGGGGGGAGGGAGAAAGGGGAGGGTGGGCTGCACAACACAGAGAGGACAAGTAGTGACTCTACCACATTTTGCTAAGCTGATGGACAGTAACCGTAATGGGGTTGTTAGGGGGGACCTGATATAGGGGAGAGCATAGTAAACATAGTATTCTTCATGTAAGGGTAGATTAAAAATTTAAAAAAAAAAAAAAAAAGAAAGAAAGAAAGAAAGAAAAGGGGATTACTCATTAACAGGATAAAACTATTGGTAAATCAAAGATCAACGCATGCTTTAAATATCCTTAATGTTGATCACTTAAAGGGTGTCAGATGATCAGCTATGGAGGTACTCTTTTCTGATAATATTCCTTTCTCTTAATTAAAAAAAAAAAAAAAAAAAAAAGCAGTTACTGTGTGCTGACCTCCAATGAGTTCTGCACAGTGGTATAGAGGGCATGTCAAAGTGTGGGCAAAGGGTCTGTTTGTTTCTACGCAGAAGATCAAGGCCTAGCTTGGATACCCAGAAAATGAAATAAGATACGATATGAGGAGGAGCTTCCGGCATCAGCACTCTCTGGAGGACTCGTGCCGGGGGATGATCATCAAAAAGCCTCCCCAGGGATCCGGACGATGCTGCGGTTGTGGCTGCATCCAGCCCACCGTCTCCTGGACTTGCCATAAGAAGGAGGAGGGAGATGTCTAGGCTGGCATGTGCATACAGTGAGACAACGAATTTGACTGGATCTGTACTGTTGGAACTCAACCAGGAGTTGGGAGGGGTGCAAGTTGTAGCACTCCAAAATCTTATGGCTATAGACTATCTATGGTTAAAAGAACATATGGGATGTGAACAGATCCCAGAAATGGGCTGCTTTAATTTGTCTGATGGTTCAAGTACAGTTGGAAAATATCCATCATATTATAGATAAATTTTCACAAATGCCTAGGGTGCCTAAATGGTTTTCTTGGCTTCACTGGAGATGGCTGGTAATTATAGATTTGCTTTGTTTATGTCACCGTATTCCTATTATGTTAATATGTGTGTGCAAATTAGTTAGTAGTTTAAAACCTATACATACTTAAGGTACTATACAAGAAGATATGTCAAAGAAATAATCAATCCTCCCAAGTTTCCTTCATATGCTACATCTATAGCTTTTCTTCTTCCTTCCTAATTACAAACCTTAAATAGAATTCGTGCCTCATATCGAATTTACCGAGTATCATAATTCCTCCAGGTGGTAAAGATACCTCGAGACAAGTGCTGGGCATAGAAGCCACAGGGCATAAATCTGCAAAGAAGTAAAAAGCTAACCTTTGCAAACAATATGGCTTCTCTCTCACTTACCAACTTTACATTTCCCTGTATGGCCCCGGAAGATGACTGGTTAGCCAGAGACGGGTAAGATTCCTCAAGGGAGGAACAACCTAAGACAGGCACAGTCGCAGGGGGGCCATCAGGTGAGAATTTGGGGATCAACAGAGGTGAGGCTCAGAACCTCACCCCCCCTGCTTTGAGAGAAATCTTCTGCATCCGTGGATGTCTTGCTGCCCTTGTCTAGCCTGGATTAATACTTAGTCCATAGGCACACACCTGATCATCTGATCATCTACATTTGCCTTCTTACAGCACTAAACTATGTTTTCTACCTTTATCTTGCATCTACCTACCACTTCAGCATTTTATTAAAAATAAAAATAATAATAATAATAGGAGAAATGTGGGATCAACATATAAATCAAGTACAAAAATCAAATGAATATTCATATTTGACCTGATGGTTTATAGGTCATATTGCATGATCAAAACCGAAAGTTTCTGTGATGAATGCCCTTGTACTGTTCACCATGTAAGAATTTATTCACTCTGTAAGAATTCGTTCACCATGTAAGAACTTGTTCGTTATGCTTCAGAAGATTGGAGACTGACGAGAATTAGGCTTGAGATGGATTAATGATTGTACATTGAGCATTGACCCCCCTATACTGAATTTTATTGTTGTTAACAACCATTTGATCAATAAATATGAGAGATGCCCTCTCAAAAAAAAAAAAAAAAAAAAAAAAGACACCAGGAAAAGATCACTGTTAGCCATTTTAATGAAATCTCTAATCTGATAAAATGTTTATTACTTTTTTTCCCTCTAGGATTAGGGAGGGAAAACATACAGCGTGGAGGTTATAGCAAAGATAGGGTCATTTTAGGTTCCTGACGGCATGGTAAAAGATGTTGCACAAGCAGGGCACTTAGTTTAAGGGGATGTTTGCATGCATCACGCTGAGCCAGATTAACTTGAGCTAATTTGTATTGATACTCGGTTTTTTTTCAGGGCTGGGGTGATGATAATGTTATAAATAACAGGCTTCCACTACCCAGTGGCCTTTATGACACCTTGTACTAGACCACTGTTTCTTAACCTCAGAACTACTGACATTTTCGGTTGGGCACTATTTTGCTGTGGGAAGATGTTACGCAGAGACCCAGGCCTCTAATCCCTGGCTGTCAGGAGCACCGCTCCCCTCAGTTATGGGGATCAGAAACATTTCCAGACACAGGCAAATGTCCTGAGGGGCCAAATGGCCCTCATTCGAGAATGCAGCTCTCCACCCATACACATACCTCTTTTCTGTGCTTCCCTTTCCAGCTTTGAACCCACCTCTTCACCTACTCCTGATTCCTGGAATGCTCTTCCACACTCAGCAAGCCAATCTGTTACTCAAAGACCCCCTTTTTAACTCTTAAGCACTGCAATTCTCTCCCAGGATTCTAAAGGCATGAATTTTACCTGCCACTGGAAGGCAGTATTCACTGGATCTGCTCTCAGTCTGCCAGTAAATTTGTCCAACAACGCGCTCATTAATTGTGGAGGTGCTTTGGATTTCATTCGTCCCACATCTAGTTAGGTCTTTCAGAAGTTTTACTGTTCTTCAATTGAATAGGTACCATTTATTGAGCTCTCACACTTCAACAACTGTTCTGAGCACTTTGTATACATCACCAAAATAAGCCCAATACACAGACGAGGCAACCAAGGCACGGAGGTGGCGAGCCCAGGACTCCGTGCAGGTGTCTGGCCCTAGGACTCCTTTCTCAACCCCTGCGCACCCTGCGCCTCCCAAATGTTGATAAATAACTCTGCATCTACATCACCTGTTCAAGATTTTATAACCTAAGATCATATACAACCTCAAGGTTTTACTTGTATTTCATGTTCTTGTGGTTTTCCTGAAAGAGCATAAAAAAAAGACTAGTGAGCCACATGGTTTGCACAGACAAGCAGTATTCTGCCTGTTAGAGGCATCAAGTAACATTTTGTGAGCCCAGCACAGAGCTTAGAACATAGTTGTCCCTCAAAAACAACTGGTTAATTAATGCAGAAATGTCCTGAATTTTATGATAATACAGATTGAAGTACTTCGATTATTTTGTCTTTCTGGCCCTTAACAATCCCTCTCACGGACCTTCCTTCTTTACTGAAGCACTGTGTCCAAACCTATATGGAATATATAGACACAACAGTAGAAAAATATTTGTTTCCAACAACCTTAATTTTGAAATCCATAACTAGTCTTCTGGCCTCAGTATATCAGTCTGCTGTCTTCAAATAAGAGACAACAGTAACTTTAACATTTTCTTCCCTAAAACTAGCTTGGCAACCATAAACCTACAAGTGTAAACGGGGATACCTTCCCCAAAGACATTATTATTTTTTTTTTGGTGGAGTAGTCAGAACACACACAACATTTATTAAGTTTGCCATCTTGTATGAGCATGGGTCGTGGTTTCCCAAACAACTACAATAGTAGCATCAAAGATCACTGATCACTATAACACAAATAATAATGAAATAGTTTGAAACACTGAGAATTACCAAAATCTGACAAACAGGCACAAAGTGAGAAAACTATGTTAGAAAAATGACAACAACAGACTTGCTTAAGGCAGGGTTGCCAAAACCTTCAATCTGTAACAAACACATTATTTTAAACTTGCGCACCACAGCTCTTTGCCATGTTCCCTTATTCAGACAGCTGCGGTCTCAGGCGTTTTGCTCCTGGGATAGCGCTTCCAAGTGCTCCGTGTACATTTTAAGTAGGATAGGTCTATAAACAGACTCTGCAGAACTGTCTACCTTACATTTCTTCATTTAAACCAGACCCAAATGAAGACTAAACACCCCACCCTCCTATGGGGATGGATTCTTACAGCATTTAAGGCACTCAGCCTGGTGAGATGGGGGAAGGGGGGTGCTATCTATATGAATTCCCTTGATAATATGATTTACATTAGTGTTACCTGGCACTTCAAAAGCACTTAACAGACATGAGTCCCCTGGGTTGACCTTATGGCTACAACACTCAGCACAGGAGCATCCACATATGGACACTTAATAAATGCCTTTAGGACAAGTACTGTTTGAAATCAAAGAAGCTGATAATTTAGCACAATTAATTTCAGGGAAGGGTGGGGTTAGAAAGAAGATGGTCCTTTTTATGCTTAGTTAGGACTGCAAAAAAAGGTTAAGAGTGTAGAAAGAATATGCAAAGGAAACCATCTTATTTGAAAAGGGAAGGAAGGTCAAACCTTCATAAATGCCTAAAGAAAAACAATTTTACAGTAAAGAAGAGCAAAATGGGTTTGTAACACACCTCGTCCCTTACCTTTAAAAAAAAAAGTAAGGGTCGTGTGAAAACCTAACGCCAACCATCTTTTTAAAGGTAACTGCCCAGTACTGGTTGCACCCTAAGCCATCATGGCTGCCGCTGGCAAAGGGCGGCCGACTGCAGACGGAGTTCTGCGAGAGCCTGACATGTTCTCGGATGCGAAAGGCTCAGAATTATTTCTCCCCGTCCTCTGAATGAACAGGTGAGCTATAAAAACTTAATTAAAAAAAAAACCAAAACAACAGTAATAGTCTAAAGTCTCTTTAAAAAAAACACGTAAAATAAATGCAAATACCAACCATCTTTGCTACTTACCATGTCCACTTTTATTTTCACAGGACTAACAAAGGAAGACTTTTATACTATGTTTCTATATACACATCATTTTAGGAAGTCAGAATTCTTAGCCTGTTTTCAAATACAGTTTCAACTAATCACCTTTTTTGCACTCTAGACAAGTGAAGGGGTTCAGAATAGGCCTCTCTAAAAGTGCCACTTTGGTGAGTAAATTATTTTGAGGTGAAGATTATCACGGCCCTAAAGATACAGGAAGAGCTTTTTATTTATTAACCTCCCTGCTAACTGCCTCTAAGAACTTAGAAGGCCTGGTCCAAGAGAGCCACCCAGAGAGAACTGTGACAAGCAGGTCTCCGTGGCTGGCTAGCACGCTGGGAGGCAGGGCCTGCTGGTTCAGATGCCCCTCAGCGGGAGCCACACACACTGACTCGAACATTCGCTCTTCCCATCTTCCTGTGAACGGTCTTCTCCCTTCAAAGCCCCAGGCCTCACCCCTTTTCCTTAGCTCACGATGGCATATTAGCCCCAACTGACTGTCTTGGAGCCTCTCATCTTTGTGGGGCTCCCGTACATACAAAATTTAATTTGTCTTTCTCCTGTTAAATGGTCCTATGTCAATTTAATTAATAGACCAGCCAAAAGAACCAAGACAGTCATTGCAAGAACAACATCAAATTAAAACGAACCGCAACTCTATGCGCTTCACAAAGTACTCCCATTCCCCTGCTAGGCTAGGTGAGCTGACGAGGCCCGGTGCCTCTACCTACCTTACCCTCCTGTTGCAATATGTACAAGTACTTCCAGAAGAAAAGAAAATAGCATTAGCCTCATCAGAGTTCTTCTGCCACCAATGATTATCACATTCACTTGACTGAGGTCAGCCTGGGATCCATCAGCCGAAAGTCTCAGGACTGAAAAGAGCATATTCCAGAAGAAGATCCTTGAGAAGACAAGGATGAGCTGGAAAACGAGAGAGAACTGCAAGGCAAAGTGAGAGGATCGCAAGTATTAGGTGGAGATACTGCTGCTGATGAAAAGCGGGAATTCTTGCAGGAACTGGATGTGTAAGAAAGCATCACTTTACCGGGATTTCTACGGACAACTGAACTTACGAACAAATAAGAGCCCAACTACCTTACCTCCTCGACCCTTCGGGTTAGCAAGCTGAGTCTACAGAGAACTAAGCTAACTAATTAACAAATGTATTAACTATGTTAAAATTCAAAGTAGTAGATAAATATTTGGTTTCTAAGGCAGAGAAGAGTACCAAAATTTACAGCAAATCATCTAAAAGCAAGGTCAGTGAAATAACAGGAACAGGTAACTTATTCAAAATCAAACCTTCCTCTTCACTATTCCCACATCACCTACAGAAATTTACCAGAGAAGGTAAATTTCAGGCAATACTCGGAAAGACCCACAAGCATAGAAAAGAAATTTTGGGAAAGGAATTACCTAAAATAATCAAATTAAGTACTACTATTCATTCTACAGCCACATGGATCTTTGATAGCTTCAATCCCTATCCAAGCATGTTATAATAAAACTTCTCCAGCTTTACCTAAGGGTGGGGGGAATGACTAGGAGACAGAAGTGATGGCTTAACTGCACATTATTACCCCTAGAGATCATAGCTCTAATAAGTGAGGAAAAAGATGTCCACATAACTGATACGAAATATTTTTTTAAATCCTTTATAGAGTAGCACAATGTGAACTACAACAAAGTAAAAGAAAATATCAACCTTATCACTACTTAGATATGATTAGGAACAAAAAGGCCTACTTGGGGGAAAAATCACTTAGTTTGCAGCTGGAGGTCATTCGGAATAAATAAGGAGTTCAAATCTATGAAAACTACATTTTTTTTTTACACAGTCATCAACAATGTGCTCCTCATTCAGGCTCAATTATTTAAGAGAAGTAGAAAGACAAGAAAATTAAATAACTTATTTTTTTACTCTGATTTTTATAACTTTATTAAACCCAGTACTTTTTCTATGACATTTCTAAATGCCTGATTTTTTTGTCCTAAGCATGCGCGGCTGACAGGAGGGAGGAAAGCAGGAAGAATCAGAGGAAACAACCTATCAGGCACAAATTCTTGTCTACAAGCTCTCCCTCCTCCCAGGCAAATCCATAAATCATAACACGGGTCATCCTAGCTTCTCTTCTAGAAGCCCTTGAGAGGAGAGCTCCCAGTTACTTCCTCAGTAATGGCCACACTTCCACTCAGTATAAAAGGGGAAGGACAGAAGCTTGTGGCCCTGAGAACAGGAGAGAAGTCAACGCTTTAAAACCAAGTCTAGAATGCAGTCCCCTCTTAATGCATCTTAAAATAAGGCCAAATGCTTTCAAGAAAGATTAACTGCCCGTTTCAATGTGATTGGCTCAATTGGGGCAAAATATATCTGTGTAAATCTAAGTTCTCCAACTTCCCCAAGCGGCTGCTTCTGAATAGTGCCCCTGATACTCAAACGATGGGGTCTCCCGATGCTCTGAACAAGAGGCAGCAGCGAAGCCCTCGGCCGGCGTGGGAGTCAGACTGAATTCTGAATATAGCTTGATACTCTGAAATGTTAAGCAGGTAATATATTTAAGGAATATATATTTCTTATATAATGATAATACTCCAAAATAAGGAGTATTATCAAGCCAAAGAAAGTAATTTTACTATTCTGGTGTTTGGCAGAATTAATGAAACAATTCAGCAGAGAAAGCTTACGAATGGCAAACGTTCCTGGTCTTGGGAAGAGCGCTACCGTTCACCCCAACATCTTGCAGGCCATCCTTTACGGAAGCAAACTTGTTCGATAAAGGGCAGCCAGCGAGCACTTTGTTTCTACGAGCCATTCTTGTCCTAACTACTCCACTCTGCCGCTACAGATGCTACACAGGTAACACATAGGCAAATGGGTGTGGCTGTGTACCAATAAAACTCGGCTTATGGATACAGAGACTTCAATTTCACATAATTTTCAAGTGTCATGAAATAGAATGCTTCTTTTAAATTTTTTCCCTTTAAAAATGTGAAACCCATTCTTGGCCTTAAGACCACTGTGCACCTCTCCCTGCATTATTTCCATCAATGGTTGCACAAATAAAATTTACACATCTATAAAAATATTCTCTTTCCTGACATTTCATTAATTTGTTTTCTCCAGTCCCAGTTCCCAGACTTCCAAAGAAACTTCCTGAAGCTCTGATTTCATCAGATTCCTTCCCTCCTTGCACATCCCTCTCCTCATGGAATGGCTCGCCAGTCACTTGGATGTTTTTAAATAAAACCTACCCGTCAGAAAAAAAAAAAGCTACCCACCACAATTCTGTTGAATTCCTAGTTCCTTGAACCACTGTGAAGCTCCAAAGCTTTTCACGCTCAGTCTCTCAATAATCACAGGTCTGACCAATCTCGCTGGGCCTCTGTCGGCCCTCACTCAAGCCCGGTGCTGCCCACGGAGCCCAGTGAGGTCGCCGCAGGTGGGCTGCCTCGCTGCAAAGGCAGCTTTTAGCCAAAATACATTTAATGTTTAGAATCTTGCCAGTAGTTATTCAAATGCCTTCTCAGGAAACTCAGGAAAAGAGCTGGTCTGTTACTTTAAATTGCTTTTCTCTTCACTTTCCCAGTTAGGTACTCTTTTTAAATTTTTATTTAAAAAATTTATTTACTTTAGTATTCTTCTAACTACTATTATTGTTATAATAATAGGAGTAGTAATACAATGTTTAAAATGTATTAAAAACTTACATCTCTTTAAAGCTTCTAAAGTGTTTAATTAAAACATAAGCATACATTTTACTCATATATTTGAAATATGTTAAAATTAATAGTAACTTGGAAAGGTACAATCATAAACCTGGAAAGGTACAATCATAAACCTGGAAAGTGTCAAGAAATCATTAATTTCATAAAGGGGTCCCTAAATGTGGGAAATGTGTCAGTGTGCGGTCTCTGAAGCAGGGCAGCTTTCAGATTCGCACAGAAACGTTTGGTAGTTGGTGGGGACCATGCTGGGGAGGGGAGGCAGAATTGTGTTTTGGTTTTTGTTGTAGTTAAAGTATCGTTAATATACAACCTTATATTGGTTTCAAATGTACAACAGTTGTTCGACAGTTACCGTATTATTAAATCCTCGAAAGGTGATGGGCAAGGGACGGAGCATTCAGTAAAGAATGAGGTGCCACTCTCCAGCTCTCCCCATCCATAAATGACAGGTGTTTAACTGTGCCTATATTAAAACTGTTCCCAGTGAATTCAGCGTAACAGGAAAAATGCTACAGTTCAGCAATCTATGTTTGACTGTGAAGTGATCTCTCCTGAAGACAGACAGATGCCACCCCACGGAACAAAAGTAGGAAAACAACCCAATGCACGGTATGAGCAGAGGCGAAAGAAGAGAAGGTAAGAACTGCAAGTGTCTCCCGCTCCCGAGATTCTCGGGCTACACTTTAGGATGTGCTGACATCCTGCACAGACAACAGAAATGGTCATTTCCTTCCCCATACAAAGCAAGAAGCTTTTTGCCCTTTTTCTGCTACCAAATACATAAAGCAAAGAACTTGCAAACTACTATCCCCCTCAAACAAGAAACCAAATGTATATGGTTTCAGGATGTTCTTGAAAAACAACACTCAAGGTCCACTAAAGGTAAAACATTTCCTCAAGTAGTTAACATATTTAATTTTTTTTTTTTTTACTGCAAGTGTACTAGCCAAGTTTTAATATTGAAAAAAAAATCCCTAGGACCAGGAAAAGGGGGTTGAATGCCCTATGCATTTTTATTTGAATGCCACCTGGGGAAAAAAGTAGAAATACTATACTAAAAATGTCTTCATTAAATTTTCAATACAAAATGTTCTACTGCTCCTACAAAGGAATTGCTTCACTCTTCTCATGTTCTTTCTAGTCCTTCTCATTCACTTCTATGACCCCCAAAAAAGGCAGACACCCTCACTACATAAATGTTAAGTCACAAACTGCCCACCATTCATTCAACATCACATAAAAAGAAAACATATTATTAAATTAGAAATTCAAATCTTGCTCTTTACTGTATTTAACTTAAAAATAACACTGGAAAAGGAAATAATATTCCTTCTCACCTCATCCCTCTTCCATCTCTTTTGCCGCCCCCTAAGCCCTACCACGAATCACTTACCATCCAATCTCTTTGAAAGGATAAAAATAAATAAAATCATAGTTCAAACCTCCAATCATCAGATATTTCATCTTTGCAGTGAGCTACGGAGGTCTCCGGCTATTTCAAAAGACTTGCTAACCTGGTAGTTTTTCTCAATATTTAACAGTAGGCAAATACCTAGGATCATCCACTCCTTTGCAAAAGCAACCTTCCATAAGCAGGCTAACTTTGAAGTGTGCAGATCATGAAATTTCAGTAATTTTTCTCTCAAATTTTACACCTGGTTCTACACAGGTTATCCCTTTTCTTATTTCCCATTTCCAGTTTTTCCTGTTATTCCTCAGTTGCATCCTAATGAAAAGTAACGTGAGTCGACAAACCTACTGCCAAGCCCACACCGCCAAAGCGCAAACACCCCATGAGAAGTAGATTAGCAAGCGTTTCTCATTATTACAAGTGTTCTCAGCAATTCAATTTCTTCCAATTTGCCTGTTTTGTTATATAGACAAAGAGAGGAGAAACTAACTCACCAATCTATAGTGAATGTCAATCAGTTATTATTTTAAAAACACAGGACAGTAAAAAGGCCCAGAGAAGAAGAAGAATAGCAGTAAAGTCTGCGGCTCCCTCCACCTGCCCTGGACTCTCGGGCTGCAGCTCCTCTGCCAGTTCATGTTCCTCTCCGTGTGTGGTTTTACTCGTGTGCACTGCTCTCACTCCCACTTCTACCCCCGCAGGCTTTTAAAAGGAGATACCGCAACGGTACAAGAATGCCTGAAGACATCAAAGACCCAGAGCTTCCCGGGATGTGTGCGGCCCACGAGGAGGAGGCGCGGCCGCCGCAATGAGGCTGCGCCGTGTTTACCTTCTGTGCAGGGCATGGGGACAACAATAGGACCCACGCAGGGCGCGCGTTTGGTCAAAAAAGGACAGGGCAGCCTAATGGGAGGCCTTTGTTCTTCAAAAGAGTCTCCTTTCCCCCTTTTGTGCTTCACTAATTCAAGGCATCTGAGCTGCTCTTGAACTTGACAGCCTGAGAGAGAGAAAGGGAGGAGAGTGGAGGAGTCGGACACACAAAGGGAAGGGAAAGGGAGGACTTCAAAGAGAATTCATTTGAAAAAATTAGTTCTGCCAGTTTTGATGAAGTTTTGGAACTTTAAAGGAATCGGAGAGTATCATCCGGGGCTGACATACATTTTCTCAGAGGTTGTCACGGGTAACACGGTAGACAAAGAAGGAACAGAATGGCTTGTGTCCGAAGAACCTGTTACAAAGTTTTTCCTGTTACACTGTATTTCTTGAAATAATAGTAAGAAAACATCTGATTTTCAACATTTATATGAAAGACAGCATTCTACCAGCAGGCCCAGTAATTAGATGATTTCCCAGTTTAGGGGAATTTTACCAGTGATGAACAGTGACAAGGAACGCCACAAGGCCACCAGCGCCACCTGCAGGTTCAGACGAGCACTCTACAATGCAATTCAAAGCCTAGGGTTTTTTAAAACAAAACATTCTCAGCTAACCTTTGACACTTCCACTTCTGGATTTTTAAAAAAATTTTAAAGCAGTGAATAAATTCAGGTGAAAAACAAATTTGGCCAATTTTATGTATTCATGAATGTAAATACAATACTGAAAGACCGCTAGCTTGTTATGTTATAGCTTATACCCAACGGATCCTCAGCTGTATTAACACAAAAGGCAGCTTCAAAACAAAAACAGATCTGGTTTTAAAGTAAGATGACTGCCCCGTGCCTTTCAAGCAGATTTATTATTTTTTCTGATTATAAAGCATAAATTCATTACAAAACATACCTGAAATATAGGAAGCTACCCTACTCCCATTGCTACATTTAGTATTTTTACTTCCAAGTCTCTTTTTTTTGTGAATATCTTATGTACAGAGTTTTGTACTATACGCCATACATATAGAACACGCCCAAATTTTTTTTTTTAATAATTCCCTCCCTCCATTTAGTATATTCTATAGCTCAGGTCCTTCCTTCAGTTAGTCCACATAGCAAATTTCCTAGTGGTATATAGTATTCTACCATAAGGATATACTAACAGTGACCAATATGCTGTTGTTTGCAAAGTGGAAAAAACAAATCTTCACCCAATTCTTAACCTTCACCCCATTCTGCAGCTCTCAGTGAATATGGAAGCACTGGCAAACACAGACTTAAAAAAAAAGATTCTCTTCTAGTTATTAACATATTACTACTAGCTAATGATGTCACATGGTGGCTTAATGGAGAGGACACTTAAATTTGTGAGGTAAAAACCTGAGTTAAAAATCATTGCGAACTGTCCTGTTGACTGTCTCTAAGATAGAGCTGGAGTCCATCTTCGCTCAGCATCCCCCACAACCGCCATCACCTCCCATGCAGACAGAGGGCCTTTGCCTGTTCTCTCAGCTTCTACTTTAGATGCCCCCAACCATTCTCCAGCCACTCATTCTAAGATTTACTAGGGGCCAGCATACTCTACACTGAGAATTCAAGCACAAAACTCTTCCAAAGTCTTTTCCTAGGAATCTTACATTCGAACATAAAATATGTCAGAGGGCATTAAGTGCTTTGGAAAAAAATCAAGTAGGGAAAGGTGGGCAGGGGTGGGGTCTGGTGGGGCTGCCGGTGGACACAACCACATCTGAAGACCTGAAGGAGGTGAGCAGCAGGCCATGTGGACATCTGGGGAAGGGGCCCCGGCAAAGGGAGAGGGCGAGCCAGTGCAGAGGCCTGCAGCGGGCGCACACCCCTGCCTTTTCTCTGTGCCAAATGGAAACCACTAGACTTGGAGCTGAGGAAAGCCATGCCCTAGTATTTTAAAGGAAACACTGGCAACATGCCAAGAGTGCCCTAGAAGGCTGCAAGGGTGGAAACAGAAACCATTTAATTCATAGGAGATTTAGGGCAGAGAGGGACAGTAGAGATAAGAACTGGTTGGATTTGAGATATATCCTTAATCACAGAGATACATTTAAAACAAGTATTGGAATTGTATCATTCCTCAAATTAAAAGCCCTTCAATTGCTACTTTATTCCCATTGCCCTTTAGACAAAATGAAGTATTGTTATTACCGCCTAAAAGGCTCTGTAAGATCTGGTCCCTCCATGACTCTTCAGCCTCATCTTAGTCCTCAGTAATCAAAAGTATGTTCTGGCTACACTGACCTTTCAGGCCCTTTACTACCCTGAACTCTTGTCCACACATGGGGTCCTGGCGCCCACCACTCTCTCAGCCTGGAATGCCCTTCTCACTGGGCCTTGCCTACACACTCTTGCCGTCACATTTCAGTTCTCAGCTTCAAATTCACTTCCTCAAAGACACCTTCCCTGACAGTCACTCTGAATCAGCTTTATTCCCTTCTCCCACCCCATTCTCTCCAAGCACTTTTCCTTGATAGGACCCATCCAGTTAGTAATTAGAACACGGGTTTGATTATGTCTAATGGTTACTGTTCGTCTCTCAGGCTGTAGGCTGTAAGAGCTGGGACCACTTCTGTTTCACTTACCATGGTACCGTCAGGGTATGCATAATGCCTAGTACACAGGAAGTGCAAAAACTACTTTTCGAACAAATGACAGAGCTTTCATCCCAGCTCTACCAGGTATGTGTTAGTCACTTAACTTAAGTTCTCAGAACTTCAACCCACTTTTCTCCCCTTTTAATCTTACAACTCTAAGAGGGTCAACAGAAACTTGAGTAAATGAGACAGACACAGGAAACCACAGCGAATCCTAAGAGCAGCTTTTCTGAGGCAGTCAGAGAGCGGCAGGAGTCAGAAGACAAATGAGGGAGTACCCGGACTGTTGGGTCATGAAGTTGAGATTTCATTCAGCATTCACATGGAGGGGTGCCAAAGGCTTTTGTGCAGTACAATGTTACAATCAGAACTATGTACTTGGAAGGTTAATCTATTGGTGGCATATATAACTACCTTAAGATCTGAATGCAAAAATCTACTTAGAATCCAACATAGGTGAGTAGGACCTCAACTCATTATAAAAGGCAGTTGAATATGGAAACACATATATACTTTCTTACAAATTAATGAAAATTCTTGGCATTATTATTTAATAACTAAACTAAGCTTACATTTGTTTTAGTTACATTTATACAGGAAACAAGAGTGATGTGATGATGGAATGTTCATTTCTCCCTTCATTCCTCTCTCACAATGGGCCCAGGTCAACCTTCCAAAAGTGTGGTTCGGATCATATGACCTGACCCGTGTGGCTCCCACCGTCTACTGAAGTAAGTCCAACACCCAGCCTGACGTTTACGGCCCTACACAAACTGGCCCCAGCGTGCTTGCCTTTACTTCCCTATGTTCCAGACAAACTGACCTACTTTTTCTCCAAACATAACTGCATTTTCTGCCTCTACCAGACCTTGGCTCACACTGTTCCGTCCTTCTGAAATGCATTCCCACCCTCTCACTCCCAGTCCACCTGTCAAAGTCCCACCTTCCTCGTGCGGGACCCAGCTCCCATGTCAACTGTCACCCTCAGCCTCTTTTGTCAGCCCCTCAAGAACCAAACAGTTCCCCGCTCTTCTACAGCAGTGCTTTGGAACGTACTAATTCTATCCTGGATGACTTCTTCCTTCCGTCTGATCTCCCAATTAAATTATAAACAGCTTATAGCCCCCTCCTTTGTGAAACTAAGATGACTACATATGTACAGAAAAACAAACAACTATATTTATGATTTTTAGAATGTTCTAAGGGCCTATTCTTTTTGAGGGTAAGAACTTTCTGGTTCATCTTTCATTTCCTGCAATTCTTTGGACAAAGTATGTACTTAAAAAACTTTGTTGAATAAAACACTCAAAAGTGTAAGTTGACTATAAAACTTGCCCATATTGCTCAGTGCTTATTTATTAAGCACCTGAGCTGGAGTTAGCTACTGTACTAAGAGGCTGTGGGGATGATTAAAAGTTAAATATAAAAGACAAAGGCCATCCCTGTCCTAAGAAGCTCATAATATTGTAAGGAACAGAAGACACATTCCAAAGCAATCAGAAAAATCACACAAGCACTATTGAACACAATCAAATTCTAACCGGATTTCAAAAGAGCTGGTATAGATAAGAGCCATGGGAAACCCAGAATGGAGAATGGAGATCAGAGTCTACGGGCGTCCATGAAGAAGCTTCTGAGAAGCGTGGCTATCGGGCAAGAAGAGGCGGAGTCATCCCAAACAGCGTGTCCGCCAGGTTGTTCCAACAGCCTTATGCAAACCTCTATCCTCGTTTTAAAAAGAAAATGCAGAGCAGTGTATCTCTGACCTATAAATGCTCGTGCTCACTGGCCCCATTCTCTGCACACAGAAGTCCTCTGCTAGTGCCCTTATGAAAAAACCAGAAATCCAAAAACACAACAATCATTTACCAGAACACAAAACCATTTGCTAAATTATCCTATGGGTGAGCTATTTCCATAGCAATGGGAAAGGGGAAATCTCAAAGATGACCACTTAAAGGAGTCTAATTAATTTCTAAAAGCAAATTGTAATAACTCTTAATGGCCCCTGCCTGACTCATTCTAATAATTACCTCCTTAAACATCAATAATTGGACACATTTTGATAGGTTACATAGTTGACAGGAAGCAGTTCTCACTTCTGTTTAAATGTTTCAAATTAGAAAAGTTACTTATAAATTCATTCCAACAGAGAGTACAGCATAATGGTTTAAAGTTCGAACCACGAAGCCAGGTGGCCTGGGTTCCTAATCCCAGCGAAGCAGGCTGCCTCTGTGCCTCAGTTGCCTCATCTCTAAAACAGAGCGGAAATAGCTCGCCCACAGTGCTGTCGCCGGGCTAAGCTGCACCAAGCAGCGAACAGCCGCCTCTCCTCCGCAGGGAGCTGGGCCCTACCGGCCGGGACGCGGCCAGACTCAGCAGCCGGCCCCCGCCAGAGGCCCCCAGCGGACGCCGAAGGCACCGCTAGCTCCAAACTCCAAACTTGTGTTTTTCCCTATACACACATTCCTATGACAAAGTTTACCTTATAAATTAGATACACTAAGACATTAGCAACAATAATAAAAGAACAATCACAGCAATATACTGTGATAAGAGTTATGTAATTATGGTCTCTCTCTCTCTCTCTAAGTATCTCATTATACTGCCGCCTTCTTGTGAAGACGTGAGATGACAAAATGCCTCTGGATGATGGAGGCAGGGCGGCAAAGCCTTCGGCTATTCCTGGCCTTCCGATGTGCCAGGAGGATCACCTGCCTCCAGACCATGGCTGACTGCAGTAACCAAACTGTGGAGACGGAACCCAAGCACAAGGGGGGACGACTGCAGCAAAACAAAAATGTCAGCTCCAGCACGAAAAACTAGACATTTCTGTATATGAAATTAACTTTAAAGGAAATGCAGAACCTACGATCACATGGAAATTCAATGTATGACAGACCTGGCATTGCCTGAAAGCAGAGGAAAGGAAAAAAAATTTCAACAAATCTTGTTGGGAGAATTGGAAACCAATATACTAAAAAAAAAAAAAGAAGAAAGGTCCTGACCTCACACCATACACAAAAATCAATTCCAAGTAGATTAATGACCAAAAAGTGAGAAACAACTTTAAAATTGAGAACTACAAAGAGATTTAGTAAGACATAAAAAGTACAAATCATAAAAGAAAAGACTTATCAACCCAACAGTATTAAAATTACAAAGGTTTGTTCATCAAGAGTCCAGATAAAGAATGCGAAGAGAAACCACAGACTGGGAAAAAATATTAGAATACACATGACCAACAAAGGATTAGAACCAAAAAAATTCCTGCAAATCAATGACACACAAAACAATTCAATTAAAAAAATGAATAAGACATATTAACTGGCAATTCATAAAAGGAACACAATAGCCAGTAAGCATGTGAAAAGATGCTCTTCTCATTAATAATGAAGAAATAATGAAGATGAAAACCTGTGAGATACCAGTTCACATGCATGGAGCTGGCCAAGATGCGGTGCCACCACACTACACCAGCAATGGGAGTGTGAACTGGCCACATCCCGTGAGACAGATGTGCACACCCTATACAGTGAGACAACCCCACTGCTCATGCACGTACACACGCCTTAAGGAAACTCCTGCTGCCCATGTACACAAGGAGATGCACACAAGATTATCCCGCAGCTCTGCTTCTGAGCACCAAGCCCGGGAAAGAACAGAGATCTATCAACAGGAAAATGAATAAATCAACTGCACATATTCAGTCAATAAAATACTATACAGCAGTGAAAGCGAACTGTTTGCTGAACTGGCCACAACTACTCCCTCCCCCATATCCACAATACACCACAATGTGCCTCTGCGGCTCCTCCACCCAGAGCTCCACCCATGTGTCTGGGACGGCCTCGCCACAGAATGCAGTGAGAGCCATGTGCCAGCGCCCAGCCTGAGCCCTGCAGCCTTGTGCACTCCCTCTTGCTCTCTTATAACCCTGCTTGGCTGCCTGGTGAGGAAGATTGGGCTAGCCTCCTGCAAGATGAAAAATGTGAACGGAAACAAGCTGTTGCCACTGAGGCATCTTGACCTTCAGCCATCCCAAAGGCTGCTGGTCACAGGTATGTGAGCAAGCCAAGCTGCGGTCAGCAGACTCACCTGGCTGACCCAGTCTTATGAGCAGGAGTAGTTATTTTAAGTTAACAATAGTTTGTTACAAAGCAAAAGACAACTGATTCATAAGCAGATTAACACTGAACATATTACTATAAATAAATCTGACATTTTTTTTACTGTAAAAAGGTGCACAATAAATAAATGTATTGTGTATAATGTTAAAAAATTATTTAAAGATATACTATGTTATTTATTAAAAATGGTGGTATTGGGAGGGAAATAAATTTCTTCTACCCCTCGAGGTTCTTCTAGCTGGTTTAAGAATCAAATTGACATGAGACAGATTAACAGGAGAAACAAACAAAATATAATTAAGTAGGTACAAGGCGGTACAAACATGGCTTCCCAAGACAGGGAGAATGAGGCTATAGGGCAACCTGCACCATGGGATGGGGGTAGGGGTCTGAGTCTTCAAAGGAAAAGGGAAGCAACTCACAGGAATACGAAAGAGTAAATGTTTGGTAAACAGATGTTTTCTGGGCCACACAGAAACTCTGGGGCACAGAGAGGAGTTTTAACAGCCAGCCACCTCCCTTCCCATCTACCACCCCTAAGCCACACTGTAATACAGCCATCTAAGGGCACTGCTCTCATCCTGGGGCAGGTCCTCTCAATTCTTTTTATACAGTTGGGGGGTGGGAGAGGTCAAAGTTACCGAGTCTTTTGCACCTTGATTGTTTTCAACCCTGAAATAATCTGCCTGTCACAATGGCACATCTTGAGGCGGCCTGCTCTTGAATCCGACCTACAGTTCACTCCTCTGAAACTTCCCTGGAAGTTTCACATTAAAAATTGAGGTGATAAAAGGGCATAAATCTGCAAAGAAGTAAAAAGCTAACCTTTTCAAACAATATGGCTTCTCTCTCACTTACCAACTTTACATCTCCCTGTATGGCCCCGGAAGATGACTGGTTAGCCAGAGACGGGTAAGATTCCTCAAGGGAGGAACAACCTAAGACAGGCACAGTCGCAGGGGGGCCATCAGGTGAGAAATTGGGGATCAACAGAGGTGAGGCTCAGAACCTCACCCCCCCTGCTTTGAGAGAAATCTTCTGCATCCGTGGATGTCTTGCTGCCCTTGTCTAGCCTGGATTAAAACTTAGTCCATAGGCACACACCTGATCATCTGATCATCTACATTTGCCCTCTTACAGCACTAAACTATGTTTTCTACCTTTATCTTGCATCTACCTATCACTTCAGCATTTTATTAAAAATAAAAATAATAATAATAATAAAGGGAGAAATGTGGGATCCACATATAAATCAAGTACAAAAATCAAACGAATATTCATATTTGACCTGATTGTTTATAGGTCATAATGCGTGATCAAAACCGAAAGTTTCTGTGATGAATGCCCTTGTACTGTTCACCATGTAAGAATTTATTCACTATGTAAGAATTCGTTCTCCATGTAAGAACTTGTTCGTTATGCTTCAGAAGATTGGAGACTGACGAGAATTAGACTTGAGATGGATTAATGATTGTACATTGAGCATTGCCCACCCTATACTGAATTTTAGTGTTGTTAACAACCATTTGATCAATAAATATGAGAGGGGCCCTCTCAAAAAAAAAATTGAGGTGATAACAGAGAAGGCAAATAGTGAATCTGTGGCATCTTACTACACTGACGGACAGTGACTGCAATGGGGTATGGGTAGGGACTTAATATGGGTAATGTAGTAACCAGATTGTTTTTTCATGTTGTTAGGAAAGAGTATAAAACCTCAATGTGATTTATTCCCACTAGGATGTTTAAACATTTTAGCAGTAAGGTATTAACAAAGGGCCACGTGGTGGAAGCTGCTTAGGCTGAGAGTGGGGGTGGGGGAATTGATAAGGGCCTGGCAATACCTGTTTGAGTTTTTTTAAACCTACCAATAAAATTAAGACAATGTAAAGGAAAGATATAACTGCCTTAGGCGACATCCGGGGAAGTATGTGAACCCTGTAGTGCTCAGCCAATGAGGAACCAGGGGAGGGACTCGTGTACTAGGAGATAAATCATTGGCACCAAACTCCCCAGGTGTGCCTGCCCACCAGACCCCCGATCTTGCAGGACCGTCATTAAAGCCTCGCTCCGCTGTTGTCTTTGTCTCGGTGTCCACTTACTGAATTTGGGCCAGTGAGTGTGTTTCGCACAGTTTGGGGGCTCGTCCGGGATCCCCTTGCCTGTGCGAGGTGGGGGCCCAAGCGGAGTGGGAGGACGCGTCCCGCCCGGTTTTGGGGGCCCGCTGTGTCTGGGCGACTCACCTTCGCACGGAAGCCGAGGGGAGCCCCTAGGCTGTTGTGCGGAGACAGCATGACCAACGCAGGGGAGAAAACGCAGGCACTGCGGCAACCAGGCAACCTCGTGCACGAGCCAAGGTGGGAAAACTGGGCTATAAGTACTGCCTTGGTGGTTGGGCATTTTTCAGAGGTCGAGTGTGTGTGGCTGAGACGTGTAATCTCCGGGTGTGCAAGAAACTTCCATTATGGGGGGCGGTGAGTACACAGGGATCTCAGACACAGGGACCTCTTGAAGGATGGGAAATACAAATTCTAGGCCTAGGGAAGCAGGGAAAGGGAACCACATGAGCTCCCTTGGATTTCCCCCCAGATAGCCTGCTGGGGTGAAGGTTGCGGTACTGGGGGGACACCTCCTGTACCGGGTTAAGGACAAACAGAAGATGATCAAATTTTGCTGTTTTGTCTGGATTAAAGTTAGATCAGATGAAAACTGGCTTTGCCAGGTTTGAGTTATTTTTTGATGGTAATAAAGCCTCCAGTTCACCTGAGGAATCTGTTGGTTACCAAGGGCGCTTCCCCTATTTCCCTTCAACACCAGGGAAGGGAAAGCTAGGGAGGAACTACAAGAGACCGCCCAGGACAAGCCCTGGTGTTGGGAGAGCGCTGTGTGTTTTCCTCGGTCCCTTTCCCCGCCGCAGCGGAGAGTTGAGAGGCGGGGACACGGCGGTGAGGCGGGGTGAGAGTTTTGTTTGGAGTTACTGGGGAGAGAGAAAGTGAGGCCACCTCAGGAGGGAGGGGCACCCTGGGAGGTTGGAGAGAGAAAGTTTT
Source organism: Manis javanica (assembly GCF_040802235.1). Lineage (NCBI taxonomy): Eukaryota > Metazoa > Chordata > Mammalia > Pholidota > Manidae > Manis > Manis javanica. The sequence continues at coordinate 2,570,288 of NC_133169.1, forward strand.
AAGTTAAAAAGTTGTGCACTTTGAGGGTGCTGGTGGCCTCGGAGAGAGGAGCGCCCCAGGGGTTGGGGGTTCCCTTTTTAAGGATTCTTTAGGAGTGTGGCCGGCACCTGGAGGTGTAGACTTGTTAGGTGGTCTCACGTATCTTTGATGAGACATTATATTTCTTATCAATCCTCTGGGTAATTCTGAAAAATTAGCTTAACACAAGAAATTTACTGCTTTTAGTCCCCTCCCAGGATGGCAGCTTCCTGGTTTGGGAGCATATCTGGACTGGCTGCCCTTCTTCCAAGGGGGGCAGAGTTATTGGCTGTTTGCTAATGAGTAAGTTGAGAATCTTGCTTCTTGACCTCCTGGGTATTAAAATGCAATCTTTGGGATGAAATCCTTCCTGCCTTTTGCTATGTTGTTTACGGCTGCGCCTGCTTGCTGAATTGATTTCCTGGGTTGCAGACTATTTGGGGTCAGAAAGAAAAAAAAGTAGCATATAGGTAAAGTTAAAGAAAAAAGAAAAGAAGAGGCTGGGCCTGTTTGATTAACATAATAAAGACAGGCTATGCTAAGGTACCCTCTCCTTTATCTGAGGAATATTCAAACATTCCAGGCCAACTTGCTCCTGTCTTTTTGAGCTTTAATTAATTAACTCTGGGTCTTTTTAGTGGACTTTCCTGGCCTTTTTCTCTTTCCACCCCACTCATATCTCATATCAACAGGCATTCAGAGGTGGAAAGAAGTATGGCTTTAGTGCATTTGCAGCTTTCCTCGAGTAGAGAGAAGTCATCTCCATATCAACGTGTAATTACCTGGGCAACATAAGGCGTATCTGTACCTGAGGGGGGAGGGGGAGGGCCGGTTTTTGGTGGATACTAGAGCCTGAAAGAGAGAAACGGCCCCAGACCGCAGCTTGTAAGCAATAAATAGATTTTAAACTTTATTTCTCCCTTTGACTGATTTCAGTTTTTAGAGGTATTTTGCCCCAAGATTTCCTCTCCCTGGACTTTACAATGTAAGAAGGACTTAAGAGTTTCCCCTTGCTTTCTAGGAGTCCACCAGGAATCCCAAGATGTTTCCACTGAGAGAGGTCCCACTAGGACAAGGGGAAATTTGTTAATGCTCCCCTCATGGGTACTGAGGTGAGAAGTTGTAAGCATTGCTAGAAGATCCCCTTGGCCTAGTGGACCCACTAGATCAATTCCTGGGACCTAATATATATACTTAGGTTGAACTGATGTCCATCGTGAATATCCCATTCCCTGGTGGGGGGGGGGGGATCAGGGGAGCTGCTGTGGCCATTTGGGAACAAAAACACCCACCGGGCCAGGGTGTCCAGTCAGCAGAACAAAAGTTCCCAAATGTAGATCCTAGATGGGATAATAGTAATTTAGGGGATAGAATTAAAATGCGGGATCTTTGAGGGCTAATTATAAAGGGAATTAGGGAATTGGCCCCAAGATCTCAAAATGTTTCTAAGGTGATTGAAGTCCAATGGGAAAAGGAAGAAACCCCAACTGCATTTTCATAGAGACTCAAAGACCAGATGAGAAAGTATTCAGGACTTGACCCAGAAGCTCAGGTAGGACAACATCTTTTAAAAGTCAATTTTGTAACCAAAAGTTGGCTAGATATTGCTAAGAAATTATAGAATTTAGATAGATGGAATGAGAAACCTATGGAAGAATTACTAAGAGAAGCTCAAAAGTGTTTGTTAGAAGAGAGGCTAGAAGCTTGTATTTCAAATTGTTAGAGGGAGAGCCAGACCCTCTCCAATGGACCCTGCGGAACTGCAAATTCTAGAGGAATTGAAAGCAATCCTTAGTCACCACCCCAGCCCTGGCACTCCCATCATTAGAGAAGCCATTTCACTAGTTTGTTACTGTTGAACAAGGTTCTCTGTAGGGTTTTGACCCAAGCCTGGGGAGGAAAGAAACAACCAGTGGCCTTTATGCCTAAACTACTGGACCCTGTCTCTTGAGGATGGACTGAATGCGTTCAGGCCATCATAGCCATGGCCTTACTGGTGGAAGAGAGCAGGAAATTAACTGGGAGGAACCCTCACGGTCAGTACTCCTCACCAGGTTCCGGTCATGCTCACTTAATCAGTGGGCTGGGCACTGGCTAATAGATTCTCAAATTTTAAAATATGAAGCAAGTTTACTTGAAAAAGACGGAATATGTGCTGGCCATGTCTTCTAACTTATCTTCTCTCAAGCTGAAAGGACTCCTCACGCAGACTCCCCCTCTTGAGTTCTTCGCTCACTGCTTCCAGCCTAGAGACCTGGTGTTAGCAAAATCCTGGAAAGACCGACTCCAGCCCAGCTGGGAAGGCCCTGCCCAAGTGCTCCTGACCGCGGAGACGGCAGTGAGGACGGCTGGAAAGGGCTGGACTCATTGCACCGGAGTAAAGAAACTGACTGGGGGATCTGGGGACAAAACAGAATTGGCAGGTGTCCCAGGTGGCGAACCAACCCTTAAGGCTGAAACTAAAAAGAACCTAAAAATGTTAACTTTTATCCTTTTAACTTGTATTTCACAGGCAAGTCCCAGGAAACCCTAGAATGGGAAGGAACTCCTGGTTATCCTGTCAAACTGGTAATATTACTAAAACATCAAGCCCCAAACCATTAGGTTTGATGCTTGTCAGGTTCTCTCTTGTGGTGACCTAAATGACCAAAGACAGCTTTCTGGAGATAATAAGTATCTCTGTTCTGAATGGACAAATCTTAATAGAATAAAAAAGGCAAGCAGGCCCCATGTCCAAGGTGGAGCAGTGTTTGGTGGACTACCCAGTTTCAAGGGTGGTCAGCCCCTTATGCAGTAGAAAAATCTTTAAAAAGAAAGCTCCACTTAGCTAAAGGAATTCCTCCTGACAATTGCCAGGATAGACAGTGTAAACCCCTTTTATTAACTATACATAAACCTCAAGACGGACTCCATGCAGATGGCATTGGAGTAGATCCTGTGGGAAAGTTTGGTCTTAATTTAATCAAAGGCAAGACTTCACCCATAGTGGCCACCCCAATCCTGAGGGAAATATTGAGGCAGAGCTTCCCCAAAATGACCCTAGACTAGTTACTGTAACAGAGATAAAAGACCTAAAACAGACTCTTGAAGTAGAGACAGGTCATGGAGACACCCATGCCTGGGTAGAGTGGGTTAAATTTTCAGTACTCGCTTTGAATAAAAGCGATTGTTACGCATGTGCTGCTGGATGGCCGCAGGCGCAGGTGGTCCTGTTCCCTCTTGGCTGGGACACAGACCCCACTGGGATGAACTGCATGCTGGCCCTGTACCAGGACAAGGACGCTTGGGGAGACGAGACTTGCAAGGGCTTGTCTTCACTCTTTCATGCCCTAAAGAAGTCAGACCCGAGGGCAACCCCTCTTTTTCTATAGGGAAGACGAATCACTCCTCGTGCCTCTCAGGCACGGGGAAGGTTTCAGAACCCCTGTGGGGAACTACCGACTTGTACCCAGGTCCTACATGTCTCGAAGGAGGGCAACTTCTCAAAATTACGCATCCCCCGAGCGGCTGTTTGGTGGTACTGTGGAAAGGGGAACCCGCGCTACTCGTTGCCACCCACCTAGACTGGGACTTGTGCTTTAGTCCAATTGGCCATTCCGTTGACCCTGGCATTTCTCTCCACACCCAATGAAAAAATGTTCATAGAAGTCAAATGTATACATTGACTCAATAGGAGTCCCTGATGAATTTAAAGCTATAAATCAAATAGCTGCAAGATTTGAGTCAGCACTTTTTTGGTGGTTCACCATCAACAAAAATGTTGATTAGATCATTAACTATACCAGGGATGCTCTTCAAGGAGTAGCTAGTCAACTAGTTGCTACCAGCAGGACGGCCTGAGAAAACAGAATAGCATATGTTAGCAGAAAAAGGAGTCTGTGTTATGTTAGAAGGAAAATATTGTACTTTTATCCCAAATAATACTGCCCCTGATGGTACTATTACTAAAGCCCTACAGGGACTCACCACTTTAGCTAATGAATTAGCTGAAAACTCTGGCATCAGTGACCCTTTTGCAGACTGGTTGGAAAGATAGTTTAAAAAATAGAAAGGTATGGTTGCCTCTGTTTTAACATTCCTTGTTATAGTTGCGAGAGTTAACTGCTGTAGATAATGTATCATCCTTTGTGTGAGAGACTTGACTCAAAAGCTTATAGAGGCAGCCATAAACAAGATTAGAGAAATTTGAGAAAGGACCAAGCGTAAATTAAAATACATTACTGCGAATAAAATCAGAAATTCTTAAATAAAAAGAGGAGGGAACTGTTAGGAAAGAGTATAGAACCTAAATGTGATTTATTCCCACTAGGATGTTTAAACATTTTAGCAGTAAGGTATTAACAAAGGGCCACGTGGTGGAAGCTGCTTGGGCTGAGAGTGGGGGTGGGGGAAGTGATAAGGGCCTGGCAATACCTGTTTGAGTTTTTTAAAACTTACCAATAAAATTAAGACATGTAAAGGAAAGATATAACTGCCTTAGGCGACGTCCTGGAAAGAATGTGAACCCTGTAGTACTCAACCAATGAGGAACCAGGGGAGGGACTTGCGTACTAGGAGATAAATTATTTGTGCCAAACTCCCCAGGTGTGCCTACCCACCAGACCCCTGATCTTGCAAGACCATCATTAAAGCCTCGCTCCGCTGTTCTCTTTGTCTCTGTGTCCACTTACTGAATTTAGACCAGTGAGTGTTTCTCACAATGTGAAACCATAAGAGTGTATATCAATAATACCTTAATAAAAACTTAAAAGAAAATTGAGGTGATAAATGTTCCATCTCATCGAATCAGTCTAGGTCAGTGCAGTTGAGTGATGATGCAGACATGTTCCCAAAAAAGTTAGGCCTGTGGTTCAAGTGATCAGATATTAAGTGAGACATTTCTATGGAAATAAAAGCAAAGGTTAACGGTTGGAGCAAATTATAAACCCAGTGTCGAAGTCCTGGGTGCTGTCAGATTTCTAGATGTCAGGCTTGAAGCACCATCAGAGAGAGCCAGTGCAGGCGGCGGCACCCTGACAGATTTTCCCGGTTTGTGGTTCGCTGTGGCCCATGAGCCATTCAGCCCACACAGCAACAGGTGGGAAGACTGCCTAAACATGGGTTGCTGTGTTTCTCTAAAGTTCCTATCAAGACAGTTCGCCTTCAGTTCACACAGCTTCAGGAAAAGGGCACTTTCAGTTCTCAATGATTCTACGTCACGAGGGGGAAAGCTGAGCATGTCAGTCGGGAGCACAGGAGCCGGGCACTGGACAGAACTGGAAGAACGGAGGACCCGCCCAGTTTCCAGTGACCAGCACTCGAATCCAATACCCATAGAGGGGCACTACTAAAACATTTTTCTCTTTAAAGTCACACTCATTTTTATTAGAGGTAACATATTAAGACAAATTTGCTTGTAAAATAAGTTCAGTTTCAAAACAGTTGGCTTGATTATTTACCTAAGTGCAGCAAGAACAGCCACTGATCACACAGGCTCTTTTAAATGTGCTTTGCTGGAACTTTTCATAAGGAATTTCAGATTGAACTTTTAAAGGCCTCTCAGGGCCAGGAAAGCCAAGCCAAGGACGTTCGTCAGATTTTGCCTGCAAATGCCTGTAGATTTGGGTGAATTCCTCTCCTCGAGGTTCTCAAGGCAGCCTGAGGTTCACGCGCCTGCCAGGAAGTGACCTTCCTTACTCACCTAGTGAGGAACCCTGTGTGCAAGGCACCAGGCCAATTCGTCCAAGGGGCTGTATTGGCTCCATAAAATCAATCTCAGTTCCTTAAAGCCATCTGGTCCTATCTGAGTCTTTCACGTCTCTCTTAAATATGACATTCCAGGTAAAGCCTTAGTAATATAACCAATGCTTCCAATTGTGTCCTGTTACAAGGAGAACAGATTCTTACTGAACTTACGCAAATAAATATACTGCCATAAAATGTAAAAATACTGAGAGTTTCCAAATTCTGGAGGGATCAGGCAGAGAGAAAAAGCTAAATGTTTCAATTCTGCTTACAAAGGTATAACTTGCCAAACTGCTTTAAGTCATCTTAAGAGAAAAAGTTTCCTTAAACCTGGAAAAACAGAACATTTCAAACAAAAAGTAGTAAGAATTAAAATCTTCTCTCTCCATTCATTCAGTCCTATGTTGCTGATTCTTGTTCTGCTTGAATCCAGTCTTCCGCTAGTTTCAGAAATTCTTACCCAGTTTCAGAAATTCTTACCCAGGTCAGGCTTATGGCCCTAAGGATATCAGAAATGCCTGTATTTGTCAAGTCTCCCTGAAGATGAAGCTCTTCTGCAAGGCCACTTTCATAAAAGCATCTGAGCAAAACAGTAACTGTCTATAAATGACAAAAGACCTGATTAGTGGTTAAAGACCTGATGAGAGTTCATTATAGTACAGAGAAATTTGGTTATTTCTGTAATATGTAACATTCCAATAGTTAGAATTACAAGTGATAACAAACCAGGACATACCATATTTCTAGGAGTTTCATATGACTTCTAGAAAAGTTATTTTAATAACATTTCTACACAAATATAATCTAAGGTTTAGCATTGCTTATCTGTATTGCTATATATAGCAATGCTTCCTATATAGTTTAAGATACCAAATAAATAAGCCTAATTTACTTAAATCTCTCTTTTTTGAGATGAAAATTCTCTGGACACGTTCCAGGGGCCCTCTGGAAAAATCTCAGAGTTAACTACATGTAAAAGGGACTTGTAGAATTTGATTTGGGGAAGTTGTCAAAAATGTTTGAACTAAACAGGATCCCAGATCATTATGAAATCAATACTTACTCATTTAACCAAAGTGACAACAAAAGATTTTAAAGGCAAAAGCCTACAAGAGTTGTTAGCAAAACTTAGCTCTTCCAATATTTTTTGTTTTCTTAAGTATCAAAGACCTGATTCAGACAACATGAAGCACAAGAAATTATTCTGATAAAATTTTAAAAATCCTTCTACAATTTCTTGATTATTTTAAGAGCAGACCAGAAATTCAAGGAAACTGTCCTTTTTACAAACAGAACACAAAATGCTAATCTTGTGGTGCACGTGGTATCAAACTTCATTTACTTCAATATCACGTGCAGGACCACACATTAATCTCCTTTTCCACAAGCCATCTACAACTTCTTTCATTCAGGTTTTGTCCTCAGTTTTCCCTTTTTAAATAACCAGCCTCTCACCTTTAGGACAAAAATACTTCCTTTTTCCCCCTCACTATAAATGCATCTCCACTCCCCATTCCTCTCCTCACCACACACACTCCCTCTTACTTTCTGTGCATGCAGAGATGCTCTCTTATTACTTCTGCTTTAATTACACTTATTAGACTTCTTAGCTTTCAGAAACCTGAATTTCTAGTCAAAACTAAGTAGTACCCAATTGTGAACTGTTTGTTATACCAACTTTCTCTAAACTGGCAAGTTTATGATACATTTCAGACTCTTAGTAAGCACAAAACATGTTTACTAACAGACCCAAATTTGTCTTTAGTTTTCCTGTAATAAGACAAAAGTAGATAAGCCTATGTTCAGTAATGCAAAACTTTAAGATTTCAGGTTACCGAAAAGATTTAAGCTGTTTTCAGGTACACATAGCTTAACGTAATTATATGTATATATAGTCTATACATATAATTATAAATATACACCTATTTAGTTTATTTGTTTTCAACAACAATGCCATTCTCCCAAGTCCTTTTTAAAAAAAGATTTAGATAATGCCAACTTACATGACTTTAAATATTCTTATGCTTTCACGTTTTAATTCTAATGCTGATAACCTTAAAGATGTGTCTAGTTTAATTAAACCAAACTTGTATTAGCATTAGTAACCTAATATCTTCCCAGATCACGTTAACTTGAAAAACTAAGTTACTGTCTATCAAGATTTGAGGGTTCTGGAATGCTCAATTTTCACAAGCACTTGTCTTTAAACCAATTAATGTTGCAATACCATCAGAGGTAAAATAATCTCTCACTTACAACATCTAAGGACACATACACAAACATACAAAACAGATGCAATGATTCTCTGGTTAGTAATGTTTGTGATTATATTTACCCAATTTCTAGTTTCTAAATACTTCCTTTCTCTCTCTCTCTCTCCCTTTTTTACTCTGATGAGAAAGTTTTCCCTGAAGTTTGTATTTTAAAGAATGACTTAGGTCCTAGAGAAGATGGGGCTAGAAAATTTATATCACAAAAGCAAAGTATCCCATCTTTTTCAAGGTTGAGTCCCATGTTGGTGAGGCAGGGGACATGACTGTCTATTATCAGAGATCTATGGTAATATTTAAATGCTTCCTTTAAGTCCAAGACAATCCTGTTTTCAAATGTCTTAATCTTTTATAATATCTACAAGCATTTTAAGATGAATAGGCACTGTAAATCCTAGGCTTTAAATTGCTTTTAGACTCCCCATCCCTGGTCTTTTAAAAACTAAATTTGCATAACAAGGATTGATATATCCATCCACCTACACTGAAATGTTTTTCTTTCCCTCTGGGTACATTCAGCTTAGGGAAGAAAACCTAAAATAAATTCTACCAGTATCTGAGTATTAGTTTCCACTTTGGCCAAAAATGCTTTCATAGGTATTAAATACTTCTAAGCAGAGTGTCAGATTTCAGCTGGGATGAATAGCAAATATTTCTGGCAGATTAACCCCATGGACCTAAGAAACATCCTCAAAGGGGATGCAGAGGACATTCACAAGACCGAGAGTTACTCCCAAAGATGATCAGAGAATGAATCAACAACCTGCACGTGCCAGGCAGGCAGGGAGCCATGGAGAGGAGCAAGAAGGCAAGAGCTACTCCAAGCGGTCTGGGTTTTCCAAAGAAGGGGCATCAGGAAATCCCATCTCCCTTCTGTCAGCCCCAGAACACTGCAGGAAGGCCTTCTGCAGGAAGGCCTACTGGAACTTGTTATCAACTGTTTCCTCCTTAAGGGGGTTGTAAATAGTCATCTTCCCTCTAATTTTGATAGGATATCCTGAGAATGGAGGGCAAAGGGTTTTTGTAATTTAAAATTTGCATTGCTACAGAGGGGACATGAAAAGATGTTTTTTTCCCCCTCAGTGGAGATGCCTAGGATACACCTGCAAAGGACACTGCACGGGATGCCCGAGGCTGGCGGCTCACAGAGCCCTGGCGGGGGGGCAGAGCGGGCCTTGCTGCCAGTCTCGGGGGCTTGTTAGTCACTTCCCGGCTCCCAGCACTAACACGAGTGACCCGCATTCTTGGGCCTAGAGATCAGGTCACAGTATTCCTCACACATGTACAGGGAAAGGAAGTTAAAACAGTCATATGGGGCTAGATTTTAAGGGGCATTTATGTTGGATATGGACACTAATTTCTGTTCTAAGCCTAATTTCAGTTCTTTTATCTTGTCAAAGAAATCTCTAAGGCTAACTGTTATCCTAAGACAACTGAGAGGTCTTCCAGAAGGAATTTTCTTCTTTAGATAATTTGGTTATTTCTGTAATATATAACATTCCAATAATTTAAAGGATCCTTATCCAACCATGACGAGTAGGATCTTAACAGTAACTCAAACCAGTAAGCCTTTCTATAGGAAGACCCAGAGGGAACTTTCCAGGCTTAAGCTAAGCAAGGGGCATCCCTAGAGGGCACAGAGACGCAGCCCCGCGATCCACACACTTCACTCCCGTAGCCTAAGAGAGCAAAGACCTCTGCTGCCCAAGTGGTAAGGATGCCCAGCAGGAAGAGCATCTCTGGTCTCTCACAAACAAATGTGAACTGCCTCCAGTCACAAATCGACTAGTCTCACCTGTGATACCAGGCAGGTGATACTGGAATGGACTTTTCTAGCACTAAGCAACCAAGGCTGGGATGACACAAGTCCCTTAGGGGCTAGTACCTCTTGTGAAAAACTCCCCTGAGAGCTGGCACAGCCAGACAAAGAACTCACTTTTGTCTCCACAGCCTGTGGGGCTGCCTGCCAGGTGCGCCGGGACCTGCACCCTCCAGATGGCAGAGGCCAGAGAGGATGTCCTTCTGGTCACAAAGCCAGGCAACAAGACACAAAGGAAACTGACCTGCACAGCTACAGCCAAGCCATGGGCCTTCTCGGAAGCCAAACTAACTTCCAGGAGGGACTGTGCACTATTCACAGTGTGCCCTGTGGCACTGAGATTTTCCTGAGGTTGGTGGGTGACCAGGTGCCCACCGGCCCACCCCGAGACCGACTCGTCGTACCACAGGAGCACTCCTGAGGGCGGGCACTCCAAGAGCCTTTCCCTCCTCCACCCGCGCCCACCGAGTCTGCAGCTCTGGCTCCCACGCTGTCCCTAGGCAACAGTCTTGACCTCATGCGCACACTTACAAATGACACAAAGAAAACATATCTGGGAGGAAATGGATCAAGAAAAAAGTGAGTCCTCGACCAAATTCGCCCAGTCTCCAAGGCCAAGGAGCTGGCTTCACAGTATGTCTTCTGCTAATCAAATTTAGAAAGAGAAAAAAAGGCCCTCACCATTCTCATTCCATCGGACCCTGCAGACAGATGCTGGGAGGCTGACATGGTTAGAAGCCCTACGTTCTGCCGGCTGTCCGCCAGATGCCCCAGAATCTCTCGGCTGCAGCAGCCTGGGAGTGAGCACGGGCCAGAGAGCCAAAGTCTCCTGCCGACTACGCCAGCTGTTGGGGAGGAAGAAATCTCTACCCCTTGAGGTTCTTCTAGCTGGTTTAAGAATCAAATCATGAGGCAGATTAACAGGAGAAACAAACAAAATGTAATGAAGTCCATACGGGAAAGCCATAGGCATGGGTTCCAAAGCCCATCAGGGAAAACGAGGTACGTGTGTCATCCTGAACCAAGGAGAAGGTGTAGGTCTGAGACTTGAAAGGAAAAGGGAAGCGACTCACAGGAATAGCAAAGAGTGAATGTTTGGTAAACAGATGTTTGCTGGGCCACACAGAACACTAGCACAGAGAGAAATTTTTAAGACTTGGCCACATTCCTTCCTGTCTACCACCCCTATGCCACATTATAATAGAGCCATCTAAGGGGACAGCTCTCTTTTTGGAGTAGATCCTCTATCTAAATTCTTTTTATGCAGTTGGGCGGTGGTAGAGGTCAAAGTTTCTGTGTCTTTTGCATCTTGACTAAATTCAACTTTGAAATAACCAGTATGTCACAATGGCACATCTTGGGGCACCCTGCTCTTAGCCCCTACAGGGTTACCTCAGAGTTTGGAGGGAGGAAAATGCCACTGGGAGAGATACACAGGGCTTCAAGCTTTTCAGTGTACCCTTCCCTAGCCCCCCTATGAAAAATTGCAATCCTCCCAACACACCTTATCCTATATTCCCTTCCCCACTGTAGTGCTCAACATCAGCTAATTACGTAAAGGCAGGATTTGTCTTGTGTCTGTCATTGCTTCCCCAGCAACCAGAACCATGACTGGCAGAAATTCAAAGGTGACTGTAATGAGCATCCTGGACTGGAAACCACTACTTTGGAAGAGTAAGTAGCTGGCAGAGTTAGAAAGGAGCTGGCCATGAACACTGAGAAGTGACTGGTGGTTACCATGGGTGAGGGTCTGGCGGGAGGCAGAGGGGGATGAAGGGGCACAGAAATTCTCAATCATAACATACATTGGTCATACGGATAGTAGGGCAGCATGGAGAATATAGCCAATGGCTCTGTAACATCTTCCTCTGTTAACAGATAGTAACTGCATTAGTAGGGCACGGATACAGTAATGTGGGTAACTGCTGAACCACGTGCTGTATACTTGAAACCAATATAAGATTGTTCATCAATGACACTCCAACAACAATGAAAAAAGAACAGGAGCTGGCAAACTATGGACTGTGAGCAGAATGAGGCCTGCTGCCTTTTTTCATATGGCCCACCAGCTACAAATAGTTTTTACAGAAGAACATTTGCAACTGAGTTGATGACACAGAACACTAACTTTGAACTCCAATTAAGCAAAACGTTATTTCCCTCCAAAATAATTCTACACTTTTCATTAATAGACATGTATTACAAAAACTTTTACATATTTTATATTTTGAATTTCATCAATTAAGAATGTTTGGAAATTTGTTTTTTCTCGTTACCTAACTATCCACACCATATCCTTTATTCTGTCTCTTGGCCTAACAAGTCAAAGATATTTACCATGTGGCCATTTGCAGAAAAGGTCTGCCAGCCTCAAATTAAGAGCAACAGCTCTAGATGTTGAATCCGGTTCAATTTAGTTGAGTTGTTAACCTCTCTATCCTTAGTTTCCTCATTTGTATCTACCTGAAAGAGCTGTGGTTAGAAAGAGCAGAAGCAATAAAGAACACACCTGGCCTTAGGAAGAGCTCAAAAAATACTGGATACTATTATTAGCTGAGGAAGAAAACAAACCAAAAATAAAAATAAAAGAAGTTAATACAACCAAACAATTTTTTGCAGTTTGAACCAAGTGCTTTGAAGGAAATGAAGGACTGAGGCAGGTGACAACCAACGTGCCCCCAGACGCCCAAGAACCACACACAGCGTGGCACACTCAGAAGGGGAAGAAGGCATGAAGGGCGAGCTGCTGATTCGGGTTCCCTCACAAGTCACCCTCCAGAAAAATGGAGATATACCCAAGTTATGAGAAAGAGCAGAAAATGAGGCAAAATTTTATCTGTGGTCATTTCCAGGGTCACAACACCACTAGAATGGTGAGCATAATGTTTAAAAAGTAGAGCACAGGAGTCCGTTTCCGAGGCTCAGATCTCAGCTCTGACACTCACAGTTTAGCTTTGAAACCTTGGGCAAGTTATTTAAGCCCATCTCCTCTTCTGCAAAATGGGGCTAAAAACACCATCTCCTTCAGTCTCCTGACTAGTCAACAGGATAACAAAGCTCCTGGCACATACATCATCAATGCTCAATAAATGTTGGTCAATATTACTACAATTGGTTACCAAAGTCTTGTCTAAACAGATGCTTTAATATTTCTTACAAAGCCAATCATCTATAGCCTACATTTTCCATTTTCTCCAATATTCTTCTGCCTCAAACAGTGTTTATTAAAGCTTTTATTTCACTTTGAAGAAATTTTTTTAGATTTGAAGCTCTATATTCTCAACCCTGTATATTTCTAACACTTTGAACTGAAAATTGATATTGAGGCTCAAAAGAAAGATATTTTCCCAGGAGAATTACAGCAATTGACATTAGACCGAAACACCGTCCACTTCTCATCGTTTAGACGGAGGTGTACACGGTGTCACGTGGTGTTCTTCCTCATTTTTATTTTCCATGGAGCAAATAAAAAGGAGCCAGTGCCTCAGAAGAAGTTGTTTTTAAGTTGCCTTTCTCATGCTTATATGAGCACTTGCTGGTTTTCCTGTTTAAATCAAAGAAAAAGTGGTGCCACTGTCAGATTTTAAAGTGAGAGACCATTCAGCGCCCAAAATGAGACATGATTCCTCAGCACTATCTGGTCCTGTGCAGAACAATAAATGGTTCCCTGCAGGACAGTCCACAGCTCACCCACCCGACTTAATAACGATCTGACAACCAAAAGCACCTTGAGCAATAGATAGCACCAAGAAGTGGCTCTGTTATAAATTTAGGAACAAGACTAAAGGTCCTAGGGAGCCATTTTCCACAGGCGCCCCAGCCAGCGAAAAGGCCCGCCACGTTCAGAAAAGGACCCCCTACCTGCTAAGTATCTCTTTCCCTGAAGCAACTCAAAATTACGACTGACTCAAAATGAAGATTTGTGTGGCTATAACCCACCCACCAGAACCTGATATATCAGCTGATGCTCACCAAGGCTCCTCAGAGCAGGGAAGTCATTCTACTGCTATACCCCAAACAGGTTTCAAATATAACACCCCCAAAACACCGTCTTTCCCTGTACCCACAGGCAGCTCATCTGAAGACCACCATTTCTTCACTTTTCTATTAGCATTAGGAAGACAATTCGGTATAAACCTCCCTGAACTGCAAGTCCAAGATCTGAATCCTCCTCTCAGCTATCACTTACCTGACACTTGACCTTCAGCAAGTCACAACCTCAGTTATTTTCAACTTTCCTTAAGAACTCAGGGTTATCTGGTGTCAAGAGCCTCACCAATTCGCCATCTGAATATTCATGTTATCCCCACGGACTATTCTCCTGCCTCAATCAAAGAACATTATTAGCATTTCTCTACCAGTTAGGACCCTATCAATTTCAGGGACAGCGTGGGTAAAATTTAACATTTCCAGAATATCTCGCCTGGCTTTAGTACATCTGCATATCAATAGGCATTCAGAGGTGGAAAGAAAAGTGGCTTTAGTGCATTAGCATCATTCCTCAAGGGTGGAGAGAAGTTCATCTCCATATCAGTGGGTAATTACCTGGGCCAGGAGGGCTTATCTGTACCCAAGAGGTGTGCGGAGGGCCAGTTTCTGGCTTCTGCTGGAGCAGGAAAAGAGAGAAATGGCCCCAGACTGCAGTTTGTGAGCCATATAAATGGATTTTAAACTTTCTTTCTCCCTTTGACTGACTGGTTTTTAGAGGTATTTTGCACTGGGATTTCCTCTCCCCGGACTTACAGATAGTAACAAACAGCACCTTCCAAATCATTTTCTGAAGGCTTATCATTGCACCCACAAGGATCACCCTCAGCCCAGGTGCTCCCGCATCCTGTTACACTTCAGCCGTTCAACACCGTGGCCGGACCCTGAGCCCACCATCACCCAGGACTGTTCTTCCTGTCGGACTCTGAACTCTCGCTTGCAACCCCACTCCTCCTGGACCTCTCACTCCCTACTCCCATTGAAGACCTCTTCTCCCACTCATCTAGACCTCCCGCCCCTCCAGACCATCAATTCACTCCTGTCTTCACGTCCTTCTCAGGCCTGCTGAGGCCAGAGGGCCCATTACTGACCTTCTCGTCGATACTTTCCACTCCCCTGCTCCCTTGTCCGTCTGATGTACATCCCCCACAGAGCCCTGAGTCCTGGGGGATCCCATCTGATTGCCTTCTCCATTCATACACTCTGGGCTCCCTAGCACTATGGGAAAAATAAAAACAATAGAAGGCCCAACCCTACAGGCTGGTCCTTCGGGACCTGGCAAGCTTCCTCAAATCTCTTTAGAAACTACATTTCAATGGGTTGTGGAGGGAAAGGAATTCAGGAGTTTTAGGTTATATTCAAAGAAGCTTGAAGGTAAGAAGGAAATGCTGGCATAAGGGGGAGCAGAAACAAAAAAGACAGAGCATGCT
Organism: Manis javanica; assembly: GCF_040802235.1. NCBI lineage: Eukaryota > Metazoa > Chordata > Mammalia > Pholidota > Manidae > Manis > Manis javanica. The sequence goes on from NC_133169.1 coordinate 2,585,536, forward strand.
GAGGATTAAGAGATGGTAACTAGGCAAAGTGAGAAGGTAAGGTGATGATGAGGGACAGAGAACAGAGGCAGAAGTGGGTAGGATCCACTGCTTCAAATTTTATGAATATAATACAATTGTTTCAGTAATACAAGTTAACTGAAACAGGTTTATCTCCAATGCAACCCAGAATTTACCTTCTCACACAGTAAAGGCCCAAACTCTGATATGAGACAGCCTGGGTTTGAATCTCAGCTCTCAGCTCTTCCACTCCCAGTTCTGTTATCTGCTAGGCAAGTCATTCCATCTTTCTGTGGCTCAGTTCCCTCACTTGTGAAGTAGGCATGACATTATGCACACTAGAGTCACTGAGAATTAAGAGAGTACACAGAACACAAAGTGCTTGGAACAGTGACTGGCACATTACAAGAACTATCCTAAATGTAACCTGTGCTTCTGGCTAAAAACTTAAAATGCTCTTCAGATGCTGTTGTGTGCATTTAGTAGTACAAAGAATGTCCTGGGCCCTCCAACCTCCATATTCCCAACTTAATTTATATCATCCTTAAGCTCTCGGTCTTTTTTGAAACGTTTTCCTTGACTCTTCCTCTCCCTCGTCCTTCCTAAAACAAGGGGGTTAAGTGAATCTCTTCTGTTCCTCTGCAGAATACAGAGTTTATAGGATTCACAGCACTCATCACAGGTTATTATAATTTTCAGCTGATTCACCTAACTCCCACTCCCCCCACCTCCCACTGAATTGTAAGTTCTTCCAGGATGGGAGCTGCCTTCTCTGATTAAAGTTCAGGGGATTAAGAATAAAGATGTATGTAAATCAGTAATGGTGCTTCCCCCTTACTGGCTGTCAGACACTGACTGGTGTCCATTGTCTTTGCCCCTCTCTGCCTACAACCTTAAAAAAATGTTAAATGAATATTCAGTCACTATAGCAATGATGATGATGTCTTACACAAAACAAAAACAAGTTCATCTACTAACTTAAGACCTATCATTTTAAATGCACTGCAGTTAAATATTTAAGTTAAAAACATAAGCACCCCCTCAGCTCTTCAAGAGTGCTGCACTCAAAGAAATCACTACATACAAATATATCACAATGTTTCCTAAACTCAGCATATACTCACATAATTCACATAGCTAAGCCTTTCCAAAATACACTCAACTATGTGTTAAAGGAAGTAAAACTGCTATATACTCTGTAAAGCAAAATTTTTAACTTCTGACTACACACATTTTCATAATCCATAGGTCATCTCATCCTGGGGAATCAGTGCTTCCCCCTTACTCGTTGTCAGACACTGACTGGTGTCCATTGTCTTTGCCCCTCTCTGCCTACAACCTTGAAAAAAATTAAAGACAGCAAAATCTAAACAACATTCAAAAACTGGAGTGGCTTGATTGTGTGGTGTAGTTATCCTATCTGTACTTCCGGTTTAAGGTAACTTTTTAAAGCACATCTGTGGGTAAAATTGTAGTATTTCCAGAATATCTCGCCTGGCTTTAGTACATCTGCATATCAACAGGCACTCAAGGGTGGACAGCAGTCATCTCCATATCAGTGGGTGATACCTGGGCAAGGGAGGGCTTATCTGTGCCTGAGAGGTGAGGGGGACGGCCAGTTTTTGCTTTTTCAGGAGCAGAGGAGAGAGACAGCCTTGGACTACAGTTTGTAAGCAATAAACAGGTTTTAAACTTTATTTCTCCCTTTGACTGATTTCGTTTTTTTAAAGGTATTTTGCTCTGGGATTTCCTCTCCCCGGACTTACAACATCTTTCCACACATATGTATGTGAATAAGACAGGTATCAAAGCCATGTTATTTTTCCTTTTCTTTTCCAATTAGTCATAAAGATATGTCTTACTTATATTATTGACCAAAAACAGAATTACCACTCAAATGTTAACTGTACAGTTCAGCATGTATACTGGATCATTATTTTGTGGACAGGAAAAAAAAAACTTATAAACAAGTCAATATTCCAGCTACTTAGAGGCATTGTAAGTATAGTTCAAAAACAACTGAAATTCAATTGGAGATATAATATTTTCAGAAATTTTGAAACAAAAAAGAAGGATGAAGACATGACCTGGAAGCAGGAAAAGTTGGGGTGAGAAAAGAAAATTTGGGTAAAGATTAAAATATACGCACTGTTTTGTAAGGGTCCTTTACAATTCCAAGCTTCATTTTGAAATTTAGGGATATAAAAGTCAAATAATGTATATAACCTAACTTACTTACAAAATTACATTTAGCATTAAACTTAAGGCACTGTTTGTTCACTAATCAATTTATTTACACTTTCATGACAACTAAAGTTATAAATCAATTGATTTTTAAAATCTAGCAGCACCTCACTTGAGATGCTATGAAAAACAGACAAAACTCTGACAGAAGAAATTAGCATAAAAGCAAAACAGGAATAAAAGAGATGGTCTTCCTGTATTTTATGTAGTGCTAGGAGAACCAGAAATCATTAAGCTCCAATTTTTAAAAAGATATATAAAAGCAAACATTTTACTTGGAAATCTAAAATCTGGAGTCTCCTTTTAGCTGTAAGACCTTCGGTTAGTTCCTCTAAAGGAAGGAGGAGAGCCTTGGGACTTGAAGTCCCTTTTAGATCTGGAAGTTACAGATATTATCTTCCGTTTGTTCTCACTCTCTATTAAATTTTAGGAGTTCGCTCCCTCCAAATCCCTTCTCATTAGGGAAGCACCATGGAAGTGGCCCTAAGGCCAGGCTACAGAGATTAGACTCTCGGGTTTGTACCCTGGCTGTGCCACCCAATCAGTAGCCGGGTGATCTCAGACAGGTTATTTCAGGTCCCCAGTCTGTAAACCAGGAGTAATGAAAGTACCTGTCCCATCAGGTTGCTGTGAAGAGTAAAAGAGAAAATGCCTAGGTGCAGCCTGGCTGGTGAGATACCCAACATGCTAGCTAGCATTATGGTTTTACTTTGATGTTTTTTTAAACATGTTATTACTCCTTCCAATCAAGTGGACAGATCAATAAGGTTTATTTAACAATTGCACTTAGGTTCTTTTTAAATTTGACCTTTTTAAAAATAAAAATGATATGAACATCTTTGTGCATAAAGCTTTCCCCAAATCTGGGGAACTTCCTTACGATGTATTCAAGAAGTTAAATCACTGGATCAAAAGACTGGGATGTTTTAAGGTTTTATACAGAGGTTATATAAATTTTCATTTCCATCAGTAGATACGAGAGTGCTCAATCCACTGCATCCATGTCAGTCGGTACTGAAAATCATTATTTCCATTTCTTATAATTTGATTAAAATGCTTCTCAATGTCACTGTAATTTGTATTTTTTAAATTGTGAGGCTGAGAATTTTTCAACTCATCAAAAATTTTATAACAACCTCATCCAGTGTTTTCTGAAGCAAAGGAAAAGTATAGAACACAGAAATAAGGAAATTAAGAAGAGATGGAAGATTAAACGAAGCATAAATTTAGAATATAAATAAGTAAAATTTGCTAGTAAATAAGCATTATTTGCTTGTAAGTAAAGAGGAAATGCTCTGAACGTCGCTGCGGGAGGGCGGGGTGGAGGCGCAGCAGAGGTGGGCTCCTCAAGGGAGCGAACCTTTTCTCAGCTATCTAGGGTCTCAAACATCCTTCTTAGATGACATAAGAAGGGCACAAAGTAACTTAGTGACAATGTTCTCAACAATTCTGACAGAAGGGCTCTTCTGCTGCCAGCTCTTTTCTCACCTGAAATTTTAAAAATACAAGAAAACAAAATAATTTACTAAACATAATTTTGGCACATGACTCTAGTATTATGGTGATTTCCTGAGTTATCACTATACTATCTTCAGTTTCCGCTTTTTCTAATCCTCCCTCTTGACAAATCTCTCCAGGGACAACTCGAACAAGCTACACTTTCTTAAATTCCTTTCTTTTTTTTTTACAATGTATTTTCAGATTTCTTGCATATGCTCTAGAAAGGATATATAAAGGAAGAGGGCCATACAAGTAAACTGTCCTTTATTACAACTAAGATTAGCAGTGTCATTAGAGGACCTTCCTGAACTATATATCTAACTGCATTTTATATTCTGAAACATTTTAAAGTATCTTTCCAAATATCAAACACTGAAATCATTCATTTTTCTAATGCTATTAAATGCAGTATCATGTCTATATTATTTCTATTTTTATATGTGAATCATCATTTAAGAATATAACTTAGCTGACAATATTCCTCTCAATCACCTTGCTTGGTTTTATACTTGTTAGCAGAATAAACTAAGACTCTCAAAAAGTATTATTTTGTCTTGCCATTTAGAAAGGAATAAAAATGAAAAATATGCCTTCTTGTTCAGCTTGAACAACTGATATAAACAATTTTACAATGAAATTTTATCACAGTTTGTAGAAATTAGTTGGGTCATATACTGTCCTTAGCCATATTGGAATTTATCTGAAACACTTCAGCAACTATTTTTAAAATTATTACCCAAAATTCCTTCACCCTTAGAGTTGAGTTCTACAGTTTCCCAGAGGGTTAACATACAAATAAAGATCTTTTTTAAAAAGCTTTGCTTTGTTTCTGCTTTGCAAAATTATGTCCTCCTTTTCTCTCCCAGCCGCCTGTAAACTACAGGCATTAATGCTCAAGAAAATTTGGACACAAGGACCTGCGACCAAGACCTGAAAATTCTGTTTTATAATATAAAATGCTTAAATGAATATTAGAGCAAAATTAATAGCCTCACTGTCTTTATTTGAGTGGGCCCTGAATAAGAGGAAAAAGAGGTAACAGGAAAAGATAAAGGAGAGATGACAGAAAAGATATTAAAGAAACTTGATATTTCTGAAATTTTGCTACTAGCCATTGCTTATCACAGATTTGGCCATCCATTTTCTCCATGCTCCAACCCAGGCCATCTTAAAGAATTTCAAAGACAGAACTTTCTCCATCATCTAATCCATGGCTCCATATTACAGATGAAGAAATTTTGCCCAAAAAGATTAAGACCACAGTAGACAGTGGCAAAACTGGCAGTGGAACCTTTAAAAACTTGGCCAAGAAACCAAGAATTCTGGCTTCTCATATCCCTCAGGATAACACAAATATTACAACTGTAATATAAACTGAGAAAAATGCTATTCTCCCATCTTAGTCAAATCAAGTACCCTAAGAATCTGATGTTGATGCCTTCTTTCTTCCTACTAATAACAAAATCTCAATAACTCAAACAAAATTTGTGCTTTGTGTTCTCATGGCAGCTCACGCTTCAGACACTTTTTAGTTTTTCTAACATTCTTTATTCTCCCTGTCACATCTGTGTTACTTTCTAAAAGACGCAGCGAGAAAAGACCTATGTGTACAATGTGTAATATGAAGATCCCTCTCTTCAGAAAATGAGGTAGGTCCAGACAAATGAGAGGCTTTCCTCCTTTCATTTTCACTCCCCAGGCCCAAGACCTTGCCCTGGAGAATCCCTTTTTAAAGGTGTTATTTCTCACACATTCCACCCATTTAATACATGTCTAGCTTTTGTATCTTAGGGTCCCGTTACACTCTTACAAATTCCTGAGGGCTTGTGGTGGGCAGATTTCTAAGATGGCCCCAGGGAGCCCCACCTCCCAATATTTGGGTTACCTGTGGGCCCTTGTACAGTCCCCTTCCCTTGAATGTGAGCTGGACCAAGTAATTTGCTTCTAGTAAATAAGATATTGCAAAAGGGAGGAGAAACCACTTCTGTGGTCAGGTCACAAAGGCTGTGACTCTACCGTTCCTCACCCCTTCCTGCTGGCACACTCTCCTGCTCTTGTGTGCTTGCTGTGACGAAGCAAGCTGAATAAACCCACGGGGCGAGGAACTGAGGGCAGCCTCCAACCAACTGTCCATAAAAAACCAAATCCAGCCGACCACCATGTGAGAGGGCTGGAAAGCTGGAAAGCAGGTCCTTCCCCAGTTGAACCTTCAGAAGACACCGCAGATATGGCCAATACCTTGACTTTTAAGAGACTGTAGCAGGACCCAGCTGAGCCAAAAGCTTTCTTTACGTGCTGTCCTGTAACCTAAAATGCATTCCCAATTCCAAAGCCCCAGGAGCTGTATTCTCAAACTGCCCCAGCCCTTCAGCTCAGCAAGCCTTACCAGGGAGGGCCTTCCGCTCTCAGGATTCCCTCAGCCAGGGCGAGCAGGAGACGGGCAAATGATGAAAGCACGGGCGGACACAATTCAGTTCTTGAGATAGGATTTGGGTAAGGGGGCAACAGAAGAAATGGTTCTATGTCTTGGCCGCTAAAATCTGTGTCTTTTACTATACCAGTTACATGGGAATATTAAAATGAAAGCTGTCGATCCTGAAACTGACTCAAGAAAATAATTTAATATTTACTCAGTATTCACTATGAGCTAAACACTATGCTAAAATCAGGTACTAAAATTTACAAAACTTGCCTTCTGCTTTCAAGGAGCTCAAAGTCTAATGATTACCTGAAACTGGAGAACTTAAGAGGGAAATTAACATCTACTTTGTAAGGAATAAAAATATGTAACATTAAACATGGTGTTGACTTTGTTGTTTTACTTGATTCTAACACATTTATTGTCCACAGCTTATTGCTTATTTATTGACATTTTTAAATCAAAGGAGCCCTGTCAAATATGGCTAATCATTTCCTTTGTATGTTTATAAATTTGTATGACACATTAAAAATTATAGCACTTGTTGAAGGTTCCAAGTCATCAAAAGATTTGAAGATAATAAGAAGAAATAGAATCTGTGGATTCCAGGGTGGGGGAAAAAAATTTATAGATCCCAATTTCTAGGCAATGTGCTCATCAATTTCTGTACATTATCTCATTTAATCTTAAACATAGCTATGGTAGGAAGGATTTTTACAGATAACTTCTAAGAGCCTCTGCTTTCTTAAGTGCCTAAAATAATGTTTAACATAGTAGCACTGAAATATTTGCTGAAGAAAGAAAATTACTAGTCAGGTATTCAAACATCAATTTGTCAGATTCCTGGGCCAGTATTGTGTTTTTTTTTCCCCTGTATATTAGAGTATCATTGATACACATTCTTATGAAGGGTTCACATGAGCAACATTGTGGTTACTACATTCACCCATATTATCGAGTCCCTCCCCCACGCCCTACTGCAGTCACTGTCCATCAGCCTAGCGAGATACCTGGACCAGTATTAATTATCATGTAATAATGCCCCATATTAACACATAAAATAGACCAACACGGAATAGAAGCAGGTGAACATTAAGTTATACAATGGCACTAAAAAACAACAGATCCTTTCTCAACTAAGACACTTCCTCAAAATTCAACTGAGCCAAATGAAGATAGAATTCATTTTGTGAGACTAAGGAATGAGAGAGAGAGAAAAAAAAATTGCCCGTATGTTTTGCATACTAATATATATGGCTGATACATTGTTTTCTGAATTGTGTCTATACATGTACAGATATATTTATCCTATGCAAAAGCAGATATTATAAATATATTACTGTACCTCAAGTATCAATTCACTGCAAAACAATTAGCACAAATTCCTGAAGTTTCTTCACTTTTTGTTACACTGTTAGTAAAAACAAGTAGCATTCCAAATATGGAAAGTCAGGTCCATGTAAACTGGTTATGTTGTGACTCCTGATTTGGGTTAATTTTACATAAAGACTAAATAAGTAAAGTTAAGCTATGGAAGAAAGCATACATGTGTTTCTCTCACCTAGGTCAGGACAAAATCTCAGCCAGTTTTATAGCTACACTATCTTGTAAAATGTGTTCAAGCATTTATTGCTTCTACATGTCACCATCATGAGAAAGCTGGTCTTGGAGTCTTTCTGTATTTGGGTTCTTATGCCATCAGCTTTTCATCTGTTTTTCAAATACCAGCTTTAACAATGGTTCCGAATCATCAAGGGCAAGCAGCCCGTGAGGTACCAACAGAAACCAACACACACACTTGTCAAAGGTATCCACGTCCCGTGGCTTCTCTTCTACCGCTGTTCGTAGTGCTGAACGATTCATTCAGGGCATTTCCTTTGTCACTAGAAAGACTGAACGTCTCAGAACTGATCCCTCAACTTCAAAAGGAAAAAAGTACTAAACTGGTGCTTCTTAGTTCATCACAATACTTTACAAAAGTGTGAAGGAGCAAACAGCACTTAAATGCATAATTATTTCTGAGAATATTTTGCCACCCAATAGTAACTTCATTTCTAAAATTGACAATAACAAAGAATTTCTGCTATAAATATTTTCCTTAACCAATCAAATATGGAAAACAACTGAAGTTAGCTGAAACCTGGAGTCAATATCCTTAAATTATTCTAAACTAGGTCAACCACTTTCTAGCTAGGTTAACTTTGGGAAATGACCTAACTTCCCTGGGCCTCAATTTCCACATCTACAGAAAGAGGTAACAATAACACCTACATCATTATGTTGATGTGAAGATTAAATTCACGTAAAACACCCAGAACAGTGCTTGGCATATGGGCTAAAAACAAACTTGATAACCTGTTTTTTATATTACCCAGAACCATTCCATCTTAAGCATATCACCGACCAAAGCTGTTAATTAATTTTTCAGCTCAAGCAACAAACCTTGCTGTCATCTTATTTATCCCCAGAAAATTTTGCTTTCAAATTCTTTTAACAGCCACCACTCCATATGCTCAGGTAACTTTTTGCTGACATCACTATATTTACACTCAGCAGCAGCTAGAGGCAAGATTTCTGATAACCTCTTTATTTAAACAAAATGTTTAGTTATTCCATCTAGCACAAGAAAAAATACTCTACAGACCCTCTGGAGTCATGCCTGTCAAGGACAACAGCTTTCTTGGAACAGCAGAGACGGTTCTGCTAAGGTTACTGCATTACACTGGCCAATGAGAAGCAGATGGGCAAAGAGGGGAGGAGGAGGACAGCCAGTTAACTGCCATCTCCTGGGTGACAATTTCATTAAGAAACAAGGAGTGCCTAACGCCGAAGTTCCAGAAGTTGAGCTCTGAATAAGAATGTATTATTTCCATAAACATAATGTTGAAAAACTCTTAGGGATTGGCTTCAAACCACTGCAAAAAATGACCATCAGTCCACTGGAAGCATTTATTGAAGATGTCTGTGCAAGAGCACAAGAAAAGCTGTTAAAACAACAGCTGACTTTCAATTATCAATGAGACACTTATCTTGGAACAAATTAGGTGAGGCATACAAATAATATCATTTATCTATTTACCTACATATTAAATCAGGAATGGCAGGAATTCCTTCTCTATTTATAACTATTTCATGATTGTAAATATTTTTTCCTCCTTTAGAGCAATAAAATTACAAGTACATAAAACACGCCTAAATTACCTCTACATCATGGCCAGTATTAATTTCAATTCTGTTCTTTTCCCTGACATGTTAATTTCCCCACCACCTTACCAAAAACATGCATTTTCCATTTTCTCCACCCTTTTATCTTTCTGACTTGAAGGTTCTGTCTTTACAGCTGAGGCTCTTAAGGCTCGTATGTTTATATTCCTATTTTAAGTCAATTGCCTATTCATACACTTTGACCTTCTTTCTAGTGAGATGTTTGACATTTATCATGGTCTAAGAGTACTTAATACATTCAGAAAAATTAACTATCTTTCATATAGCCTACTAATATTTCCTCCCATGCATATCTTAATTATATTTGTAGTCTTTTAGCAGGTAAAACCTTAAATGTTTAACATAGTTAATCTATCTTTTCCTTTTATGGCACTCAAGATCTGTGTCACATCAAAAGTATTTCCATCCCTTAAGCTAAATAAGCATCATTCCTACTTTTGTTCTCATACTTTTCTGAGTTTTTCTTTAGACATTCAAATCTTTAATCTCTCCAGAATTCATTTGTGTATAAGGCACAACCCTACTATGCTTTTTTTTTCAAATGGATAGCCAACTGTCTTACCACCTGGCCCCTCTACCCAATGTCCATTCCAATCATTCCAGGCTCCTATACTCTGGTTTAGTGCCTGACAGAAAACTTTCACGTCTGCATCAAAGTGATCACTTTTCAAAGCATATTGGTGCTCAGGGGCTATGTATTCTGCTTCTAGCATTCTTAGCACCTGTTAGAATGAAAATAGGAGAAGGTGGGAAAGGAGTATCAAATTTGACTACAATGCCAAAATACAACCAGTAAGCCACCACAGCAGTTTACTACATGTGTGTACACCTGTAGTATGCACTACAATTACCACCTGAATCGTGGCCTGTGGAGAGCACTTTTAGTTATGTTCTTTTAACTCTGGCAAAGCAAAAACTACACAAGAAAAGCATCATATTTATTATAACCGTGAGTTAACTATGCCTTAACAGTATGGCAAAAAAATACAACATGGGGAGTTGAGATTCACAAATAATCCAAATATTAAATTTCAACCTTTCCCACTTATTTAAAAACATCTTTGAAGACTATTTAACCTACTGTTCTCTTTCTATCAGTGGCAAACAATGTTTTCAGAGGACAGTGTGCTGGACTAAGAATAGGAAAGGGAAGCCTAGAGAAGGAAAATTTTCAGGATATGCGAGGCCCTGTTCAGGGCAAAATACACCCTTGCCAGCAGAGAAGGTATGCCCTCCTGTTAATTATCATAATTAATTAATTTCCTTGGCTTTGACCAAGGAAGGATCATTAAACAACTTTATCGACTAAAATTTGGGGTCTCCTAAAGTGAGATAACGCATCGCTGAGTGGCCGAGGAGTCCTGTCCACTCTGCAATTAAAGTCCTCAGCACAAGTCGTGGGGGATCACCAGCAGCACGTCCCTGCTTCTGTCTGCCCTGCAGTCGGTGAGCAAGAGCCAGCCGGCTCTGCGGAGAGCCTGCACAGCCAGGCAGGATGCCTCAGCAAGACCAAGCTCTCTGCTCTCAATGACAAGCACCACCAAACCTAAGTTCAAGCCTAGTGCAGGCCAACAGTTATTCTGGAAAGACTTCCTAATGGTCTACACTGTACCAGTGACCCTGTACTAATGTGAACAAAACAGATTGTTATCCTCACGGAGCTTATCATCTACAGAACCCTGAAAGAATATTTATGAAAGATTGCCTAAAGGATACGCGGTGTCTCCGTCCTTCTAATTATTCCCAAATCTTTTCCCTTCCAGCCTGTGGCTGCTGGGACGCCCTCCCCTCCCGGCTCCGAAGGGCCTGTGCTTACGCTGTGGAGCCCCAGCGGCTGTGGCTGCGCAGGGCAGCACGACAGCACGGAGGGCGCTGGGCGTCCACAGGAGCACGGCGGAGACCCTGCTCCTTCTGTTACAGGTCCTGACACGGGACCTCTGAGGAGAAATTTCCTTCTGATCTTAGTTTCAGGAACTGTGCCCCTCTTAAAACAAAGTTTGCTTGGTTTCAAACGGTAAGGACAGAGACTGGCTGGGCTTCTTGTAGGCACCATCTACTAGGAGGCTCACAGTAATACCTGGGCTTCACTGAAAGCAAATACTACAGTTTTATTTTAGGCCTTTTCTTTTCTTTTATATTTTTATTTTGCATTTCTTGCCATAGTTTATGAATCTCTGTAAGTCCCCTTAAATTGGGCGCACTAACAAAATGGAACAAATGGATAAAGTTTGCAATATACCATAAGGAGAACTTTCTTTTTAAATTTAAGGAGTCAGAAAAAAAATCACATGAGAAGTCAAGGGAGAGGAAAGATTCTGAGAATACGATATATGGTTTTAAAAAATAAAAACCAGTTGACTCAATTAACTGGGGAAACGGGGAAGGGAAATTAAGGAGAGCAGAGGTAAGATGACAGAATATCAAAGTTATATTTGTATTTACAGAAACTGAACAAATAACAGAAAAAGGTGACTTTGTATACTCTTACTGTGCAGTTAAAGTCACATACAGTATTAGAGATATTTATTATTCCATAGGCAATACTCAAAATGGTCAAAATAACACACAGTTGCTAAACATAAAAATTTCTTGACAAAAAATGGCCAACAGGGTGTTATGTGGACAGACTATTATCTAAGCTCTTTTCTCCCCCAAATATTAGGGAAAACCCTACCACACAACAGTTGGGGTCACTGACCTCTCAGCTTTCTAAATAACCCAGGGAGTCCAGGTGGTTGTGTAAACTGCACAACATGCATGACCATGTTCTTGCTCGACAGGCTCTCCTGCCCTTCAAGGCTGCCGTCATCCTTCCCCAGCAGCAGACTTCACAGGGCCACTGGGCTGTGTGTCACCCCTGGTTCACACAGAACACAGCTGGGTCATCTCCACTCGGAAGCTGAATTACCTCCCTCCTTACTACTGTCAGCTGCCTTAAATTTCCTACTCCCCAGGCCCCAGACAACCCCAAGCATGCTGGAAGGTTAGAACCCACTTCAATCCAGCACTAAAAAGATTTTAGGTTCAGTCCTGTCAGTTCCAGTTCTTTAGGTGGTGAATTAACTCCCAGACTGCCCGAACTGCATCATCTTTCCATTCCTCCTTTCCCCTCCCATCCAAATATTTGATTAAAAAATTAAAATATCTTAACAGCAGGCAGAGGAAAAAGTTATGCTCACTCAAGTTCCCCTCTACTAAAAGCAACATTTTTGTGCAAGGGTAGCAGCTTCTGCTCTCCAGGCCCACAGCTGACCTGTCCCTACCCAGACTCTGCAACTGCCCCCTCTCTGAATGAACAGCTAAGGGATGGCTGCAAGGAAAGCACCCGACTACCAAGGGAGTAAATGCATCCGGCATTCAGTGGTTACCATGCAGGGGTCAATGAGAGATCAGTTAGAATATGTAGATGTTTTTGCTGATCCTTTTTTATCTTTTCAAAAATGTACTATTTCTTTTAAACTATGGTTGGTCTGCAAGCCAGCTGGTTCCAGATAAGCAAGATTTGGCTGTTGTTGAAGCTCTGCTAAGTGGACAGGAAATTGCTACAGATCCATGGGAAGGCAGGCAAATGCGTAAGTCACAAGGGAGAGAACCTTGGCACATGGAACCCTCCACAAAGGCAAGCGGCGCGCACTCTGCAACCACAGACTCAACACTGCACAGTGCACTGCACACTGCAGGCATTCAATAAATATTGGCTGGGAATAAAGCTTCTTAAATGAAACAGATTATTCTGTAAAGTACTACAAAGAGGCTAAGTAACTAGCTTGCTGGCCCACAGCCGCTACGGGCACAGTCAAGGTCCACACCGCGTCCGTGTGGGGCCAGTGCTCTTTTCACTCCATCTGCTCCGTTATCAGGAGCTCGAGATGCCAAGGATCTTGGGTACTCAAAGCCACAGGATGAACATCTGTGTCTTCCTGGAAAGTAAATTTAATCCAAGTTGAATAGTTTAAATATTTGAAATAAACAACAAGCACCAACATAGTATAGAAGTGAATAGAGAATTTACAATGAATAATTTTAGATTATATGGGCCATCTAAAATTTTTTTCATTTTGCAATAGCCCCAGGCTCTCGTAAGGATACAAGGTCATTCTCCTCTGCCACCAGAGGTACACTGACAGAAGAAAATCTAATAACCAAAAAAATCATTCAATAAATATACCTTGAGCACCAAATCCATAACAAGCATGTGCCAACTATCAGGTATGAAATGCAGTCCCTGGCCTCTAAAGAGCTTAAGCTATTCTGGAAAAGAGAAGTTAGCCAACAACTGAACGTGCTAAGACAGATGTCTAAATAGGACCCACAGAAACAGAAACAGGGCAGATCTCACTCCCACTCTGGGCGGGTCCGGGAGGTGAACAGAGGAGGCTGCAGGGAATGTCTAAGAGTTCCTGGGGGTGCCCCAAGCTCTAGTCTCATCCCTAAGCTGCTTCTTGAAAGAGGTATAGGAATTAATTAGATTGGGGTGGGGCTGGGGGGTTTCTCAGGGAAAGAGAATATTTAATAAGTTATAAATTTTCAGGAAAACCACAAGTATTCTGAAAGAGCTAGGACAAGTACAGTAAAACAAGGAGAAATCGTTTTATATTACATCTGAAAAATACACAAAAAAAGAAAAATTTAATAAGATGGCCAACTTCTAAAGTATGAAAATTAAAATGAGATATTTTTCATCTATTAAAATAGCAAAAAAGTTAAAGAGATTGTGGGGAAACTGACACTATTAAATACTATAAAAAATACATACTGTAGATAAAAATATAGAGTGGTACCTCTCTCAGGGGCAATCTGAAAGGTACAGATTTTTTAAGGTGTAATTTTTTAATCCTACAATTCAATTCCTAAGAATTTATCTTTTAAAAATAAAACACTGTGGATGGATGCTTATAACTATGGAAAAAATCTAACATACTTCAAAAGGGATCAAGTAAATAGGCTGGTCCATCAGTACAATAAAATACTTGTACAGCAAAAAGAATGAGGTAAGATGTAAAAGAATGTGTATGAAAATTGTTAGGTAAAAAAGGCAGGTTAGGTTCGTTTTTGAAGAACTGAAACCTGCAGACCGTATTTTCCAGTTTGGTAAGAAAATGCAAGGTAAGCACTGCCCCTCTGCGGACATCAGTGGGCTTCTCTGATCAACCTAAGAATCACCTCTGATCAGCTACAGCCACCATAAGTAATAATTCAACAATTTATTACATTATTTATGCCACCAGAAGTCATTCAACTGAAGTTCAGAGATCTTAAAAGAAAAAAGAAAAAAAAAACGGTCAGCTCTGAAATTACCCAGAGGTTACATCCACCAAATAAAAAGACTGATTATATTTACCTGGGCAAATCCTAATGAATAGGGAGCCATGGAAAAGAAAAAAGAAAAAAGGCAAGTTATAATAGGATTTATACTATGATACCATGACTCCTTTTCAAACTTCTGTGCACCGACATGAGGAGACACGCACCTCTGAACTGAGGGTGGATGTGTGTACAACGCACATCATATACATGTGTGCACTCCAGGAAAGGGGCTCCATCACTGAGGTATCACCTGCCCTTATGGCTGCACCCAGCTGCTAAGATGTGATCCCAGCCTAAAGAGCCGGCAAGGACTCTGACACTATAGTCTAATCCCCTGAAATCACACCATGCAGTATTCATAGAAGTCCTCCAGCAATACTCATAAAGTTACTAATTCATCTTCTTAAGCTACAGTGAAGTTTCAGATGTCTCTCGTAATATCAGAGAGGACTTCTACCAGTTCCTTTCTGACCAACAGTGAATGGCCTACGAATGCGTATGTATTACAGTCAGCCGAAACACACCCTTCCAGCTGAGCGCCTGAGGAAGCACCGCGGGGAGGGTGAACGGGGACAAGGCTTCAGCAAGGGAGTGTAAAGAGTATTTCAGACACAAACAGTAACAATGAAACAGGGCACATATGATTAGGAACACCAGTACCATTACATGACTGACTTCTCATCAGAAACAATAATATGCTGTCATGTCTCCTCAACCAAAAGCGACACCCCTGGTTTAACAGCGGGGAAGGGGAGTGGTAAACAAACCCACCACATTTGCCTGTCAGTTTTAGGTCACAATTCATTTGAGAAACATTAAAGTATCTTAAACACATGTTAATCAAAATATGTGTAACCACATTAAGTCTGAATTTCCTATCTAACCAACTGGGTCATGAAAAACTACAGATGATGCCCCAAACAGAAATGATCTGGACATTTACATCTGCATTACATACTGCCCCAAACAGTAACATCTGCAAATAGCCTGTTTAAAATATAACTCTTGATAAAAATCCAAAATGTTCAGGATTTATAAGTCACCAGGATCAGCAAACTGTATACAAACAGCTGCAAAATATTTTATAATCAATGTCTGGAGGTCCTCAATGCTAGGTTAACATTAGCTCTGGTATCAGTGGTCCATCTCTCTCCAAACTGAGAGGCAGTGCTGAGGGCACAGCTGCTCCCGGACCACCCCATTTGGCTCTGTGCGCTGTGCAAGTGCAAAGGACGAACCCCGAAATGAAGCTGCTAAACACTTCATCATTCAACTGACCTGAAGCAGAAGCCAGTGGTTCAGAGCACGGCAATGCTCTCAGCTGCCCACCGCCATAGCCCAGCAGGCCCAGGGCCGAGGGGTACCACTCGGCCGCTTTAAACCGCAGCTTCGCACGGAAACATGACGACGACTGTACATGCCTCACGGAGTCATTGTGATTAACAGGAAAATGGACGTAAAGCATTTAGTCCAGCAACTGGAACCAAGACTCAGTAATGTTATTTATTATTGTCACCACTAGAAACTAATACATTTGTTGGAAAGTGTGGACTCTCTTCCACAAACTTTGCCTGTGTATTTGGCCACTAAAAAGGACAAAGATAATGAAAGTAGCCTCATAATTTGAAAGTCACCTTCCGTTCTTCAGCTGGGTCTTACTTGTCCTGGACCAGCCATTCTGAACTCCCAGTCCTTCAAAGTATTGCGTTTACACTGGCTTCAAGAATTATGCATACAGTGTTCCTTCGCTTAGCACATTCTCAATCCCACTTCCTGCTCCCAGCCTGGACTGATCACCTCGCAGTCCTCTTCTTGTCTCAGGGTAAACATCATTGCCTCAGAGATCCCTTCCTAAATCCTCTTGTCCGCGTCAGGTGTCCCTACCTTATGCTTACGTCACTAACTTATCAAAGTGCTCTGAATCGCCCTTACTTTGCTCCATGGACTATGTTAGTTAATGTGTGACTTGCCCAGCAGATGGTAAGCTTTGAGAGGACAGCGATGGCACCTCTCTCATCACGGCTCCTGCTCAGTGCTGGGTGCATGGCAAGGAATGGCAGCAGCTCTATAGTCATCTATTGAATTAAATGAATGCAGAAGGACTGGTCAGGCTGGTTGACTATAATTCAGGTCATACACAGAGAATTACTGCAGTTCCTGATAAGCTTACTGTCCTTGTCCACTCACATTCCAGAAACATGTTTCAAGTTGAAAACCTAAATGTCACTTTCCCTGCCACCCATTTCATTCGATTTAGCTTTGTTGCTAAAGGACTGAGCCTATATTCTATTTATATTTAATTTGTCTATTAAATGGTATTCAGATGAAAGCCAGCTATTCAAAATAAAGGTTTTGTTTACTGGTCTTCACACAAAAGAAGTCTTTAAAGAATTCCACTGCATAAAAATAAAAAACAGGTATGAAAGGAATCCACAATTTTCAGTGAGAATCCTATGGGCCAAAAATTTAAGTCATTTTTTCAGCAGCAGAACAAATAACTTCCTAGATAGGAACTACGAACACAGTAAAGTTCCAAGGTTCCTATTGTCCAGATAGATAGATGCCTTTCTACTCTGGGGCCTTCGGTGCATTGAGAGCCACAGGCTGAAGACTCCAAGCAGTAATCCTGAAATGCAACAAGTAAACCATTCAGTGCTCCCGAATCATTTGTAAATAAAGCTTGTGGAAACTGGATGGCTAGACCTCTACCATATCAGAAACTTAAGAGGGAGGCCTGGGCCTTTGGGCGCTAAACAAGTTCCATGGCAAGTCTTACCCCAGCAAAGATTGAGAACTAATTTAATCAATTGAGCATTACTTGCTAAATGTCTATTCTGTCCCTAGCAGGGTGTTACTGCTCTCAAGGCTCTTAGAAGACATGATTTACTTACATAACTCAATTAGAGAAGAAAATAAGACTGTGTATAATGAACTGATGAAATGAACTTAAATTAAGGGCTAAATTCAGAGAAAGTAGGACAAGACCAAGGTTTGAGATGAGGTATTTGTGGAGATTGAGTATGGATAGACGGGTCCTTTATGATAAACAAGGCTAACAGTTTTCACAAGTGCGCCCAGCAGGAGGGCTACGGAGCCTGTGAAAGGGCCTTGGGGGCGGAGGTGAAGAGCGGAGGAGGCAGCTTTCCCACCCACACCCATTTCAATCACAATCGCTACACTCTCACTGTTTATACATTAAGCTTCTGCCTAATACTCATTTTAAAAAGAATTCCAGTGGCTCTGAAAAGTCTGAAAACTCCTTATTTACAAATGCAAAACAAAAATCAGTGAAGTAATTTGTCCAGAAGTCACAAAGCTATTTACTGATGGAGAATCCAGGTCTCTACCAGTGTCTTTTCACTGTACCATGTCACATACCGTGACATCCCAAAGGAGGGTGTAAATCCGGGGAGAGGAAATCCTGGGGCAAAATACCTCTAAAAACCGTAATCAGTCAAAGGGAGAAATAAAGTTTAAAACCCATTTATTGCTTACAAAACTGCAGCCCAGCCCACCTCTCTCTCCTGCTCCAGCAGCAGCAAAACCAGCCCTCCCCTCACCTCTCAGGCACAGATAAGCCCTCCCAGCCCAGGCAATTACCCATTGATACAGAGGTGAACTTCTCTCCACCTGAGGAATGATGCAACTGCACTAAAGCCACATTTCTTCCGCCTCCGAACACCTACTGATATGCAGATGTACTGAAGCCAGGCGAGATATTCTGGAAATGTTACAATTTTACCCACAGAGGGCACCATGTGAGCACGTGAGCAAAGGTTCCCACAGGGCATCCCTGATGCCTGCTGGACCACAGCACAGGTTCACTTTCGGGTCCCTTGTCTCACACTGGGGTAGGGCTGTGGAGGAGGAGAGGAGAGTCCAGGAATAAAATACAGCCACCCTCCCACATCAGCTCTTTAACACAAAGTTCAGGGAGATTTAAAAAAAAAAATTAAAGCCTGTTAAAAGAAACACTATGTTTATGGTGGTCCTATTAAGGGGACTTCCTGGGTGGATTGTGGAGTCATGCTCTTTAAGGAAGTACAGTAAAAGATAAGAATGCACAGGCAAGGGTGGGGGCTAGACAAAGAATTTGAAGAAGTCTTGAAATTAAGAACAAGTAGGCATTTGCAAGCATGTATAAAGCTTCTGGAAGAGTACCAGGGGAGTAAACTCTCTTGCAAGGTGCTGGCTGCACGTGGAAACGTACAACCCGGAGCAAGGTGCCCCGCAGAAAATCCGAAGCTAAAGCTTCTCCTCCACTGCAGCACCAGCAATCACATTGCTGATTTTACTCGTATGCTCATGGAAGAAAAACTATTCCAGTACTTTAAACATGCTTCTGCTATTACTCTTTTACTCCCCACAGCATCCCTCTAACTAGAATTGGTATTGCCATCATCTGATTGTTGAAACAGCCACGGAAGTCAGCGTCAAAGTCAAAATGAGGTGTCCTGAATTTACAACGCTCAGACCACACACACAGTGGCATGAGCATAAATCTCAATCTCAGTATCTGTTTACCACACATTTAATCCAGTAAAACTTGTTTGATTTTCACAGTAATTTATAAACTAGTAAGATCCAGCCAATCAAGCCTCAAACTTCACGCCTAAGGTTGAATTCACTGCCTAGGCCCCAAATGGCTCCACCTTCCAACTTCCCTGCTTCTGTTCATGCCCCTCGTCTTGATCATCGAAGCTCAAAACCTCGGCATCCCCCGTAAGTCTGCCGAGCTGCTAAACACTTCAAGTTGAGGGCTTTGATCATGGCTTGCCCAGAACAAAAAAAATCCAACGGCAACCCACTGCAGAGCAGATGCGGCCTGAACTCCCTGCACACCGGGCCCTCAGAGCTCCCCATCCTGCCTTCCCCCGCTCCCCAGGGCACACGGAGCAAGAGCCAACCTGGAGATCTCGCTGTAAGCACATGACCTTGGGCAAGTCACTAATCTGGGCTTTATTTTACTGAACTACGGAATGGGTGTAATAATACTGCGTGAAAGGGCCATCTGAAGTAATGAAAATGAGAGGGCTGCTGTAAATTTCAAGGCATTATAAAAATGCAGACATTATCATTATGTCATGGTTGTGGTAATTTTACTTATACCTACCTTGCTCCAGGAAGGATATAAGGTAGCCCACATAAAACACAAAAGAACAGTAGTTTAAAGATGGAAGCAATAAAACAAATACAAAACAAAAGGTAAGGACATAAAATGGAACTGGGAATGAGTCTAAGAAAAATGTGTGCCATGATTGCCTACCTAACCTTTTCGTTTAATAATTTGGTCTAAACATTTAAGTTTGATTTGAAAAGGAACCTAATTCAATTAGACAATTCAGTGTCCAGAAGACTAAAAACAAAAACCACTAGTCAGAAATAAAACAGTTGCTACTGTAAAGATCAGGCAAGAATTTCTCCCAAAGGTCCTTATCCTATGTGATGTCTGACAACATCTTTATCATGGATTATCTGTTTCATGACATCACTACCTGACTGAAAGCCTCTTGAGGTCAGGTAATGGTCTTACTATGCTGTATCTCTAACAGAACTTGAAGCAGTCAGTCAACAAAACCACATGTTTCAATGTTTATATACTGGTTTCCACGGATCCAACCTCTCCCCCCCATTTCACACCATCTCGCACACCACCGTGTTAATCCTGAAACCTCCCCTTTATCACAGAATTCATTTCAAAAACCTCCAACAACCTCTCTACATGTGGAACAAAGGCCCCGCTTTTCCCCTCCAGCATGACCTTGAACAAGCTCCTGGGCAATACCTTTCCCTGTCTTCCCATCTCTCTAAATTCTTTTTGCCCTTCTAAACTCATCCTTAAATCACACTTTCTACTTAGTCTTCTCAGACTAGCAGCAATGTGGCAGAGGGAGAAACTGGGGACATGGGGAGGAGACTGAAAGTCAGAATTCCAGAGCTTTCATCCATTACTCCACAGTTAGGAGACCGTTGGTAAGTCACTACATTGCTGCGAGACTATTTTCTTACCTGTAATGGCTTTAGGATAGATTGTATCTCAATTACCTTCTACTGTATGTAATGGTTCTAGGGTGCTTTGGGTCCTACAAACTTGAACACACCCTGATCTCTATTCTGATCATCATTAGCAATTACATGTTTTAATATGTAGTTATGTACATTTTAAGAAACGTATATAACTGCTAAGTGAACATACCAACTCCTCCACAGCAGTCTTACATACCTTGGTTATCCCCAAAGGCAACTGGCATAGGATCAGGTACACAGGAGATATATTTTGTAAGCTAAGAAATGTGTTTAAATAACTACTTTTAAAAGATTGATCACAATAAACCTGCTTGTTGCAGTATCAGCCAGCCAACAAAAAAGCATTTTTTCATTAATCAGTACACAAAAACAATAAAATAAGCATACCAAAACAATAAAATAGGTAAGCCAATTTTCACTAAAAAATATATTCCCTTTGTAAGTTACAAAAGCCAGTCAGTACTCCATCTTAAGGTGACCCATGCTAAATAGGAACAAGCTGATTCACATACACAACACAATGTTCTGGTCCCAGCCATTCCTGCTTCCATCTTCTTTGGCAAAGAAAGGGCCCTAGTCCCCACCCTCCCACATACAAAAAACACCATAATTATTATTATTTTATTGATTTAACTTTATACATTATTGTTATAATTCCAACATAAACACCCATAAAGTTAGAGAATCATTAAATAAATCACACAAATTAAACTGTACTTGAAATGACTTCCAATACGGCAGACTAAGTAAAGCTACCAACACTCATGTTGAGCTTAGTTGTGTGCTTTCCATATTATCTCTTTTTAAATTAATATTTTGTATCCTTTTCTGGATGAATATCCTTTCCTGGACAGTACTTTAAAAGAGAATCTGAAAATCTAGAGGTTTGCTGATTCCTCTTTTGTTCATTACTAGTCCTGTCAGAAAAATTTAGGCAACACTGAAAACTTAATTAGTCGCTTAACTGGAAAAAAAAATTACGAAGAAGAAAAAAAGGAGCTATATCAGTCACTGAATATAAACAAGATATTCTATTAGTGCTCAATAAATTAACAACATACAGTAAAAACACACAGAACTCTAACTATGTGGATTATATGTAGAGAGGTTCTTCAAATCAGAGGTTCTGAAACTCAAAACAATACCCATATTTCAAATTCTAAATATATTGTGAATGGATCAGTAAGTCAGGCAATGGCTCCACTCATGCTATTTTTGTTTCCATTGCTATTACTGCTGGAAGGGTTTACAAGGGCTCACTGCCAGTTTAGAACACAGTTAAAAAATATTTCAGTACAAACCAATTTATTCCTAAGAAATACAAACCTACAAAGTTATTCAATTATCTTTATTCACAAAATGTCAATAATGTGCAAAAACATTCAGCAAAAGATGGATAAGGAGCAGCTATTCTCTGTGAATTGTAATTATGATCTCTTTCAACCTTGATTACACTTAAAAAATGTTTATCTTTTTTAAGCAATAAAGATAACAACTAAGCAAAATTCTGGCCCAAAGAATTTCCTAAAAAAAGGAAGAGGAAAGAATTCATAAAGGAGGGATACAGAAACTCTAGCAAGGCCTATGTGTAACAATCAAATCCACAATCTAAAAGCTAGTATTAGATTTCCTTGAAGATATAAATAAGTATTTTTGCTCAGGCATGTAACATTAAAGGAGGCAACGGACATAGAATGCAGGCGACCAGAAAGGGCCACGTTTTGTCTGTGACTTGTTCGGGTCTGCAAACAATAATTATTTGAACAGTCAATGTAGTTGCTTCGATTAGGAAAACGCGTCCCTGGTTAAAATCAGACTTCACAGTTAGGTCCTACTAATCACAAAAACTAACTGAACTGATACTGTTGTATAAAAGCAAATTAATGACAGTCACACACCAGTATTTTAAAAAAACTAATTTTAGTAGTTTTGAAAGAAGAAGCCTTGAAAGAAGAAGTTTTGAAAGAAGAGATGTGGGTTCTCAACATTTAAATAAAAAAACAAAAATAACCAATAATAAGGCAATCACCACTACATAATATATAGTCTTTCTAGTACAAAGGAAACAGATATTCATGAAAGTGACCCATTTTAAAAACACAATTTACACGCACACACACCCCTAAATTCAGAAATTTCAAATACGTCCTTTTTTAATGAAAACACTTATGAAAGATAGCATTCAAATTTCCAGTTGCATCATTGTAGGCCCACCTGCCTAAGATATTCAAGACTCCTTTAAACATCTTTGGTGGCTTGTTAAGAGAAATTTAACACTCCGAGCCTTAAACTTATTCCAAAATCTGCTGACCAGACAGACAAATAATAGATCAACCATTACCTTAGAGAAACACATTTTATTTATTCTGCTTTATACTGCCTGTGATGCAGACAACTAAAAATATGGCAGAGTACTGTACCATTTAAAACGTGAATAATAGTCACAACTTTTGTCCTTCAGTATTGGAATTTTTGACAGTGACCAAAATGAAAGGAATTAGAATTTAGTTTGAAAAGGAGATGAAAAATTATGTGTGTATTAATGGCTTGGCAGAAGAATGGCCCTTTCAAATATTAAAAAGATTTGGTGAGTTGTCACAAGAATTTTCAAGACCTAAATTCAAAAGTTAATAGATGGGGCAAGTTAAGGAAGTAACAATGGGTTTTCTCAAAAACTGTGGGAAGCCATCTGACAGAAGCAAATAGAGACAGACAGGTTATAATCTTAGGAAGGCTCAAAAGTAACCTAAAATACTCTATCAAGTTTGGCTCACAAGTTAGAGTTGAGAATAAAGCACAGCAATTCTACCACATTCCCAGGCATTTTAAGGGTCACTCTAAGATAGACTAGTTTAAAAATATGATGAAAATGTCTAACAGGAAGATCCACTAATATGTAGAAAATAATACATGGAATCACTACTTCACAATGGAACAATTTTAAAAATCACTAATCAGTCAAAATAAAAAGCACAAACTTGTCCAGACTAATTTAAGGCAGACCCAAAGAGAAATTCGGAATTATTTTTTAAAAAGCTGTTTGCAAAGAATATGTTTGCTTTAAGAATTCTATCTTCTTTTAAACACTACAATGCCAACCTAAAAGAACAGACAGCCCACATTCTCTTCGACTTTGCTTTATTCATTGAAATAGATTCCAAGGCAAATGATCTCTCCTTTAGCACGGGGCATGCTCTGATCAAGGCAAGACACACAGCTTCTTACTGGAGTTCAGGGAATCACAAAGACCCTATTTAAAAGAAGCATGCATATGGATCACTTCTGTGATTATATTTATTTAAAACCCATAGTCTCCAACTGAGAATTTGACAAAATGAATTTTTACAGCACGGAAAGCTAACCAAAATATAATGTCATGTAACACTATTCATTCTTTTCTGTATTACAAAAATTCTATCAGTGAAATTTTGTTTGTAAAATGCAATATACGTTTTATCATCTTAGATAAAATATCTACAGCCTCGGTAGTGGTTAAATTGCAGCTATAAAGGAAATTGTCCCGAGATAAATGGTTTCCCTATGAGAAGGTTTCACTGCTACACTTCACCTTAGGACAATAAATCAAATTAACTGCACCTTGTCCTCTGTCCAATGACATCATCAGGTTGACCACATCTTGGGAATTGGGTGCAAAAACATACGCTATTTAAGGCATGAAATCTTATTAGTGCTTTTTGTCCATCCGACCTCATGCTTCAGATCTTTGAAGCAGTCATTCACCTGAACGTTATCACGAAAGCTACAGATTTTTTTCCTGCTGCATTCAGGGCCTGCCAACTGGGGGCGAAAGAAAAATGGTGAGAACGGATTATGTGAAATTGGCTTACTTTTAGCCCATCAATCTAGAATTGTGTTACAAATTAAACTGCAGACTAATGTCTCACCAAACATGTAGCTAGCACCTGACCTCAATGGGCCATACCGTAATTTCAAAGGATTAATATATAGGTGTTAACATTTCTGTTATTTTCCTCAACTAGCAGACCAATGAGAAGCAACACTGTTTTTAAAATAACTGTACAAAATAAGACTGTAAAACTATACAAAATAAAAAAACTTAACCAAGGGAAAGACAAAAAATCAAAATCACTGTTTCGTCTCTACAGCAAAAGTCAGTCTGCCTTTAACAGACCAACTTTCCTAAATCTACATAATACATAAGATTAATTCTGCCAACTTAAATAAGAGGGGTGGGTGTGCTGGAAGAGGAGTAAGTTCCAAGGTCAGGGTAGACACATGCCTGTGTTTCTTCTTCCGTTTTCACTCATTTAACCATGGCACAAACACGCAAAGGAAACACAGCCCACTTCTGTTTTCAGGAGTGCCACAATTAAAATAAGCTCGCCTACGGCAGGGATAGCACGACCTTAATAATTATCATCTGCCCCATTTTAAATCAGAATGAAGACACAGAAAAGGGAACGCAGCACAGGCCTTCTGGAAGTGTTAACTAGAATTCCTAAAATGTACAAGTAGAAAAAACTACGGGTTTTACAAATACTGCAGATCTTTACAAATGTTTAACGGGGTGGGGGTGGAGGGTTAGAAGCCAATAGCCTGGGGAGAACCGTCCCCAAAACAAAGTAACTTAACGTGTACGAAACCAAAATAGGTGTCACTCGCCTCTGAAAACGAGCAGACTTTCTTTCCCTAGGCCTGACATTACTGCAAAGTGTCAGAAAGTCTTTTTATGAGAAAACAAAACACGACACAGTTGGTGCTTTAGCTAGGAACTGTCTAATGCCGGTGGGGCCCCAGGAGGGTTTGTTTGGCCCGCGGAGGGCCGGTCTGTGTGTGGACGCTGGTGGGGGGAGTCATTTTGGTTATTAGTAAATAAATCAAGCTGCAGAGAGCGTGAGGCCTAGGCAACTGCTGGAGCAGCCGAGGCCTCGCTCCCCCCCTTCCCCTCCCAGCACGGCCTGGGTTTGATCTCACAGCCCTGCGGATCGCCAAGGAAAAAAAAAAGAATCATATCGAACCACAAAAGCACATGGGGCGAATGTAAAATATAAACACGGCGTTGGGCTGTGAGTGGCTGTTATTAAAGGTCTGAATTACTAAACATGAGAGGCGGGGAAAGTCAGGCGGCCATTTCAATAATATAAACCTCCCCGAATTAGACATTATTCAAATGAGAGAGGTTCGGCTGAGCGGCGCGGAGGGGACCCGGCGCCCGGCGCGCACCGCCACCGGCCGGGAGGGGACCCCGCTCGAGCCGCTCCCGCCGGGGCGCGCACCCCGGAAGACCGGCGGCTCGTCGGCCGCCCTGGCGGGGCCCTCGCGCCGACCCCCGAGGCCTGGGAGCGCGGCCCCGATGAGCCTTCGCGGGCGCCTCCGCCGACGCCCGGGACCGCGGCCCGCGGGGCAGAGGCGCGTCCGGGCCAGGCAGCGCACGGGGGAGCCGCCCGCCCGCCCCGGGAACTTCCCCCGAGGCCGAGGCGGGGCCCCCGCGGCCGCGCACCCCTGCCCGCAGGGTCGGGCCGCCACACGGGCACCCGCAGGCGCGGCCGAGGTTCCGGGGCCGTGACCCGAGCGGCGGCGGGAGGCTCCCCGGGGCGGCGCCGGGCCCCCGCCCCCCGGGCACGCGTGCGGCTGGCCGGCGGGGCTCGGCGGCCCCCGCCCGGCTTTGTGCTCCCGCCGCCGCCGCACGCCCCCAGCCCGCGCCCGCCGCTATGAATATGTAACCCGCCCCCATTGTGCTTCCCGGCCCCGCGCGGCGCGACGGCGGGCCGGGGGCCTGGGCCCGGGGCGAGCGGCGGCCGCAGCCCCCTCGCCCGCTCTGCCCTCCGCCCGGCCGCCGCCAGCCTCCGTGCCCCTCCGCGCGGCGCCCGGCGGGGGCTCGGCGCCGCGCGGCCCCCGTCTGCCCGCCGTTAATTATAATAATCCTGAGTACTAATAAATTATGCTAAGTGGCGGGGGGGCCGCGGCAGCCGGGCTGGAGTATGAATATGAATATGTAAAATGCCGTAATGATTACCTGCTGCTGCGGCCGCCGCGGCCGAACTCTCATCTTGACTCGCTGCTCCTCCGTCCGCCATTTTGAATATTTTAACCAAAATCGCCCGGTCGATAAACCCTCCCTCGCTCCGGCTCCCCTCCCCCCGCCTGCCCTCCGCGCCTCCTCCCTCCTCGCCGCCCCTCCCGCTCCTTTCTCTCCCCGGGCGCGCGCCAGGGGGCGTGCGAGGCCGTCCCCTCGGAAGACCCCACCTTTTTGGGCGCCGTGCGCACGCGCCTCCCGGCCGCCGCGGCTCTTCCGTAGCTGAAGCGCCCTCAACCTGCCAGTCCTCCCATGGCTTCATGTTTTCCGCCTGGGCTCTGCACATGCGCGGTATGCTCCATGTGAAACGCAGTCGGCGCATGCGCCCCCCCCAACCCAGCGCTGGGGTTCCCCCAAGTGTCGCCCGGTCGTGAGGTGGAATGGGGGGCCCTCGTGCCTTCTCAGAGCCCCTGCTCCTCCCGCCTGCCCTGTGGCCGGCGGCGTTATGAGCAAGGGCAGGGGCTATGGCGGCCGGCGCGGGGGGCGCAGAGAGCCCGGGCAGAGCGGGCCCGCGCCGCGGAGACGGTCACACAAAGGAGGGGCCGCCCCGCCGGGAACTTCCGGCCGCGGGCAGGTGGAGGCAGTGCCCAGGCACCTGCGGAGCCCGCGCGCGCCGCCCGCTCTCGGTTTGGGTCAGAGCGGGGCCCGCCCCCAGCCCCGGAGGGCAGCGCTACCCACCTTGGGCCCCAGCCAGGCCTGCGCAGCGCCGCCCCTCCGCCCGCCCGGGGACGTCTTCCAAAACCCAGCGGAGCGCCGGACGCCGGTGACCTGATAACAGAAACGTCGAACCCGGCAGCAGCTTCATCATGAACTTGATCTCGCTGTTTCTCGGTGTCAATACGATAGTAGACGTTTTCCGTTGTTCAATACCTGTCTTTGTAACGAGTCCTCATGGCCTAAGAGTTCTGATTTTTAATGGTGAATTTCCCTGAGCAAGACCCAAGTCTATTTTACAAATTCTTAAATAGAGCCCTAAGATCCCAGTTTTTTGAGAGAGAAAGAGTAAAGAAAATAAGTTCAATGCTAGTGTGTCTGAAAGAGAGAAATTACGACTGTACAGTTTAAATTGGGGATAACTGCAGATTCTACACTAAAGAAAAACTGATGTCTAAGAGACAGTCATCGGTTATTAACCGCTAAAGTTTTCATCGCGGATCTTCGCTTTCTCACCGAATTCCTTACACTGCTAACAGGGTTAAAGCTGTTGTCAGTGGCAGCCTGTAAATTTGGGGTGGGATTGGTTTACTTACGGTAATTAAGCCCTAGGGTGTATGCATGACTGTGTAAACCAAATAATTGGGCTACCCTTAATCTAATTATTTCAAGGCATGCCAACCAATAGCCAGTTAAGAAAATGCAAATTTTAATCGCGTTACAATTAACCTGGAAATAACAGCCCAAGTTCTATTCACCAACATTACTATATTGGAAGACTCGGAATCAACCCATTGGCAATGAATTTGAAATTTGAAGCAAAAAGACTCAAAATACCCTTACTTTAAATTACTATCTTCTGTTTAATCCTTGTTTTGCTCTTTCTTTCAAAAAATAAACACCACTTTCAGGAAGTAATTGAAGCCATGTGCTATTCATTCTTTATTTTGTTTCCATGAAAAGAAATTTTCGTGGAATAAGTTTTTTTATTTAAGGAAGAAATACCTCCATAAGAGAAATAATTTAGAGAAAAATAAAATAGACTCTATCAATGATTAATTTTCCCCTTAATGAAAATATTTATGTTTCCAAATGAGTGCCAAGGGGCTAGCCCATTGCCTGGGCATGGCAGGTACTCATAAATATTTGTTGAATACAAAATAATGAATAATACAGTTATATATGTTAGGATTATTTTAAAAATTGATAATGTCATTTATTCAACAAATATTTATGAACATCTGCATTCTGCCGTAAGCTTTACTAAGTCAAAGGATAGATAGAAAATGTGTAAGATGTGTAAGAAAAGGTGTTTATTTTTTGAAAGAAAGAGCAAAACAAGGATTAAACAGAAGATAGTAATTTAAAGTAAGGGTATTTTGAGTCTTTTTGCTTCAAATTTCAAATTCATTGCCAATGGGTTGACCTCATTGCCAACTGCTTTGACCTCAGCAAACTCATGTGTATTAACTCCTTTTTTAATCCTTAACTCTGGGAGGTAGGAATTCTGTTTATCCGAATTTTCCAGGATAGGGAAATTGACATGTGGAAACATTACACAACTTGCCTGTATTGCCTGGAGTCAGGGTTCTCCAGAAAAACAAAATCAATAGGAGGTATGTATTTATGACTTTAACTGTATATATGAAAGAGTTTTTATAAGAAATTGGCTCACACAATTAAAGAGGCTAAGAAGTCCCAAGATCTGGAATCTAAAAGGCCTGAGAGCAAGGGGAGCCAGTGAACTCCTGGTCTGAGTCCAAAGGTCTGATCTAACTATATTCCTTCTATACCATTAATACCCATTCCCATACAGGTACCCTAGACATCTGTCTGTATAAATTAGAAAACTCAAGTAGTCCTTCTAGAGTGTAGTGTACCTGCTCATGAGTCATAGCCCACCCAGTCAGTTCATAATGGACAGCTCAGGTCTCAAGGTAATTTGGTGGCCCATGGTTAAGCATTCAGACTCTACTAAGGTCCAGTAGCTGGCCAAGAACTAGTTCTCAAAAGGAGCAGTTATCCTTAGAGAATGCAGGGCTTTACTCTAAAATCCTGTCTGAGCTGCAACACACCTGTTGGGACCTGCCAAAGGCTCTCAGCAGCATGTCTGTCAGCCACTGAGCAAACACCATTGCATCGGCTGGATCCTAGGGCCTGAGCAGCCGAGCTTGCAAGGCACCTGACCTAACGCAGAGCCTTCTCTCTCTCTGGGCCTCATTCAAAACGAACAGCTTTTTGGGTCACTTGTTAAATGGGTTGGAGTAACATCCAAATGAGGAACCTGTTGTCCCCCAGATCCAGAGAGGCCCAGTAGGCACTGTGCTTTTTGGTTGTGGAGGGGCCAGATGCAATGACTTATCCTCTACTTTAGGAATATCTTGACATGCCCCACATCACTGGACCCCCAGAAATTTCACTAAAGTAAAAGTCCCCTGAATTTGTGTCAGATTTATTTCCCACCCTTCCACATGCAAAAATCTTACCAATAAGATTTTAGTTGCTACTTCTTGCTCACAAGGTCCAATCAGCATAATGTCATCAATGAAATGGACAGGTGTGATAGTGGACCGCATCTCCAGAGAGAGGAGATCAAGATGCCTACAAACTGCATTATGACAGGTTTGGATAGTTGATACACCTCTAAGGTAAGATAGTGAAGGTACCCTGTTGGCCTTACCAGCTGAAAGCAAAAAGCTTCTGGTGGTATTTGCCAGATCAATAGCTGCGTACCCGTTTCCAGGGGATGTGTTAATTTACACAAGCAATGAAACCGCATCTGTGCAGCAGCTGCAAGTGGAGTCCCCACTTAGTTACACTTACAACTCGTTATCCGCTATCATTGTCCAAGATCCATCTGTCTTCTGTACAGGCCAAGAATGTGTTGGGAATGACCACCCCTGCATTGATGGATTTAGTGGATTTGAAATTCCCTTCAGGAATGCCTTGTTGCTTTTGGTTTTCTATTTTCTGAGACAAGGGCTTCTACTTGGCCTTTCCCACTGTAACAGCCCTCACCGCATAGGTCCGAGAACCAGTGTGGGGATCTACCAGCTGCTTCAATTTTCCAGGATGGGAGAAACTGAGGCGTAGAAGTGTTAAGTAGCTTGCCCAGTGTCATACCACTATTAAACAGTTCAAACACAGGTCAAGAACTGTGCTCTTAAACATAACACTATGCTGCTTGCTTTATTTTAATTGAAATATAGTTGATTTACAATACTATATCAGGTATACAACATAGTGATCTGATGATTATATACACTACTAAATACTCATCACAGAAAGCACTGGGACCTTCATCTCCTTTTCCTCCATGTCTTACACTATACCCAGAAGTTTTTCCAAGGAAGATTTTGACCCCACCTCAGATATTTCTATGGCCCTTCTTGAACAGGTGGAGAGGGCTTCTATTAAATTAGCGACTATATCCTGATCACACATCTTAATCATACAAGGATGTCAACCCCCCCTGACTGTAGCTGATGGCAGTACTTTATGTTCCTTAAGAGTATTTGTACTTCTCAGAGAATGTACACTGAAATCTTTACAAGTCAATATTGATCAGAAAGCTCAACATCATTGATGGAGAACTATTTGATGAATACACAGCCCATTTTCCCCTCTGGTTCAGGGTCAGCAAATTCATGACACATCTCTACCACCATCTGTTTCAAGCCTCTGGCCAACTTCTTTAATCCATAGCCCTTTCCTATGATGAGCCTGGACTTTTGCTCAAACATGATTCTTCCCAGCCAGTGCTTCAGGCAGTCATGGGCATCTTATCGGTGCTGGCATGCAGGATGAAATCCACTTGTAATTTCAACTCTAGACACTCTTAAAAGCCAAACTGTCAGAAAGCCATGCACTTGAAATACATCATTTTGTCCCCAGGTAAGATTCTTTCCTAGAATCGTGCTTTGGATTTATGTCATCAGCCTACATTACAATCATAAGGAAAAAAAAAACAACTGTGAGAAATGCATCATATTCACTGTAGGAGAGTTTTTGGAGTGTCTATGTTCTTTCTGAAGATTCTTTCTTAATATCTGAAGGGCAGAAATTAATTTGCCCAAGTTGACCCAGTAAGGGTCAGAGCCAGGAGTTAACCCGGTGGTTGCTGGATCCCCTGTTCTCTCTGCCTTTCTTCTCTAGACCCCCAGATTCGTTCCCTGCCTCGGCTGCCGTCTGCATCCCTAACTTGCCTTCCTCCTACACGTAGACATTCAGCCCTTTGCTTCGTTTCCAGGAGTTTTGGTGCCTATTCTTTCCCCCGCGCTCATTAATGCCATTTCTGCCCTTCCTCTCTTCTCCTGCTTCTCCTATCCTTCCTCATAAGCTTTTCCTAGATAAACTCTTTCCTGCATTGTCTCATCAACCCATTATAGGCTGACATCTGCTCCAATCATTTTCCTAAAATTACTTTATTGGAAGGCATTCATGACCTCCAGCTGCCGAATCTGATAACACCTCCACTCCTCACGTTGCCCCCTACCTCTCAGCAAGCTGACAATGCTCATCGTTCCTTCCTCCTTAAAACCATCTCTGACTCTGGCTTCAGTGACAAATTGCTCTCCAATTTCTCCTCTTGTCTCCCTGACCACGTCTCCATTTCCCTCATTGGCCCCTCTTCTTCCCATCTAATACCCTCTCCAAGCATCTGCCCTGGCCCCTCTCTTCATTGCAGCCAGCCTGTTCGATGTCGTTATCTATCCCCACAATTTCAACTGTTTTTTTCTCTGAAGACAGTCCCCAAATCTATAACCTTCAGTCCTGACCTTCCCCCAGCATCCGACTCTGTGTTCTGCTTGTCACTTTGACTGAACTATGACCTCTTCAAGGCCTGGGCTACATCATCCTCATTATCTTTTGTTATCTTTTTATGCTCCATGTTACAGCACAGGGCCTGGACACTGTCTATGCTTAGTGATTTTCTAAAACTGAGGTTTTTGCATACTTCCTCCTACATTTTAGTGTCCAACCAATGTCACGTAAGAAGCCTTTATTCTCTCACGAGCCTTCATGGAGTTCCTCCCATGTCATTGGCACGGCTATAAGCAAAGCATTTTCTTTTGGTTTTTGGAACATCTTGGTATCAGCACACATTTACTTCAGCTTTTGAATCTTCAAACTCTGTATCTCTAACTCTATATTTTTTCTACTGTGAAACGCATTTTTTTTTCACATTTCAATATCTTTGAGATCGAAGGTGCACCTAACAAGGAATGGATAAGAGAGCCTTGTGTTATAGATTAATTTGAAGACGTAAGGCACATCTTACAATTGACAGCATTTCAAATTCTATGAAATGTGGTATTTCATATTGAAAATTAAGGTTTAGAAACTTCATTCTAATGTGTTTCATCATCCAAGACATATTTAATGATTCTGAATATACCAGACTTTCTGAGGTGGGGAACGAAATATTTTCAAGGGATTTTCAGTAAGAGTGGCTAAAACAAGAGGAAAAGGACTTCCACGAGCACTGACACTCCTGTAAGTATACAGCAATGATGACATGCAAAGAGAGACAACTGAAGGGAAACGGGCTCAAGAGCAGTTATCATTTCCACGAGTCAGGAAGAGCCCAAAACACAAAGCATGGGTGGGTCTGCCGCTGGAGCCTGGTGGACGGCTGGCCGGGAGACAAGCAGAGGCCCTGGACCCGGAATCAGGCTCACGACCTGAAGCCTCCCTGCCCTCTCTCCCCTCACCCGCCCCCACCCCCCACATCTTTTGTAACTAGTGGGGTTTTGTCCTAACTTTATCTTATTTTATCTTATGTAAACTACCTCACACAGATCATCAGACAAAAAGCAAAAGGCAAAGCCACAGCATTTTGTGATACAGAGAATTTTCATGTTGCTCCATTCTCCACTTCCCCTCCTCTTTAGGAAATCATTTTTATTAATTTGTTGCTTATAAACGTCTCTTCTTGCCACTCTATATATTATTTCTCTCCCCTTCTTACATAAAAGACAGCATACCAGATACACTGTTCAGTACCATGCTTTTTTTCACTTAACTTTTCCCCTAGTGTCTATTCAGAAGATCGTACCATAGCAGGGGCACGGCGAGTCCGCTGTTTCATGGCTGCGTGCGCTTCATTCTGTGTGTGGACCATGGTTTACTCAACCAGTCCCCTCTTGCTGGACACAAGATATTCAGAGATGCTCCCTGTTACTCACAATACCACAATGGCAGCCTTCTACCCTGTGCCATTTCACACTCCCACATGCCTGTGTAAAAGGAGGCTAGTAAAATCAGCAAATTAGTAAAATGCCTGGGGGTACGGCTCTATAAGAAGTTGAGGAGTTAGCCAAGCAGGAATACCAAGACATGGCCTTGCAACCAGGGAGCGAATGGACCTGCTCCCTGGATTGTTCTAGTATTGCAGGAGCCCTAAGCACCATTGGAACACCTGGTTGTGACTAGAAGCTTGGGAGGTGGGATGGAGGTAATTACAAAACTATTAACAGCAAGAGAGAGAGAGAGAGAGAGAGAGAGAGACTTGACAACAAAAAAAATACATATATGTGCATATAAATACACAGATTTCAAAAATAAAATGCGTGCATGTATTAATATATAACATTATTTTTAAATATCAAATTTATATTAATTTATTATAAAATTAGATTTACCTTATATTAAAGCAATTTATCCAGTTTTTAAAATTGGGTCTGTACCTCAGACCTAGACCAGGAGCAGTTCCCACTGGCTCAAAGATTTAAATGTAAAAAATGAAAATAAAAGTTCTAGAAGAAAACATGAATGAATCCCTTTATAAGAAAGCTATTTAGAAATATTATTAACAGAAAAATGGAATTTAAGGCAAAAGGAATAAGTGCGTGATAAAAGACTAATCCATCAAGAAGCTATACTGATTATGGATTCGTATGCACCTAGCAAGCTACTTGGAAATGTACAAAACAAAACTGACTAACTTACAAAGAGAGGTTGGCAAGGTCACAAGGACAGCTGATTTCAATACCAAAGGAGTTTTTCCCTTATTATCTGGTTATTACTACTTGACCAGAAAGGTAAATTAGCCAGGACGGAGCACATTCCAGGGAGTCAGACTGAGCCCAGCTCTGGACCCTATTATGTCCGGCCGTGTCTGGATGTATCTAACAGAGGGAGGCGGATCAGCAGATGTCTGTTTCCTTGAAGGCCTAAGGAAGCTTCTGGGAGAAAAACCATCCTACATGATTCTGACCATATATCCAAATCCATCTTTAAAGGGGATAAGCAACTATGATTTGGTTAAACTCAGGTTGAACACCTGGCTCAGATTCCCATGAACACTTATCTACAGATTCCTGTGAAGGGGTAGCCCTGGAAGCAGAGGTGACATCCAAACTATTTAACACCCAGTTTGGTACCAGCATTGACTGAACAGAACCGACAATCAGCCCATCACAGTAGATTCCAGCTGCGTCCCAGGCCTCACCAGGACATACCTGACAACTTCAGCTCTGTCTATAAAGATCATTTCATGAAACTCTCTGTAGGACATTGAGACAGAAGGAGTTTTGATGCTCCTCTGATAGAGTTTAATGAACAAAGGAGAGAGAGAGAACTCTACCCAACTCTGGTAAATCAAGCGAAAGGGACCATCGGTGCCCCCCCCAACAGCAATAGCAGTGCTCGGAGAGGGGAGCTAAGTGGCCCAAAGGGCAGAAGATGGATCAGACGTGTTTGAGGAAGAGAGAGGATGTGATGGTCAGGTGGGTCCATGTCACTGCAGGTGGTAGAAGGATCATGAGACATACCCATAGGTCCCACCAGAAATATCTGCAGACACTCATCCTGCATGGGTGGGTGGGCAAGAGCCAGTGACACGAAGGCCACCCAAGTCAGCCTCCTGAGCACAAGCAGGGCAAGGAGAGAGCCTGCTGGGATTTATTGACCTTTTGCTCTTTTACTTCCATTCAGTTGCATACATACCATTTCCGGACATAAAAACTACAATTCCTTCCCTTAAGACAATGTTAGGTTACTGAGCATTCACCAGTGTGGGTTCAGTGCACTACTGTGAAGTATGTGTGGAGCCGGCAACACCATAGTAGATGCATCTGACTCCAAACTCAGACAGGAGTGGGGGCCAGGGGTCATCTAGCACTGGCGGGAGGCTGGGAGGGGCAGAGTGTCCCACAACTGTGAGCTTCCTGGTGAGGAGCCTGGGGGTGCTGTAAAGATAAAACAGGCAGGAGGGGAGCCGGGGCTGGAGGTGAGGACCAGCATGCTGTGAGCGCAGGACTACAGCTTCCAAAAAGAGGGGATGTGGTAGGAGGAAAATGCTAGATGTGCACATTACCTCATTTAAATATTATACCATCCTTGGGAAGAAAGGATCATTTCCCACTGCTTGATGGTCAGAGGGACTGAGGTCCAGAGAAATTTAGTAACTTGCCCTAAGTCACACAGTCACTGAAATCTGAATCCAGGACCCCATTCCATCAGCTTTTCTCACTGAGCTAGGCTGCCCCAACTCAGGAGATAGAAAACCTAGAATTTCTCATTGCCAGATAGCTCTGATTGCTATTTACTTTCTCATCTATTTCTTATTATGATAATGTTTTCCTGGAATTGGATGATATAATACTAGAAATTGAAGATGTTTATTTGCTACAAAGATTACATATGCAGGCTTCTTGTCATAGTCGAGGGAAGTTGCTCACATCATTTATGATTTCCAGTCTCCTCTGTATATGATAATGCTTATTTTAAGAATCTGTTTTTACTAAGCCTGCTGATCTTCAAACAGAAAACACGCAGAGGTGGGATGGTGATATACCCTTTTGATATTTATCAAGTCAGGAGTCTTTCTTAAATTAGTTTGCTGGGAAGCATTGCATGTGATGAATGGTCTAGTATTTCAGTGATGCCACAGATGCTCTCTCTTGTAATAAAGTGGATTACTCTAACAAAACTATTTTGTTTCAGTTCTTCATATAAAATTCATGTTTGAATTTCATCTAGGCCCTAAAAGTTTAAGTTTCCATAATAAGTTTTATGCATTATTTAAGTTTATACACCACTACATTATTCTTTTGAAACTGATTGTACGATCTAATTAATTTGGAATATTAACTGCAGTTTCCATAAAATAAATAGGGTAATGTTGATTGGGGTGAGACAGAGGACCACGATCATCTCTCCCCTTCTCCCAGATCTGCGTTATGTACTCTAGAAACCGCTGCTCTGGAAGGTCCCCATTCAGTAACTGCAATTTGGAGGAACACAGCCAAGACCAAAACTTGATTTAAAAGGCCTCCAAATAGACAAAATAACGATCTTAATGACTTACACTTCATTCCTAGGCAAACCTTCCTGACCCTCTGTTGGAAGTTAGAACCCAACCCTTTTAAAAATGTTTTTTTTTGCCTTTTTTAGGCAGTATTTTCCCAAAAGTCATGTAACTTCTAGATCCAAAACAGACTGAATATCAAATTAAAAGGATGCTAGGGGTAAATAGGTTTCTAGATACTGTCTCCCTGAGAGAAGCAATAAGTGTCTATTGACAGCCTAGTCAGAGCGGAAGAGAGAAAAAGCATCAGAAGTGGATACGAAACTTGGGAAAGCGTAGCAGTCTGGGCGTGATCGGTCTTAGCAGAGTTCGGCCTCACGTGTCAGATCCTGAGCACTATGGCACGGGATAGCTGATGTGTGATACATCACACACATATGAGACAGGAACCGTAGCACCTTACATACTGTGGTAACAAGTAGTTAGTGCCCATGATGAATTGGAGACACCAAGAAATGATTAAATTGATCTTTTTTCTCTATTTAAGAAAGTAGCAAATTGTGCAGTGTATTCTGTCAGGCTTTCCATCAGAAAGATTATAATGTTATAAATCTTAAAAGGGTTGTTTCAATCATTTGGAAAATTGACTTACTTGGCATATTGCCTTTACTAACAATGCGAAGTAAGTGAGGGTCTTATTATATATTATAATTGAGTCCTCTTTCAATTTCAACAAAAACCATGAAAACCCCATTGATATCATATACACCAGATGTCTCAAGACCCTACTGGCCTATGCATACAAACAAGGTCAAACAATCACCTCTAGTCCAGAGGCCCTGTTCACAGCACCCCTCCCCGTGACTGTGGAACAGCAGCGCCCCCAACCCAAGGTGTTCTCCCCTGTTCCTCTCTGCACAGAGCCTCCCCTGACCCCCACTGCTGCCAGCGCAAGAAGGCAGCCTCCTGGGGCCGTCCCAGCCACGAGCCCTGGGCACACCCACAGTACGGGCCCTGTGACCTTGCCATGCTGGTGTCTGGCTGACATGGAGAGAGGATGTCTGCCTCCAGCACTGTGTTGAAATCTGTTGCCTGGCCACTGTTTGCACCCCACGGGCCCCCTTAGGAAAACTGCTCCTTCCGCTTTGAATCATCCCTTGGGTCTGGCTGGGGAACAGACACCATTCTCAGCACCCTTTCTCCTGTCTTCTCTGGGTACTTACCCCAAACCTCCTTCTCAGATGCTGCACCCCAAAATGCATACAAGGAACATAGATTCCTGGGGGTGCCAGAGAGTGGGTTCAACAGACACACTCCAGTGGCAGCTGGACCTGGGGTTTGGCTAGAGTGTCATGCCCTAAAATGTGTGCTTGAAATTCTTAAACTGTTTTTTTAAAAAGGCATTACTGTGCATGGAGCACTATATTTTTTTAATCATGGCAACTTTCCCAGAAATCAAATCTCACTCCGGACCTGAGCATCATCTCCCCTTTCCCGGGAGCTGCCGTGTTTCTTCACCCAGCGGCAGCCTCCGGCCGAGGGCAGTGGTCCAGGGAAATCGGACTGTCTTTTCCCTCACTGTTATCTCATTTACCCTACTGGATTCTGAATTCAATCTTTGCTATTTCACTGGGCACCACTTCACTAAAATAATCTCTAATCACTATTAAATGGTAGTGTTGTGTTCTTCTCTAAAGGGTCGTGCCCAAGGGCTCCAGCCTCTCCCAGGTCCCTGGCAGACACGTTTGGTCCACACCTGGCAGGACGCGGCACCTGCTCAGGAGCGCACGCTGCACAGACGGAGATGCTCAGACATGGCTGAGGGCAACAGGCTCACTGCGGGCGTGAGACTCCTGGCTCCGTAAAGCTGAAGAACCTTCCTATTCATCTCTAACATACTGAGTTCTGTCTCAGGACTTAATGAAGGCAGCCAAATGGATTCATTGATAAAACCCTCATTGTGGCATAAACTGCAGATAGTTTTTGAAACGACTTACGCATAATTATGTCAACTGATTAAAAATAACATCCAATAAGTACAATAACGCGGTTCTATTGTTAGCTGTTTGGGAACTCCTCACGATGTGACAAAAAGGAGAATCTTTCCCCTGATCCTGCCTGGATCCTCCTTCGAGTCTGACAGAACCACGTTGATCTAGAAAGCACGGGGCAGTTTCCTGTCAGGGCTTTAGTTTGCGTGTTCCTCATGACTTACCAGGTGAGGGACTTGCAGTGCATTTGGTGGCTATTTTGTGAAATGCCTTTACGAGACTTTTGCTGCTTTTACTGTCTCTTGTCCTACTAATCTGCAGGAGAGCATTATATACACGACCCCGTTGCTGGCTGGATGCACTGCGATTATCCCCACCCAGCCCGGTGCCTCTGCATTCTCTTGATGATGTGTTTGAACAGAAGTTCTTAGTTTTAGCGTAATCCACTTGGTCAATCTTCCCTTGTGCTTTCTTAGGGTGACCAACCATCCCAGTTTGCCTGGAACTAGGGGCTTTCCCAGAACATGGGGTGTCAGTGTGAAAACAAGGGCAGTCCGAGTCCAGAACAGTCGGCCACCCTAGGCTAGGTGTTCTTGTTGTTTGGAGGAAAAGGTCCTATCATGCCACAAATACGTTTTTCATGTTGTTTTCCAGAAATTTTATTGTCTCCTCTTTCACATGACCTCGAACACCTATCTGGAGCTGACTTTTTGCTGTGGTATGAGGTTGACGTCAACATTCCTATTTGCCTCTTGAGGATGGACAGCAGGCAACCCAGCAGTGTTTATGGAAAAGACCAAACTTTCTTCATTGCTTTGCTGGGATACGTTATCACAAGATGCGGGTCATAAACTGGCTGTGTGGCTTTGTCTCTGTATTTTTTATTGTGTTCTAGTCATCTGTTTGTCTCTCCTGGTGCCACTATTACAGTATTTTATTTAGCTTTACAAAAAGTCACAATCTCTGATAGCATAAAAGTCCCCTTGCCTTCTTCTTTTTCTTTAATATTACTTTGGCTGTTCTTGGCCCACTGTATTTCCATATACACTTTAGAACCAGATTGTTGATTTCCTGAAAAAAATGTGCGGGGATTTTGATTGAAGTCACATTAAATTTTTAGACTACTTATGGGAGATTTGACATCTTTACCAAACTCAATATTCCAGTTTGTGAGCATCTTACAGACCTGTATATATTTAGGTATTTTGTTTCTCTCATCAATGTTCAGTACCTTTTCTGAATAAACTTTTAAATATACATATTCAGGGGCCCTGTTCCAAGCCTAATGAATTAGAATCTCTAGGACTGAGTTGTGGTTATGACCAGGAATCATTCGGTGCATACTCTCAGATGTGATTCACTGCTTAAACAAATATAAGTGAGTGTACTTGTCAGCAGAGGTTATTGTGTCCTTTGAGATTTAAATATTATTATCTTAAGACTCCAGCTCACATTTTGTGCTAAATCCAATGCCTTCCATTCCCTCAATGTAATATTGCAAATTCCTGGAAGCTGATGGTCTCGTGGTCGTTTCTGGCGCCGAGCCCCGCTCTCGCAGACCTCCGGATCTCACTTTCATCCCCCAGACAGCATCTCTTCTTCACAACAACCCAAATAATCCATGGACCAATCGGAGTCTCACATTTTAGCAACAAAGAGGAAGAAGATTTAAAGTTTCTGTTTTTCTTTTCTCCTTTCTTATCACTTCTGCTTCCAAAAGTCTCTTTAAGTAGACAGGACTTATTGGAGGTATAGAAGGCTCCCAGCTTAGATGGTTGGACTTAGGACTTTTCTGCTTTACAATGATGCAAAAGTGATATGCATTTAGTAGAAACCATCCTTTGAATTTCGAATTGCGATCATTTCCTGGGCTGCAATACACAGTCCAGTCCTCTCTTGTGATGCTGGGCAGCAGCCAAAGATGCTGGGCAGCAGCCAAAGCTCCCAGGCAGCTATGATCACGAGGGCAAAGAACCCGCACACTGGCAACCGTTTTGTATCCACGCGGCTGTGCTGTCTCCCTCCAGCACACGATTCCATCAGTCGCATGAGGTCGTTGGCACTTTATTATGAAATAAGCTTTGTGTTGCATGATTTTTTCCCAACTGTAGGTAATGTGGCATTCTGAGTGTTTCTAAGGTGGGTGAGTCTGAGCTACAATGCTTGGTAGGCTGGTGTATTAAATGCATTTTTGACTTACGATATTGTCAACTTATGATGGGCTTATCAGGATGTAACCTGGTTGTAAGTCATGGAAGATCTGTAGTCATTTCCTGATGCATAAAAATGACTTTAGAGTTATTCCAATTTTCAGAGGTATAAGACTTCTTATATTCATATAGGCACAATACACATACATATATATGTGTGTATATATAATGCATGTATATGCATATGAATATATATATATATGAACATGTATACACACACATTCAAATTTATTTTTAAACTAGTCTGCACACTGAATCCAGTTATGGTTATTTTTAAAGTGATTTTCTAATGCTATTCAGGTATACAATCATGTTATTTGCCCATAACAATAATATACAAGGGACAACAATTATAGGAAAACACTACAGACTTTTAGAAAAGTGATGAGTACTTTATGGATTTGGGGACTGCATGCTACCAGCCTGGCAGTGGGTCTAATTTCATAAAAAGCCAGAATAAGGTGTTCACTTTCCTTACTGGGTCTAGATATTCGTATTTATTGACTACAGAGCAGCCCTAACTTTATTCTGAGTTTATGCCATTCTTATGAGAAAAAAATAAAGGTATTTGCATTTAGGAAGAAAGTGAGAGCTGTTAATCTTTTACTTTATGTTTTTATATTGGTTCTTACATAAAAAGATTGCTTACCAAGGGTTTAGAATTCAGGGAACAGTTATATCCATTTGCATTTAAAAAAACACATTTGCCCAAGAAAATACTGAAGCACGTCTTCCCTCAACCCTTGGGAGACCCCACACGCGGGACAGATACTTCTGGCCCTCAGGGCTCTACATCAGCTGTTGCTCCCCAGCAGGACCATTGCTTTTGGAGAAAATGGAAAGTTTTGCTACCAAAATGGGCCCCCGCAGAAGCAAGGTCCGTGCATCAAGCGGCTCCAAGATGGATTTCAGACTAAGTTATATATTAGTAATTTTAACCTGCTTTATACAGCTTGCACCCTCAAATTTTCCTTCCAGTGTAATTTAATGGCTTGGCCTCCTCCAAAAATGAGGAAAAGTAGGTACTACTAATAAACTTGGCAGAGGGGAAGCGCAAGGATGAGAAACAGGGGTGGAGTCAGAAGAACGTTGCTAAGTGACAGTTTCAAACACAATCCTAATCTTTGGGGTGGAAATTGCAGGAGGATCCAGATCTTGAACATCCGAAGCCTTCTACTTGAGGTGCGCAGGGCCCTGACACAGATGCTCCGAGAGGGGGTGCGCAGGCATTCCCAGAGGCAGCTGTCGCGTCTCACCTACGCGATCCAGCGCCCTGCGTGCCTCCCATGACAGCGCGAGTCTCAGCACCGAGTTAGAAGCGTGGTATCGCAGGCCCCGGCGTTGGTCTTTTACGGATGTCATCCACCCTGCGTTTTCAGCTTTTGAGTTATCGCTCCCTTGGAATTTTCTAATTGTTTTAAATAAAAAGAAGTTGCAGCATCTCCTTCCTTGCAGGGGAGGGCTTGTGTTGCGGTTCCTACCTTTGTTTTGAAGGAAAATGCTGATCTGAGTGAGTGCAGGAGCTTATCTCTTGTACTAAAAAATAGAGTGTTCCTGACAGAAAGTGTTTTCTGACTCTTAAGGTTTATCAATCTTTTGCTAAAATAGCAAGTGAGTTAGAAGTCCTTGGCTGTTTGTCATAAACCAGATTTTCAGCCTCAGGAACAAGTATTTATAGAGCACAGCTTATGGATTGTGTTTTCTGCTTTTCGTTTTGTACCTGTCAGCTCATCTGAACTTTCCAATCACTGTGAGAAGTTATAGAGCCCACTTCAAAAACAAGAAACCTGAGGCTCAGGGAGGTTGTGTGGTAGCCCAGCATTCACACGGTAGCAAGTAAAGCCAGGCTCCGAATCCAAGTCATTTTGCCTCCCTGACAGCTTTCCAGGCAGTCCAAGGTGGTCCTTGCTCTGTCTTTTGAAACTGCTTTCATAGTACGTGCTCATTTAAACAGTGCCAGGAGCATTTAGTGTGTGCTTTTAGGATAATAACTGATGGTGGTGTTAGCAAGGTATGAATCACTGTCAGTGCCTGGATACCCTGAATGCAATCTGCACAGATTTTCTGTAACAACAGCTAATGTAACAGTAATAACGACAATCAAAACACCTTAAATTTGTACCACGCAAGAGTTTGCAAAGTGCTTTCATATACTGTAGATCAAAGTGATCTCCATATATTGTAGATAATCTAGGCCTAGACTTTGACATAGAGTTCAGATTAAAGGGCAGTTCCAAAGCCTGGTAGTGGCTGCATGGAGTTCGGTACTGAAAAGGATCCCGATAATCACTCCAGTATTAGCAGGAATCAGGGCCATGATCGATTAGTTATGCCTGCCACGGCCAAGTTGTTAGGAGTGGTGACATATTAGTCATAGGTCTGCTGACTCGTCTCTGGTCTTGTCCACTCTTTTACAAAGGAATCAATGACTTGTCTACGGACACATACTAAGTAGCTAAGCTGAAGCCAAAGCTCAGGTTTTCTTTAATCTCTGGTCGTTGCTATGAAACCATACTATATATGGTAAATACGTGAGGTTTGTTATTCATATGGACTGAAATTTATTATAAAGTTTTGAGCTCAATAATGTTTAATCTAGCACAAAATCAGATGCTTCCTTATAGAAGAATGAAAAAAAAAATCGCTACAACTTATAACTAGTCAAGTAGGAATGCAAGTGACGTGGCATGTACACACACACGGGTGAGGCTAAAACATGCCGGGCTGTCTTCAGCTGTGTGCTGTCGCCTAACAGGTGATCTCTGGAAAGTCCAAGAAGCTCAAAATCCCATTTCGAAGGCCACGAACCTTTTGGTAGTTGTGGGGTAGCACCAGCATTGAAGGCCTCACAGCAAGTCTCCAAGCGGACACAGCAGGAAGTGTGACCAGTCTTTCAGTCCATTTAGTTTCCCTCCGGCCTGTGACGGAAGCACACCCAGCTTCCTGAAGGATTTTACGGGTGCGGTGTTCATGTCACCTGACACGAACAGGACAGGAAGATTAGTCACTGCACACCTGCACGTGGTGACACACAGATGGCCTTTGGGAATGACGACACATCTCCCAGGCTCTTATGGCTTATTCAGAAAGTGGTACAGGCTGGAGAAGCTCTGACTGCGGTGCGACTTGTAAAGAAAAGCCACACAGCAGAAAGACTACCGTCCCCAGTCCCCAGGGTAGGTCACAGGTTTGGACAGTGTGGCCATATTGTCTGTCAGTGTTATCTGTGAATACAAAAGGCAAGGAGGTGCATGTTATGTAGTCAGCTGCGGCCATCAAAGGCCAAACCGCTTTTTCTTCCAGCTGGAGCAACCTGCCTGACTACACACACCCGAGACCCGGGGCGGCTGAGTGGCAGAACACCCCACCCCATGACTTAGCCCCCGGCCCCTCTGGGAGAGCAGACGGGGACTGCTTACAGCTTTGCACTCTGCCTTTGTTAGCTGTTTCCAAGGTGACACAGCGTTCTGTGCTTTGCTGTAAATAAAGACAGGAGCAAAG
Organism: Manis javanica; assembly: GCF_040802235.1. NCBI lineage: Eukaryota > Metazoa > Chordata > Mammalia > Pholidota > Manidae > Manis > Manis javanica. Next base: position 2,629,925 of record NC_133169.1, read on the forward strand.
GGCTCCAGCCTCTCCTCTGTTAGCGTCTGTCACGTTCAGCTGCATGCTTCTTAACGAGGCCGTGTGTGGAAGCCCTGCTTCCCAGAGTCAGGCCTCCCTTGCTTTGTTGTTTCTGTTTGCTTGTTTGTTTATGTGCATACAGAACTTTGCTGTCAGTCATGGGGCCTCGTAGCTGGTATTCAAGGCCCTAGGATTCGCATTCCTACTACACCAGAAGGCTCTCTTCTCAGCGGCAGAATAGATTCAAATGCTATTGAAGATTGTATCATATGTTCCCAATTAGTCACTGACCCTCCCTGGGAAGGAATTATATTGTCCCAAAGGACTGACACAGGCTTGGCCTGTGACATGCGCTGGCCAAACGCACTTTCAGAGGAAGTAACGTACGTATGCCGGGTCTGAGCAAGGTAGCTCTGTCACTGCCCTTTCTCCCCCTGCCATGAGAACGGCACACCGAGGGGGCTGCTCCTTCAGCTTGGGTCCCAGAACGCTGGGGACACGCAGAGCACAGCCATAACCACCCACAGCTGGTACGACATAGGAGGGAGAAATGACACTCGGTAGTCGTGGGCCACTGAGCTTTGGGGAATATTTGTTACCAGCGCATAACCTGACAGACTGACTAAACAGATATTTGTAAGCTAAGACATAGAAAGTAAACAAGCAAATGGATCAGGCGAGGATGGCAGAGAAGTGGATCCCTGCTCAGGACCAAGGGGAAGGCAGCAATTCAGCTTCAAGTGATGGCTGCCTCCCAGGGACACAGGCCTATTGCCACCCAAATTTCCAGTTTTTAAGAGAGTATCAGGAGTCCAGATTCTGTGTGATGTCTACCAGTTTTTCAATCTTCAAACTCAATCCAGTAGTTCACAGGCTCCAGCCCCAAATCAGGCATCAGGCTCCAGTTTATAAATGCTGTTCTACGCTAACCTTGCACCAGCAAATCTGGTCTGTTCCTGCTCTCCTGCCCAACCCAGAGCGCCCCTCCCTGCTGTTACCTGGGCTGTGCCCTCCCTTCTCCCACCTCTCCCCTAAGTGCCCCTCTTCCAAGGATTTGTCAAGTTCCCCTTCTTCCATTTCCCCAACCGGACTATCCACCCTGAACTTACAGTCTATCTTGTACTTAGCATGTGTCACCAATGATACTTATTTTCTCATATGTATATTCTATGCTTGGAGAGTCTGCAAGCCCAGAGAAGAGAGACATCATAGCTTATATTTTGGGGCATCCTTAGTACTTTGCAGACACAATAGGTACAAAATTAATGTTTTTATATTGATAGCTTTTTGGTTCAGATAAGCACCCCTTGTCAATTTTTTGCTTCCGAGGTTCTTGAAAGCAAAGGAAGATGTCCAGAAGGAGCCAGGTCCCCGACACTTCATTGCCTTTTTTCTCACACTAAGGGGTACAACTCATGAACAAACAGACAAATCAACAATAACTCATATTTGGATGCTGCACAAATAAATCCTGTTAACGCCTGAGCTCCACTAAGTTCTGTCTGTAGCAATATATGAAATTAGGGATATAATATGGGGTTAATCCAATCTGTCTGGGATTGAGTTCAGCTTTATGCTGAACATCCTGCTAAGGTCCCCAGTTATAACATGTTTCATGCCTCAACAACCAAGATAAGGCATGACATTTAGGTGAGATTTTAAAGAAGGAAATTAAAATTTTCAAGCTGCTGGGACATGTTTTCAAGTATTTTTTAGGGGATCCTTCGGCATGCCATGGCCCCTGCAGCAATTTCGGTGAGCCTCAGTATAAGTCTGTTGAATGAACAAATGAATTAATGAAATGCTTTAATTCTGCAGGTGCTATTTCTCCAGGATAGAAAGATTAAATTCCTACAACTATCCCCTCTTCTTTCATAATCCAAATTGATTTAACCCCTATAATTTTCACTGCTTTCCAAGTCATTCTGCACTAATAGCCCCCTAATTTCCCTAAGAATCTAAACACTAGGAGAATCTAATTCTTTAATTAGCCAGTACTTATAACAAGTGTTTCCTTCTATTTTAAAAGTAAGTCTTTCAGTGTATATGCGTCAAAGGGCCAAATAACACCCAAAGGTATTAAAACAATTACTAGAAGACAGAGGAGCAGATCTGTGCTGGGAAAATGGTAAGAGGGTCAAAACAAATCACTTGGAAGTGAATGCTTCCCTTCGGCAACCGAAATGAAACAATCCCCCCACCACATCCCCATGCTTTTGCTGACATTTCTTTAAAATACCAATGAGCACCTCACGTTGTCAAATTAGATCAATCCAAGCTGCTGGTATTTTGTGACATAAAAGCCACATGACTCTAGGTCTAGGATGTTTCAGGATATTCTCATTATTTTAATCTTTTTAATAAAGGCAGTTTGTTAACTCTATAACTAAATATGCAATGATTTATGTAATTGTAAGACTTTGTGTAATTAAATTCACCAGAAGAAAACATTTTCCATTACCATTCGACTCAATTCAACCAATATTTACTATAGTATACCAGTCCTTAAATTAGGCCAAGGGGATCTAAAGGTAAATATGACATTATCGCTGCCCTCAAGGATCTTACAGAGTAAATAATAAATTAGAATTTGCTTATTCATGTGTAACAACCAAAAGTTGTTCCCACTACAGGGAGCATGGAACTAACTTCATTTTACTCTGGAGGTGGGACAGTTGCAGGGGAGGCTTCCCAGAAGAGGTGACTCCTTGGCTGGGTTTTGAAGGATGAATAGAAGTTCACTAGGTGCATCAGGGGACGGGCCCTGGCATTCCAAGCAGCGGCATAGTCTGTATGTATCCTGATTTCTTGTTTAGAAACCTAAGATCATCCTTATAGAGACACCTGAAACAAAATCCTAAAAGAGAGTTATTGGCCTGAAGATATTTATTGTACTTCAGGAATGTTTTTGGAATTTTAATTTTGGGTTAAAATATTCTCTAGCTAGTCTCATTTGGAGAAAAAAATTATTATTGGGTACAGCTTTCTTTGTTTAAAAACTATGTAAAAATCAGTTCTCAGATTTTTGTTTGTTAGCTGGGATCACTATTTTCTTAAACTACTTATCCTGAACAACAACCACTTCTACCCATTCAAAAGAGAAGCCACCTCTCCAGGCATCTTCAGTTACTCATATACCATGCATACCCTAGGCGCCCACTGGGCCAAGACACCAGTCGGGCATCGTGTTAAATGCCAAGTCTCATGTGACCTTTTTCTGTCCTTGAGCAACTTCTCATCCAGGGGAGAGGGGAAGATGCCCTGCAGAGGTGATCTGGATCCCTGTGCCCGGGGCGAAGACCTTTCAGAGGCCACAAGACGACTAGACACGCTTCTAGGCAGCCTTTGGAGATCTTGCATGAGGCTCTGCTCTCCCTGCTCTGCTCTCCCTGCTCTGTGCGAGGAGGAAGAATCTTTCCCCGTCTCGCTATGAAAGCTTCCTCAGAGCTGCCCTGATGCAACTCTGGCTACAGAGGACCAGGAGGAGCAGCCCAATTCCTGGCCCTTTCCCCTCTCCCCCCCTCCATCCCTGGCAGCCCGGCTCTCCCTGCCGCTCTGCCTGTCGCTGCCCCCTCCCCGCTGGGAGGCTCTTAGAGCCTGAACAGAGCCCAGGCTCAGGTCACTTCCACGGCACAAAGCAAGCGCCACAAGCAGCCTCCGAACTGATCTGAAACTTACCTGCACAGAAGGCAGAGCTTGGTCTGTTTACGTCTCGAGCTGGTAAAATCACAGCACATTTCCTCTCACCTGACACACCTGACATTTGCTCTTACCCTTTGTTAAAAGGGAAAGAACGGCCTGTCCAGGTGTTGATGGTGCTGGTGTTGGGGGCAGGGGGAGAGAGAATCCACTGAATCTAATCTGGAGTTTGCAACAGCCTGAGAGTCCATTAGGGGTCCATGATCTCAGACGCAAAGGAGAAGTTGAAAGTTTGGGGAAAGACATTTTCTTCCAGGCTAGAGGCGTATGACAAGCCCTCCTGACCCAAAGGAGAGTCCCCTGCTGTACAAACTCAAAGTAGTCACACCTACAAGGTTCTCTACCCAGTACAAATGCATCGGAGCAGTGCCTTAATGCAATGAGTCTTTGAGGACTGGAAAGGAGCAAATGAAGTGTGTCTGTCATTGAAAAGGACAATTAGGATGATCTGGTTATTTTAACCAAGCTACCTAGGCTTTAATACATGGATTTCCCCACCCCCACATAAACTATTCCTTAAAATCTGCCTGGAGAGTAGACATAAGACATATAATAGAGACCAAATGGACTTCTGTGCACAATGAAAGTTTCATTTTCAGAATGTTAAAAATATTCTAAAGACCATCATTTTATCCTGCCCTTTAGGCAGAATCTTTGATCACCTAGTTCAAGAAATTTATTCTGATGTTTTTGCTTTGTCTTTATAATTCGACACATTGAGTTGGGAGTTTGTTTTCCTTATTTTTTACTTTGCTTACATTAAGTTCAATAAACATCTGTTTCAGACTAAAGACAATGATTTTCATCTTTTTCTCAAGTCCATTAAATTAGTGAGAACCCTGCCTCCTTTAACTAACAATAACACTTTCATTCTCTATTCTCCAGTCATTAAAAAACTTGTTAGTGTCAAAGTAAGACATGTAGATGTGTATACTCAGTAGTATTATATCTCTTAGGATTTAAGCACATAACCACATGCCATCTCTCCCCATTCAAGGGCCTGTTCCTGGTGGCAACTATGTAAACATCTCTCAGCTGTTCCCTCTGCGCTTTACTCCAATATTTCTAAATATGCTTCTCTGCTAATTTCTTCGAAGTTTCTATTTAGACATTAGTTACTTCCAATCATAGGTGATGACTTAGTTTCCTTAAACTATCCCCCCCACCAAACACATAAATTCTCATTTTCTGTCTACTAGTAGAGCTATGTCACTATTATTTTTATTCAATCAACATTCAAAATTACACTAAACAATATAAAAACCAGACCTGACATTTTTATTGCTAGGCAAACATAGGTCAGAGCTGAACCATTTATGCAGATTATGTTTACTGTCAGAAACTACCTTTTTTTCCCCTAAAGTAAGTCATTGCCTTGTTTTCTTGGTTTGCTTGGGTTTCCACATACTTATGAATTTCTCCTCAAGCTTTCGAAGAGAAATATGAGAATTATGATATTCTTCTCAAAAGTACACATCAGCACATTTATTTGTTTTTTCCCTTGAAGCTACCCCTCCAGGGCCCCCAAGTCCTGTCTGACTTGCAGTGGGTGCTCTTGAAGCCCACTTGCCCTTGGACTTCTCGCCAGCGTCCTGCGAATCCCCTTCACTCGGCTCCGGGTTGTATGCCCCCCTCACTGAGCCCACGGTTCACTCTTTCCTCTTTCTTGGCTTAGCCCCTCATTCCTTTGGAACAAATCCCAGTAGCTTCTGGAGAAAAAGTACACAAGAAATACTTTTACAATTTTATTTTATCTATTTGAGATCTCAACTACTGTTAATCCTACCCTCCAACTTAAATGTTTAGGTGGGAATAAAAATCCTGGTTGGAAATAACGTTCTCTCAGCATTTTGGAGGTTTTGCTCCGGTGCCTTATAACTACCAGCTCGCTTTGCCCCATTCCTGATCCTTAGAATTATTCTTACTTTTCCACTCTGGAAATTTACCAAATATTCTCTTTCTCCCAATAGTGTGGGAAGTTTTCTTTGATTATTTTATTGATAATTTCCTCTCCTTTGTTCCTTCTTCTTTCTCTGCCTGGATTTTTTGTACTTCACAGATTATCTAGATTCTTGTCTTTTTTCTCCTATTTTCTATTTGTTTGACTTTTTTTTTGTTGTTCTGTTCTCTGGAATATTTCTCAATTTGCTCTCCTAGTCCTTCTATTGGACTTTGAACTTTCGATATCATATATCAGTCATTTTATTATTAAGAGCCCTTCCTCATTTCCTAAATGTTCATTTTCTGTAACACTGATACTTAATAGATGAACTATCCTTTTATCTGTCTGAGCATATGAACACGTTACTTATACCTGCTCTGACACTCCTGCTCCCTGCATTTTCTGTCTTTCTTCTTAGATCCTTTTCATGCCCTTTTTTTTTTTCCAGTCTTTAGAGTTGTAGGCTTTCCTTGAATGTCAGGTAGTCAATTCATATTTAAGAATGACGCACTAAAAATCAGGCTGAAAGTTCTATGTGCAGGTGCAGAGATCAGCTAATGAGCTGACCACAGGAAACTACTATTCATTAGGAGACCCCAAATCTTAGCATCATTAGGTCTTTTTTCTTGGGATGGTTAATTTCCCCAGAGGGGGATCTTTTCAACTTCTCCTGGGAGTGGTGGATAGGTGCAAGGTACATGTTTTGCTAAGAGCCTTCTGGGATTCAATCAAAGACTACGGGTTCTCACCATTCAAACGCTGTCCTTCAGTTAGTCCCTCTGACTTCAGGATGGCTGCCCCCTCCTCCCTCTAGTGACGCAGGCGTCCTTCAGCTCAGAGGCTCTCTGCTTCCACCTCTAGGCAGCAACCATGGCCCTGCTTTTGGGGTGGAGGGATGCCTCATAGTTGCTTAACTGTAGTTGCTTATGCATAGTTACTTACATAGCTGAAGTAGCACAGGGGTCTAACTGCTCTTCGTACAGAGTTTTAACCGGTGTTGTAGTTGGGAGTCCCATCTCACATTTAAGCCTTTAGAACTACCTCTTGTCTCGAATGCCTTAATTCCGTCTCTAGAATAAGTACGCTCTTTCAGCAGACCTCTGTTCTGCCAACTCAGCAACCGTTCATGTATTTACTGTGCCTCTCCCAAAAGTTGGTCTCTAAACTCTTGTCACATTCTCTTCCATTTTCCTTTTGTTTATACCTTTTTATTTCTTTAACTGTTATTTTAGTTGGGTTTTAGGAGGACACACCAATAGAAATATGTGCTCAAACACTCATGTTTGAGTGGAAGTCTGTAATGTTCTATTTGCTTATAAAATAACAAAAGATTTAAATAATTGCATGACCAAAACAATTGCAGAGCCAAAATGCTGTTGTTGAAACTGAACAAACTGGGTGACAGGCGCCCATCCCACGAGAGTTCAAAATGTCCTGTTAGCAGCCAACAAAAGTCTGAATTCCACATAAAAAAGACTGCAAGTATGAGTGCGTTAGCTCTAGGGAAGCCATCATGAAGTTGGGTCATAATGAGCAATTTATGCCAAAGCAATCTGAGTTATTTCCATGATTGAGTGATGGGTCATATAAATAAAATATAAGGTGCAAATAAATGATAAAAGTTGGAATTTTATTAAGTTTTTCTCATGGCTAAACTAGGAAGATATGGTCTATCCAAGTTATACTCAATATCTTTACATGCAGGAACCCTTAAAAATCATTTTCTTATTTTTGAAAAATTGTATCTCCATATTTAAAAAAATTTACACACATTAAAAAAGTAAAATAAAAAATAATAGTTCCACCCAGAAATGTTTGATACTTTTCATATTAATAAATATAAATAGAATCATTTTTAATAGTTGAAGGGTACAATAATACCATTGCATTATGTGCTGTGATTTACTTAATTTATAGCCAGGTTATTTCCAAATTTGGAGATATTATCATTTGGGGCATATACACTATTGCTCAAGGAGTTCCACAAAATAGCAAATGTACATTAGGATATCTATTGATTGAGAAAATGCATACTGACCAATTCTCATATGAAGTTAATAACAATCTTAAATGAATTGGTGATTTATTACTCATAACACCCTTAGGATACATTTTAAAAATAAAAATACACATATGCATGAAACACTATTTATAAAAATCTACAAACAATAAGAAATATACAGAAACCTAGAATTAGCTCATATCTCTGTGCCTAACCCCCCAAAACCTCCATGACCTACTGCTTTGGAATTATTAGGCGGTGTGTTGGATGGTACCCAATTGGTCTGAAGCCATCAACAGAAGTATATAATGTTGACTGTCGTACAGAACTTAATTCTAGGCATCTAATATCTTCAACAATTTAGACAACAGACTTTTAGAATGCTCATTACTTTTTCAGAGGACAGGTTGAATAGGGTTGTTTGCGAAGGTTTGAATAAAAGACAATATTATCTTCTCAAAATGGGGAGGAAAATGGATCTTGAGCAAAGAAGATCCTTCCCTTTATCAAAAGCAGACATGCATAAGAGAAAGACCTCCTGGCGTCAGTGCTCTGCAAGCTGGAAGAGGGGGGTGCTTTTTGAGCTAATCACGGTAACAGGATACAGTAACAGGAGAAACACTCAAAGCCAGGGTGCAATCTATCCAGTATATTTCCAGTGGCCCAACAGGGGCTGGTGGCATGAGTTTTTACCAGTATACCTGACTCCCAAACAAATACATAGTCTAGATAAATTAAAACTAATCATGTTATATATCTCCATATGCATAATTTCTTCAGTGATGGTTTGATGACAGCAGGTTATACTAACTGATTCTCACTCCACCCTACAAATGATACAAATCAGTATTTTTTGTTTGTTTGTTCGGTTGGCTTGTTGCTTTTCTCCTCTCCCAGCTGATGATCCAACTGGCTCTGGATGACCGCCCCCCCCCCCACAAACCCACAAACCCCTGGATGCGGGCAGTGCCAGCGTATGTGAAGCTCCCTTCACCAAACACATAGGTAAGTGACGCGGAAACGGCGCTGAGCTGCCAAATGGCCCCAGCCCGTGGATTTCGTGGCGACTTTAGGTTAGACCAGCAGGTGCCCAAACCAGCAGGTCCCTACCAGCCTGCCTCATTTGGGGACAAGATCTTCAATCAAATTTCAAATTCATCCAACCCTGGGGAAGATCAGCCCTTGTGTGGTCTGGGCGGATGCAGGCCCCTGGTGCCAGGAGCCCCCTTAGCCTCACAGCCTGACCTGAAGAAGCCAGAGGTGCCCCGATAGCTCCGGTGACTTCCTGGGACTGGAGAAGTTGGTGCGCGATTATCCTGTCCTGGTCAGCCCGAGCTAAGAGGAGGGGCTCTACCAGAAGGGGGGCCTGGGGTGGGGTAGAGTGCAGGGCCGCATCCTGCGGGTCTGGGCCCAAGCACTACGTGAACCAAGGACTCACTCTAGCTCGTGCTGTGCAGGTGCTGCCTCTGGGACCTTGGGTAGATTTTCTCTGGCAGGACAGCCAGAGCTGGCGGCTCAGGGCTCCCAAAGACCCAGGTGGACGCTGTCAGTCTTCTTAATGGTCAGGCTCCAGCTGGCCCAGCGTGACTCTGCTGCTCTCTGCTGCTCAAAGCAGCCAGGCCTTTCTTGATTCAAAGGGAAGAGGAAATAAGCCCCTTCTTTCAACAGAAGAGTGTGAAGCATTTGTAGCTGCCTCTGATCTTCCTCTGCAAGTCCCCTTTCATTGGCCAGGTCATTAATTTTGGTTGCTAAGGGAAACTCAAAACTCAGGACCCAGGTCCCTGATAATGACGAACAGCTGCATTTCCCAATGTATTTTGTTTTTAATATTGATGGCAATAGTTGACAGTCAGTAAGTGTTTATTGAGTACCTAGGAGAGACAGAGCTTTACAATAACAACTACAGAAATCAGCATTGCAATAACTAGAGAAATCGGTCTTGGCTTTGTTAAATGTGACTGGGCCGTTCTGAATGTGAATGGGACATGCATAGAAGGCGAGGTCAAGGGCAATGCTATTCTGAGATCTGAGATAGGAATTCATCTTAGAACGGGGGTGGGGGTTTCTGTGATGCTCTGAGACTGGTGCTTGATCCCCTTGACTCCTGACTCCCTGCCTTGACACGTGAACATTGCACTTACCATGACCTTCAAGGCCTGCAGCCTCCTCTTCGGTTTCGCATTCCACAGCACTCCTGGAGTGGCTCCTAAGCCCCCTGAGGACTGAGCAGGCCTAGGCTGTGCTGTCGGCAGAGGCAGGACCTTTGAGAAATACAGCAGGAGAAAGACAGCTCCTGGGTTAGTGACGTGAGCGGGAGAGAGATGTAGCTGGTGAGCTGTCAAAGTAGATGGTGTTCGGCTCCCTGCCCAGAGGAGGGCAAAGCATTGCCGCCCCACTCAGGTCCGGCTCGGCCACAAGACATCCTTTGGCCGAAGAGATATGAGTGAAGTGGCCTGGTGGCCCCCAGGGACCCTTGCGTGCTGGCATTCACGCCCTTGTATAACCCTCTTCTGTACTGAGTCAGGGCTGGCCCTTCCGATCAACAGGATATGGCAGAACTGACAATATACGCTTTCAGAGACTAGGCCATGAGAGGCATGGCAGCTATGGGATCACTTGATCTGGGAAAGGTCACCCACTCTGCTGTGAGGATGTCCACGCAGTCCCACGGAGGCGTGTGGAGGAGACCCAGCCAGCTGCCAGCACCACCTCGCCAGCCTTGTGAGTGACCCGCCTTGGAAGCTGCACCCTCCAGCCTTAGACGAACCTTCAGATAATGCAGCCTCAGCTGCAATCTTATGAGACCTTGAGAGAACCACATAGCCTGAGATCCTGATCCCCAGAAACTGTGAGACAACGATCAGTTAGTGACTTAAGCCACTCTATTTTGGAGTGACTTGTTATGCAGCAACAGGGGGCTAATCTAATGAGTGTAAGTGATGTGAGATGTTTCCCCCCACGTGGGCATGGTAAGAACCAGCTTGGTTTAGTCAAACTCCTTTTCTCCTACCACGGCCCCAGCCGTGCCCGACAAAGGATGATTCCTCAGTTTGGGTCCGAGAGCAAAGGCAGCTTGGCCACCCTGACCCAAGATGGATGTGATGCCTGAACAAGAAATAAGCCTGTGGTTGTAAGCCCTTGAGGTGTGGGGGTTTTGTTGCAGCATAAGCCAGCCCATCCGGCTGATACAGCTACAGATTGTCTTTATGACAAGCTAAATTCAAACTGTTGCTTTAAAGATGTAGATTAATGGAGGATTCCTGGAGGTAGGAGAGAGATCTGATGTATATTTGGATAGTAAGTTCGGGAAGAGAGCGCTGGAGATTGCACAGTCCTGTCCTCTCTCTGCCTCTGCCCTGGGGCCTGACGCACTGATCAGGAAGCACCCAGCGTGCCAGCCCGTCCTTCAGCAGCCCGTGTGTCAGCATGGCTGCGTGTATGATCTGAAGAGAGTTGGCAGTTGGTGTCCTGTGGTTCTGCCTTTAAACTAGGGACATAACTGGTACCTACAGTCGTCCTTCCAAGGCTGCCGAGATGAGAGAATGGAGAGCCTCCAGACAGCGTGTGGGCACTGCTCCATGAGTGCAATAGCCGGGTAACAGCTTATGGGCAACTTTGCAAAAATCCAGATTTCACTGACCTTACAGCTAATTATATTCTCGTAGGAAAGGAACCAGCTGGTGCAAGCAGAAGAGTCTAAACTCATTTGCAAAGTAATATGAGTTTTCCCAGCTTAGGATTCATTGCTTACATCATCTCCTGAGAGAACAGCCTAGAATACCACACATGCATCAGTTTCCTATGAGGGCAGGGGGAGCCCCTAACAGGTAGGCATTCCCGCCATGTTGGTCTCCAGCTGATTTGTAAGGCACAGCAGGCAGTGGAAGATCCAGGCTCCCAGTGTTCTGGAACCTTGAGGAAGGGCCAGACGATATTGCTCGGAGGGACAGAGAGAGAAGCAGAGGGCCATTTGTCCACTGATGTAACAAATCCTTGGGGAAGTGCGGGAGGAGCTCTCTGGCCTTCTGGAGAGAAGCACGATGCATCGGCCTTTCCTCTCTAGCCCTCCTGTCCCCAGAAGGGACCCGATCTTATACACCTCTGTCCAGGGCACCCCATTCTGAAGACTCTGTGGCCATTTTGACGCCCGTCTTTAAATCCTCTTTCCCACAGCTGACCCTTCTGAGTCCGGGGCCTGAACTTCCAGCTTCCTCTGGAGGTCTCCGTGTGACTGTCTCTCCTGCACGGACCTCAGGCTCCTGCACCCAGACCAGCTTGCTCCCAGTCCTTGGTTCCGGTTCCTTCAATTTACTGCTCTTGCAGCAGCCCAGGCTAGAAACACCGCAGTCCTCTCTGAGCATTTCTGCAGAGGCTGAGACACAAAAAGCCTGCCAAGCCCACAGCTATGCTCCAAAACCTCTCCTCTAAACAGGGTGCCCTGCTGGCACCACATGGCTGGGCTCCTCGGCCACAGCTTTTTGGACCTGAGGCTCTGGCAGCTGAGGAAGCTGCCTTGCGGAGACACGGATATAAGCTAATTGTTGAGACCTTCCCTCCCACCCTTTGAACCAGAGACTCAAAGAGCCAGGCACCTACCTAGTCAGGAGGGAGGAGAAGCTCAAAGACACAGAATAAAGCTGGGCAGATGTCATGAAGGCACATGGTCACAGGCTGAAAGCTAAGAGGAAGCAGGTCATGAGAAAAGGCAGTCCACGTAACAGGCTGTAGCCAGTAGGCGACCTGAGTGCCGGGGCTGAAGGGCAGCGGGGCAATTCAGTCTTCTCAACATTTACTTCCAGCGGCTTAACAATGTTTGTGGAAGGCTTGTCCCCTGTCCTCTTTGCCCCGGACCATCGTAACAATCCCTCTGGCCTGGTGTGGGTCTGTGAGCCTCCATTCTGCACCACCCAAGGGTCTAATAGCCTCTCCCTGGGCCCTTGTTCTCTTCACTCTCTCAGGCTGTTGTGTGACCCTCCTAACTTGTCACCCGTTCATCCCTCACACACATTTTAATACACCTGTCAATGCTCTGCACACCATTGTGTCCCATGCTTCCGCAGGGCCTGCAGGTTCTGAGCACGTCAGGTTCCTGACCCCAGGCTCACGTCCGCTCTCAGGCACTGGCCGCCAAGGGCGCAGGGCACGGCTTACCCGGGGCTGGGTGCAGTGTGGTGGGAAGAACTCGCACAGCTCTGGGAGTTCCTGGCTCTCACATTTACCAGCCGTGTGATCAGGAAAGTTCCTTAAACTTGAAGAGCCAGAGGCCACTAACTGTAAATTGAGCAACTTCCTACCTGCTACAAAGCTTTTGCACAAACGCCTGGTACATCATAATCATTCAGAAATGATGTCCCTGCTCCTTTGAGAGGAAACAAGATTTAACAGATGTCTCCTGCTATGGAGAGCACACACGTGTCCCCTCAAATTCAGGTGGTGAATCCTAGCCCTCAAAGCGATGATATTAGCAGGCAGGCCTTTGCGGAGTGAGTAGGTCAGGAAGGTGGAGCCTCATGAAGGGGATCGGTGCCCTCATAACGGGAGAGACAGGAGCCTTGACCTTGTGCTCTGTTCTCCACCGCATGAGGGTGCAGAGAAGGTGGCTGCCCGCTAACTGAGAAGCAGTCTTTCACCAGACATCAGATCTGCCATCACCTTGATCTTGGACTTCCCAGCCTCAGGACTGTGAGAAATGCTGTTGTTTAAACCACCCAGTCCATGGTAATTACTCTAGCAAGTAACTGACTCACACGGTTTTGCTGACCTCCCCTCTGGACTGCAGAATGTTCCTTGCTAGCCCTGGGTGGGCTGCTCTTCCTGGGCTTTTCATCAGCTCAGAGAACTCGCCTTCCAGCAAAGGCTAGGCCACTAGGGTGGAAGCCCTACCCTGTTCCCACCCCGCCTGCTGGCTGGTTTTGCCCTCTGCAGAACAGCCGTAAGTGGGCCAGAGGGGGAGGCAGCTCGCGGGGAGTGCAGCGCACAGTCTGGAGCTGGACTGCCCAGGGCCGGGCCGGCCCCAGGATCTCCTTATCCCGAGAATGCGGGGTGGTGACAGTGAGTGCCTACCTCCTAGGTCGGGCGAGAGGCTTAAAGGAGTTTAGCAGATGGAAAGTATACACCACAGTCCCTGGCACATAAGAAGCCTTCAGTATGTGGGGACCAGCTTATTCTGTGCTCTTCACGGCTTTAATTTAATTCTCAGAATAGCCCGAGGAGGTTCGGAGGGACTTGTTCAACTCCAGAGCTCAAACTCTCTTCTTAGGACATGCTCGCAGGCCAGCCTGGACCGACCCCGGCCGAGCTGGGCGTCCCCTCGCCTGTGTAGCCATCTCACTCTGGGCTGAGCTCTTCTCACTCACTGAGTCACAATGAGCGTATGATATGCAACTTACTTTAAATTGCTCTTTCACCACAAAAGCATCACATATTTATTACAGAAAATGTACTTGTTTGTCATACAGAAAGAAGAGAACAATAATGTGTATCTTAAATGTGGCCCTTCCAGAGGCAATGTCCTCATCTTTCAGTCCATTCGATCAGTGACTCACATATTTTTTTAGTGTTTTAGTTTAGAATAGTTGCAGATTTACAGAAAAGTTGCAAAGACGGTACAGGGAGCATGCCCCACGTCAGTTCCCCCGCCTACTCACTTGTTACATTCACAGTGAATGAACCAATAGCGATACATTATTATTAAGCCACACCCACATTTATTCAGATTTCTTCGGACACCTTTTTCTGTTCCAGACCCCCACACTGCCTTTAATTGTGGTGTCTCCTCTTGGCTGTGACCATTTCTCGGTCTTTTTATGTCTGAAAAACACCTCGTCCCTGTGTAGAGCAGGTCATTCTCCCTATACGGCTCTAGTTGAATGCACTTTCCTCGAAAGGGAATTTTAGATGAAGCCTCGGAGGCGAAGAGGGATTCATAGGACTGGCTTGGACTAGTTAAGCCCCAGGCCCCTCCACCTTCCAGTGGTGAACATGTCCAGCCAGCCCGGGGGGCGCAAGGAAGGCGGGAGGGCCAGGCGAGGAGGGGGCGCAGCCCAGCTCAGGGCCCCCCACGGCCAGCTGCACAGCTGCTGTTCTCACTGGGCCAGAGTTCTCATGGCCCCCCGTGCCCTTACCTCCCCAAGCCAGGGCCCTGCTCTCTCAGGCGAGGGTGGTCCCCCTCTCAGTGGAGACAAGCAGGCTGGCTCCCTGCTTTCCCCCAGCCACCCAGCCCCTGCCTCACAGCCATGTATTCCCATGGCAGGCATAAATCTGGGGAGATCAAAGCTAACACCCCGTCTTGCCTGTGAGCCAGACTCCTCGCCTCCTCACACGCACCTTCTCCTTTCAGAGGCTCTTTCTAGCCCTCCTTCCTTCTCTCTCCACTCCCTATACCCCAGCTTCTTTCCCAACTCTTGACAAGGAGAGAACTGCAGCAAACAGAAAAAGAATGTTTAAGCTTGTCCCCTCTGGCCTGTTTCATCTCCTAAGCTAAATTCCAAGTGGGTAATTGCATTAGCCACCCCCAAATCCAGCCTTCCCTGGGGGCTAGCCCCCTGACCTCCCTCTCCCTCACGGGGCTGGGACAACAGTTTGTAGAAGCCTCTGCCCCTAAATTCCTGGTCTGTTGTCTCCCTGAAACAGGGCCTGTGCCAGAGACCAGCCGTCCTGGTCTGACCTGCAACTGCCCAGGCTTCCAGAACATAACCTTTCTCCTGCCACACTCCCTGCACGGCTCAGAAAGATGAGCTTGGGTGCTTAGCTCCAAGGAGGAGAATTGAGTGAACGCGACAGGGAGGGGCCGGGCCAGGCTGGGCTAAGATGGGGCGGGACATGCGAAGGGATTCAGGAGGGGATTCAGGAGGGGACACGGCACCATCACACCGAATCACGGCCCTGCTCATCAGCAACCAACAGAAATGTCTGTCACTTTTCCCTACGACCTTAGCGTTCTCTCCAGAGAGTGGCTGTGACCCTGTGTGCTGTGGGCAGGGCACCGGTGACTGTCCTAGGCAATTCCCCTGGCTCAACACCGAGATGCGCACTGAGGTACTGGAATTGGTACCACCTGCCTGAGTTTCTATCGTGAGACAAACACATCTGAATCTCCGCTTGGCATTTTGTTCCACGTGCCCATGTTCATTGTGATATTTATTTGCAGTCGCCAAGATACGGAAACAGCTGAAGCGCCCATTGATGGAAGATGAATAAAGAAAATGTGGTACATACACACAACGGAATGTTATTCAGCATAAACAAGAATGAGATCTTTCCATCGGCAACTACATTGTTGGGACTTCAAATAAGTCAGACAAAGACAGTCCTGGGTGACCTCACTTATATGTGGACTCTAAACACCAAACCAAACCAAACCAAACTTTGACTCATAGATACAGGCAACAAACTGGTAGCTGCCAAAGGTAGGGGGTGGGGGTGGGGGTGGGGGTGGGGGTGGGTGGATGAAAGAAATGGGTGAAGGGGTCAAAAGGTACAAACTTCCAGCTATAAAATCAGTAAGTCCTGGGATGTAACAAGCAGCATGGTGACTGCAGTTTATAATACCCTATTGCGTATTTGAAAATCGCTAAGAAAATTACCTTTTAAGGTAGCTCTTAAATGTTTATCTCTCAAGAAAAATCCTTTTTTATAACTATGTACGGTCACAGATGGTAACTAGACTCACTGTGGTGGTCACCTCTCAATGTGCACAGATGTCAAATCATTATTCTGTACCCTTGAAACAATTACAACGTTATATCAATTATACCTCAATTAAAAAAGAAAAAAGAAAATTGCAGGCAATATACTTCGATAATTTCCAAAATGCTATCCAAATGTCTAGGCTGGGCTGAGTTAATCACTGATGAATTTTTAAACATAACTCGGAGTTTCAGATGTTTATACTGGTTAAGTCAAATAATCTTCTAAAAAAATGTTGCTTCTCAAAAGATGTTGCTCTTATCTGGTAGTGTAATTTGTTTTGAAGATTCTTAGGCCTCCTTTTTTGCAGTTAAAATAAAAATTCACATGAATCAAAAAAAAATTCTCTGTGCTGGTGGTTTACAGTCATTTGAGGAAAGAAAAACAAACGAATAAATATGTAATATGGCCAGGGGTGAAAATTGCTATGAAGAAAAATAGAACCGGTTAAGAAAGTAGAGGTCATGGGAAGGAGTGGATTTTATAGGGAGGTCAAGGATGAAGCAGGTTGAGAAAGCGAGACACTGAGGAGGGAGAGTTCCTGGCAGAGGCGGAAGTGCAAAGGCCCTGAGGTTGCAGTGGCCTTAGTCCTCAAGACAGCCCCAGAAAGTCAGTGCATGCTGTTGCTATCCCCTCACTTTGTTTCTGTTTTTTTTCTTTTTTAACTCATTGCTTCTTGTCTTGCCTGAGGGTTTCAGCCCCAGGCAAGCTCTCTATGAATTCCATGAGATGGAAAAATGACAATGGAATGTTCTTGGGGTAAAAGGGTTTATATCACTTACGGTGGTTGGTTGAGCCCTAGAATGATGTCTACACCCAGCAGTCTGCAGGTCCTTAATGCACCTCCATCTCTACCTCCACGCAAAGCACTGGGCAGAGCTCTTTATATAGTGACTCAGTCAGTAATAGCTCATTGCCTACGGGTGTGGGAACAGCCGCCTAGCAGTGGGCCAGTTACATCATCGGGTAGTTTAGGGTCAGGTGAGGGTCCTGGCCTAGGCACTTGCATTCTCCCCACACTTCTCCAGTTTCTTCATCCTCTTCCGTCTTCCCTTTCTCCCATCCCTCCCCCACCTTTTTCTTCCTTCCTTTCCTTCCCTGATTTTCTCCCTCTTAACAGCAGCCTTATCTAGCACTTGGAGGAAGCCCAATCTCATCCAGAAAATGCTAAATGTTTTAAGAAGTGGGAAGAAGGATACAAAGAAAATCTGTCTCCGTGAGTGACACTCAGTCTACAGGTAGCCACCACGTGCTGCTAAGACAGCCCTCCCTGGCTCCGGGCCAGGCAGAGAGGACCTCAGCTCCTCCGACCACCGGGCTTCGCTGCGTCAGCATCTACCGTCAGCTCAGAGCGCTGTGGGCGGCAGGACGTGGGATGGGCACGAAGCGACTGCAGAGAGCACATCGCACTGTCTGTCAGCAGCCGATGGAAGACTCACCAGGACCTGCCAGGAAAGATACCCTGGTTCACAATTAAAATCAGAATGCTTAACTCTGCTCAGCTGCTTCAGTGATACAGGAAAAATCAGTTGTTGAGCCTGAATGCAGTTTCAGAAAATGCATTACATTTTATTAAGCAAAGTGAAAAGTATCACTTAACAAGGACATGCTTTCCCATCCTCTTCCTTTAACCTTATGCCAAAGGTGCGCAATGATTAGGTTTCTTGGCCTTTAAAGAAACACCCCGTTTGTATGCGCAAAATAAGCATTGCCACAAGTGTGAAGTCTGGGGTGTCTTGAGAGGCACTGAGGGAGCGAAATGCCTGGTGGGGTGGGGTCAGTACCTGCCTCAGACAGAGACTGAAGATGGATTGAAAACCGATCTCTCTCTAGTTTGTTTCCTTTTCTCCATATGCATATTTTCCCGATCTTGCCTCCGAGGCGCTGCAAAACTTGCATGGATTCGTGTCATTCCCACCTACAGTCTCTCCACCACCTTCTCTGCACCGTCTGTACCTGATCTCTGCTAAAGTTCGGGCCACGTCGTAGGGTGACGACTCATTTCCTCCCAGCCCCGGGCCCCTCTCCCACAGCCTCCTGGCCGCCTTCATCTCTGTGTGGTCCCATCCGCTTTGCAGGCCGGAAATGCCCAGTGGACGGCGAGTGGGCAGCTGGGCAGGGCTTCCCTGCTCTGCTCTCACGCCTCAGTCCCAGAGAAACTGAACGGACTTGTAATTAACGCTGACCTCTCCTGCAGCTCCCCCGCTACTCCCTGCTCAACCACTTGCACCCCAAAAGGAAGACCAGCACTGTGGAGGTGAGAGGTGGGGTGTGGAGAGAGGTCCGGGAGGGAATGAGCCGGGAGGTGGCCCTCATTCATTCATTATCCTTCATTCACTGGACTCTTGCTGGGGACCAGCACCCTGCTGCTGGAGTGCTATGTGCTCTGAGTTTTCAGGGCGTAGGAAAGTGTATAGAGATGTGGAAGCACAGGAAAAAGGTGGGAAAATATGACTGGTTTGCATAGAATTCTGTTTTCCTGAAAGAACAGAAAAACACAGAAGTTTCCTATTTTTCCCCAAATCTTTTCTCTCCTTTTTCCCCTTCATCTTGCTGAGATGCCTAAATTGTTTAAAAAATAGAGATGAATTATTCTGATTTCTTGACAGAAAGTATATGATGCAACAAGTTCCAAACTGACTGTAGTTTAGGCAATGGAAGTGATAAGTTTTAAATTCTAGAGGCCAAATGGATAAACCAAATACTGGATAGCCACATAATAGAATATTATTCAGCCAGTGAAAAGAATAAAATACTGATACATGCTTTATGAATGAACCTAGAAAATGTTATGTTGAATGAAAGAAGCCAGTCACAAATGACAACACATTGTATGATTCCACTTACATGAAATGTCCAAAATATGCAAATTCAAAGAGACAAAGAATAATGGTTACCAGGGTCTGGGGGGAGAAGGGAATGGGCAATAACTGCTAATGAATATGGGGTTTCTTTTTGGGGGTGACGAAGGTGTTCAGGAATTAGATAGTGGCAATAATTGCACAACCTTGCAAATATGCAAAAAGCACTGAGCTGTATACTTTAAATGGGTGAATTTTGTGCTATGTGAAATATATATCAGTGAAGCTATAAAAGAGGATTCCACAGACCCGGTAATGAGTGTGATTCCAGGGTCTAGGTCACCCCACAGTTTAAGTCCAGATGCTTCACAGCCTATGTAAGGGATCTGAGATCTGAGATAGGAAATAAGTGTTTACTGCTGGGGTACATCTTTAAAACACTACAGTAGATGAGCAAAGTAAGAGCACCGCGCCATTCATGCGAACTGGAAGCACATTTCCTGGGAGCATGTGCGTCGTCAGGGATGCACACGTATTCCTAGACATGTAAATACGGGTGCTGAGGACTGGGTTGGAATGCTGATCAGGAGTGAGAGGAAGGGTCATAAATGGGTTGCTGAGGAGAGTAATGTACAAATGAAGGTTTGCCCTCAAGTTAATAAAGTATGGCAGGAAAGATTCTTATAAAAGAAACTGGGGAGATAGATCATCTACAATATAAGAGAAATGTAACCGGGAGTAATATATTGCTCAAGTTATAAGCCCATTGGGAAATTCATTCGCTTTTTAAAAAAATAATTATTTTCTTTATGAAAGAATAATACATAAATTAAAAATATGAATTAATGTATTTATTTCTACTGTTTTCCCTAGCCTTTTATTTTGAGTTGTTTTTAAAGTTGTCCTTACACGGCAGCCCAATCTTGTAACCTGCTTTTCTCAGTTCACGGTATAATGATCTTTATTCCTGTCATTATAAATTCTCAATAAACATCACATTAATCGGGCAACTTTCTCATCATGGATGTTGATGGAAGGGGGCAGATTCAAAGTGGTGATAAGAAAAATCTACACAAAGAGCTGGACGAACTTTGACTCATCTGAATACCTAGAGAATTAATTCTCATTGATGGAGAAAGTCTTTCCTTTAAAAACCGTGTAATGTTCTACCTGGGCAATGGGAAATACAATTAAAAAGCTGACAGCCCAGAGGTGAAAATACTAGCTTTTCCCACCAGTTCCTCTGCAATGGTTGCTGAAGACCGTCCTCAGGAGGAGAGCCCGCAGAGGCAGGGACAGAGGAGCCGACGGATCCTGGGACGGGGCTGTTTTAAACTCACAGCTGAGACAATGATCTTGAAAGACAAAGTACCAGAGGTGGGAAAGGTTTCTTTAGATCCCACAAGCTGGCTTTGAGCATCAGAAGCTAAAGCAAAGTAAAGCTGCATAACATTTATCCACAGACCACAGAACAGGTAGGAATGCCTGACAAAATGGGATGCCACCCGAGAGCTATTTATTACTGAGATAAAGAGCTCATAACAGGATGTAAATCAGCTGTATCGCTCTGCAGGCTACACTGTTTAGGTCACTGGCACTTCTGTTTTGATAGGAAGGCTTTCCTGATGGAGGAAGCAATGTGTGGATTTGCATGCTGGCGCTGTGTCCTTCTCTGGCTGCAAACCGGCTCTCTGAGGGCCCAGATGGAAGGGATAGCTTCCCATCCCAGAGGGAGAGGGGCCACAGAACTGGGAAAGGGGGGTGGTCGCAAGCAGCCCTGATATTCCCAGGGCTCTGCTGGGACCCTTCCAGCTCCCCAAACCGAAACACAGCCCGTGGACTCGGGGTTCACTCTCCAGAGACGGCGGGGCCACCTGATGGCAGAACCCTCCCCGGGCAGACCGAACATCCGTGTCGGCTTCAGGTGAGGTGGCCGAGATGGGGTGTGCCTGCCTCTGCTGTTTCCTTTGTGTCCCCCTCGCCACCTGTGCGCTGAGATTGCAGCCTGGACCGTGGAGCAGAGAGGGGACTGCATCCCCTGTGATCTCTCCTCCGACCACTGCCCCATCCCACTGCAGGCTCCAGGCCTCCCCAAGGAAGGGGGAGGGAACCGGGCCCTAAGCTTGGAGACGTGTGCACACATCACCACAGTCTCCTTGCCTCGAGATGGAGGTTCAGGTTCGGGCAGAGATAAAAGGAATACCTTTGGAAGGCATGCTTCTCCGTGTGTGTGTATGTGTCTGTGTGCTCATGTGTGCATGTGTGGGTAACAAGCCCCTGTGTTCTTTTGAATCACTGGGGACCAGGCATGATCGTTCAGACACTAAGAGTTACCATGAAGGTGAATAGGCTTGGCCTGAGACAAAATGATGTTTTCTGCAGAAAAAGTGGCTGACATTCCAGAATACCCACTGCTACCCCTGGTTAGGCTGCACATGGAGCTCAGACAGAGAGTGAGGCCACTCTCTTCTGGTTAGTTGTATCTTCAGGTCGCTCATCGCCCAGACAGCCCCAGGATTAAACAAAACAGAGGCCCAGAAAGAAGTTTTTTCTGTAGACCAGTCCCCAGCACACATTCTGCAGAGGGAATAAAAAATGTCCTTCAAAAAAGGACAGCCTCAGAAATTGTGTTCTCTTTCAAAATTAATTTTAAAACCCAGTGTCAGGGATGGGGAGAAAATCCTTTAGCATACTTTACAAAACACAGGACAGGGTCGACCGTGAATAGCAGAATCGCTCTCCTAACTTGGTTTCAAAGAAGAGTGGGACTGTGGGAGTGAGACACACAGAATAAAAGAAAGGTTTCACAAGAAAGGGAATGCGAAGCAAATCAGAGGTGCCTGCAGAAAGAGCATTTAGACCTCCTGTAGGACAGTGAGGTCGCCCTTGAGTCCTGTCTGGAAATGGTGTTGGAAAGGTGAGATTTCAGGCACCCGGAGGTGCTCTGCTTGCCGGAGCAGCAGAGCAGAGCCAGGGGAGATTCCTCAGCTTTACTAGGTGGAGCCTGGAGTGTGAGCAGCTGTTAACCAGGAAATCAGCACCAAGGTTGACCAGCTGCCTGGGAAATAGCTGGGGTCAGGAACAAAATGCGTGGACACGTATGTGTGCACATGATCATCCATACATACCTGACAAGGTCAGAGTCCCACTGAGATCATTCTGTGTGTGGGGGGAACGGGGAGAACGGGGAGAGGGCAATCTCACCTACTTGCTGGCCTGTCCGCTCAGGGTAATGAACCGTGGGTGCAACTATTGCCTGGGTCCAGTTAGACCTGGTGTCTCTCTACACCACTGACTGGGTTTTGTTCCCTTGCAGTTTAGGAGACAGCAAAATGCGTCACTGAGAGGGACCGTGCCCACCCGACTGGCGCTTCTGATAGCAGGTTGTGTCCATGACTGTAAACGTTGAACCAGATGAGTGAATGTGTTCTTCTATTACAGTGATAGTTTGAAATGCTACCTTTTTAGATGATTATAAAGTGACCTACGTTCTTCAGTGTGGCTTGATAGTAATCCTCACTTCCATCTCCTCCCAGGTTGCAGGAGACATGGGGGGCCACGCACTCTCCTTCGCCTTGTGGCGGATGGCCCCTGTCTCCCAAGCCTGGGTGATTCTGCACCGCTTCCTGCGTCTCTGCTGCCCCCGAGCCCATTAAGTGGAAATAGAGGTGCACGTTCTCATGCTCCAGGCTGTGGCCATCAGGTGCGGTGGGCTACTCCCCCCCCCAGCTGGGCCTAGGGTGAGCCTTAGTTGAGCTCCCGTGGCCTACTGTGGCCACTCTTTGGAAATGGGAGGCGGCATGTTTTGGCAGCAGCCTGTGTCTGCTGTGGCACAAAGGAGGAGAGAGAGACACTCATCCCCCACTCTGCGTGCAGACCGTGTCAAGGTGAGCTTAGCAGTGGGTAAACCTGGCTTTGGCTCCTGGAGGCCCCGGACTAGTTTGTGCAGCTCTGGCCCCAACTGGAGAAGCAGCAGGAAGAGGGCCTGGCCGTGGGCATCGCAAAGAGGAACCTGGGCAGCAGATACAGTTGACGGGAGGGGAGCCAAGCAGGGCAGAGGCAGGGATACGAGAGGAACTCCTCAGCAGCACACGAGGATGCCTTGGGAAGGTCCCTAAATACCCGGTGGGGCTGCCGGGGTGTCGGGGGTGGCCCTTGGGAAGATTCAGGGCCCAGAGCAGCAAGCTGTAGCTAGATCCAGAGAAAGACTGTTCTTCTGTTAATGTGATGCTGTCTTAGACTCCAGGCTGATGTGGTTTTGGACACACAGGCTATCACTTCAGGGCTTTTTATATAAAAGCTATGCAAAAATACTTTATTCTCTCTGTTTACAATTATTTTAGGCCACCTCTTTAAATGTACAGTCTTCCTCAACTGTGATTTTATAGATTTAAGAAAAACAAAAAGCTGCAGAGCCAACTGCCCCAAATACAGATCAGACGTGGGTCTGGCCATCACTCACAGGCGCTGTGAAAAATGAATCTTCCCAGGGTCCCGGGGGTGATCAGACGCAGCGGCGTGACCCACACTTACGAAGCTCATAAAACACGGATGTAAAAACACAGACGCCCATTTACTAACGCTCATTTAGATTTATATCCACCAAGGTGACTGGGTGCTGACTCCTGGCCTACAAATTTTCTCTCTGAGGGAAAACTCTTGGGGAAGCACATTTATAATCAGAAGCATTCCAGGTGAGTGTGGGTCAGGGGGAGTTGGGGACGCGGCTCTGCTGCCACTGGCAGGCTGAGTAGCAGGCTGGCCTGAGGCGTCCGTCTCCGCAGCGGAGTGCACGTGCGGCAGAGAGAATGGACAGGATCTTTAGCGGGCTGTGCGCCGGTGGGTCATCCCAGCCTTGCTTCTGTCACTCTCATTTCAACTCCCTTCTGGCAGTCACACCACTTCTTGAGGGAAACAAACTAACTTCCCAAGATCCGCTTTACCTGTGTGCTATAGTCATGACTTGGATCATTATTTTGAAAATGATAATTTACCTAATTATTGATGCACCCGATGCTCACTTCTGTTAACCTGCTCTGGACCCTGCAGCTGATTGTTTGCATAGCATCGCTTCCATAGTCTTGAGGGGTCATTTCCCACTTTTGGTATGTGTGGCTCAGGGAGCTCTGTCACCCCAGCCCTTTCCCTAAGAATCTGCCCAGCCAGCTCGGTCACATGTCTGTTTTATGTTTTTCACCTTTTAGATCCTTGCCCTTCTCTAATGCATAGCATTTTACACATTAATGGGTGGTTTACTCCTCAGTGCAGATTATTTTGCGTTTTTTCATTTTGAGGCCCGATACCTACCTTGGATTTTGTAGGACCACATGCCTAAGTTTGTATATAGAACTCTTTTTTTTTTTTTGCCTTTTTCCACATTTATTGTGGAACTGTAAAATTAAGAAGCAGGCAGAAATCTTTGTTCGAAAGCTGATAAAGTCAGCAAAAATAGGGAAGGGCAAAGTAGTATAAAACCGTGTTTAAAGGACACATCATTCTTTCACATACAGGCCATGAAAGTGGAGAGCCTGAAATTTGAAACATGAGCAAAATATTTGTTTGAGTGTCTTCCCAAGGCCATGAGCTACGAGTAATAGGAAAGGCAGTGGGCTCAATGCGGCTGCACAGAGAAGCCTACCTTACAATTTCTGCAATCCCTGACGTCGAGGGCAGGCATGATGCATGAAATCTGAAGTGCACACGTCCTCTCTTTACTTGGTGACATACAGCCAGAGTGCCCAGGACACCAGGAATTGGCCAGCCTCAGGGACACAGGGTAGCCAACTGGCTTGTGGTGAAGTCACTGTGGTGAACGGCTCTAGACCTGGTTTCAGGGCGCTTGGGAGTGGATAAACTATTCAGCAAAATTTCCAATACATTGGCTTTCTGTGATTCCATCATTTAGCGACTTGACTTTTGGCAAATCTGATCTTTGACAAACTGAGTTTCATCACATTTACCTAAAATTCCTCTTTGGGTTTGTTACCGCCATCACACTGGCATTTTTAAAGTTCTAGTCTTAGGCATTCCTAGCCCTTTAAGACGATTGAGCAAATCCCCCATGAATCCTACTTTGTGAATTTTACAGCTAACCCTGAGGTCAGACACACTTTAAAATTTTTGGGAAACAAGTCACTAACGTACGTCTGAATTGTTTATCAGTATTTTCTGGGGTTTCCCCCGACACTGATTCTCAGTGAGGGCCATACCCCTAGGAGTATTTGTGCGTGTGTGGGGGGGGTGTCTGTGACATGACTGGAGGGTACCATTGACATTTTAGGGAGGGGACCGAGGCTGTTACACTTCCTGAAATGCGTAAGGTCAGTTCCCCATGAGGTCAGCCACCCTGGTCTCCCGTGGCTTTTGGAAACTGCACTAGACATTTGTGTAGTTGAAAATCTCGCAGATAACTGAGCCCAGACTGTAACTGTGTGAATGAAGGGAAGGTGGTATGTTGTTTTGTCTGGAAGTTCACCAGAAGTTGTGCCCAGTTGGGGAAATGCCTGTGGCTGACAGCAGTACTTCCTGTCATGCTGAATCACCAGTTCAAGCACAGCTAGATCAGCCTGTCTTTGCTGCACGCACAGTGATTTTCAGTCACGGTGAAAGCACCTGGCTCTTCGCTCTTCTAGGGTAGCTGTGTGCTAGGATTTACATATTTAAATATGTTTTATTAAGCATTACTTTCCTTTTATTTTTTCTTTATGTTATAGGTAAGCCATTATAGTGATTTTGTAAGTTATACATGTAGGTAGGGGATATTAACTAAGAATTCCTTTCCAGATAGTAAGGGATATTATGAGCTATGTCTTTCGAAAGGGGAGCGTTGTGTCGCAGAGGGCTGCCCTACACTCTTTTTCCTCAGCACTGATCCATCTTCAGGCCCTGCACTCTGCCTTCTGTCTCTCTGATCGTGCTCTGGGGGGGGAAGGAGCTCTGCAGTCAGCCCAGCCTTTCTGGCAGGAAAAAACCGCCTCTAAGATGGACTGAGCTCCCCAGTCTGCAGGGGCTCCTTTGCCGCCACACGGAACACCTTCCCTCTGGCCCCAGCCTGACAGCTCCAGGCCTCAGCCAGTCAGGGATGGCGGTGTGCTTCCTGAGACCAGTGAAAGCCTGGCCCCCTCAGGGTGCCTTTACCCTGGACTCTCAGCTCCACCCCATAGTATCTCTCGGACATTCCTGGCTATTTAGAAACATACCTTCTGCAAGGAGCAGCCTCCTAAAGCCTCAGTGTTATTACCTGAGATGATCAGGTGAGCCAGACTGTATGCAGGAGAGGGCAGGCCCTGCGGAAATAGGGCCCTGGTGTGGGAGTCAGGCCGTGGGCCTGGTGGAGACACGGAGCTGGTGTGGGCCCTGCAGGGGTCACCTGGAGGGGCAGGGGGCACAGATTTTACCAGGCACTGGTCAAGGCTCGTCTGCAGATACACCCCCAGCAGGGAGGAAGAGAGACCATTTCCCGGGGAGGGCACCTGGGCAGGCCGCCCGTACTGCCGCACAAAGGCAGCATGTGCCGCACGAACAACAGGTAGGAAGTAAACAGAGTCGCTTACAACAGAGGTGGTAGAATCAGAGGGTGCTCGTGTTCTCCTGTGTCCCTTTTCCACATTTCATAGAAAACAGTGAACAACAGCATCCTTCTGGGGTGAGGCCCCTTCATCCCACTCATCTCAGAGCTGCCGCTTGGGCACGGTGACCTGGGACAGGAGACTTAAGCTGTCTAAGTTTGCACCTCACATGCAAGGTGGGCATGACAGAGCCAGCTGCAGGGTGGCATAAACGAGCTAATGCACGCAGGCACGTGGCGCTCAGCAGCTGAAACAACTCCAGTGGTGGTGACTTTGCGAGAGCGGGCTTCTCCGGGCTGATCTGGACTGCCGTGCCGTGCGTGGGACCTTCAGAGGTGGTCACCCCCCTTGTCACCTCGGGCGGACTCCCCTGCCTTCAGGAGTCACCGGCATTTGGTGCCACGGACATCCTGGTCAAGCCCTCTCCTGCCCTGAATGAGCAAATTCGGGAGAATTTGGAGACCCCAGGACTGGTGGCAGAAGCAAAGAGGAGAGAGCGGGCTGCAGCCTGCAGAGGGGTCATCTAGGAGAGAGATGAACACCGCGGTGGCCAGGGCTGGCCCTGCGCAAACGTGTGGCTCAGGGAGGCGGGTCATGTGTCCCCTTCCGCCCTGCCCCCTCTTTGTTTCTTTTAAAGTGGGGATGTGGGCAGGGCCCCAGAGCTCCCTACCCGGGGCTTCCTCTGCCTCCTCTCTACCAACACAAATGGAGGGCCTCGTGCA
Organism: Manis javanica; assembly: GCF_040802235.1. Classification (NCBI taxonomy): domain Eukaryota; kingdom Metazoa; phylum Chordata; class Mammalia; order Pholidota; family Manidae; genus Manis; species Manis javanica. Next base: position 2,657,347 of record NC_133169.1, read on the forward strand.
TTTTTGAACACCATTCTCCTCAGCCTTTCGCCCCACCCTTGGGACTTCCGGCCATGCTGACTTTCATGATTCCTTTTTTGTCTCCCGCTAGCTGCCCAGTCTTTCCTGAGCACAGGTTACATACGGGACAGCAGTCAAATCCCGGACTGCCCATCTCGGGGGCCCTTCAGGCGCGACCAAGTGTTGACGGGGCAGGAAAGGAAACTTACTGCCTGTCGAAAGGTCGGTGTGTCTGCCTGCCAGCTCCCGAGGTGCGGGCAGGAGCGAGTCCCAGGCTCCTGGGGCTGTGTGGGCACAGTGGTGGTGGGACGGGCAGGGCCAGATTGGGCTCCCGTGGAGATGCTGAGCCGCCTCCTGCCTCAGGCATCTCGGACCCTCCTACCTTTATGGGCAAATTCAGTTTCATCTTCAGAGAACCTGCCCTCTACCACTTTCCCTTAACTAGAAGCCAATTCCAATTCAACGGCCATACATAGCGCTTCCCTCACTGTGCTGCTGCGAAGAACCTTCTTTGACCTCGTACTTTATGCATCTCAGGACCCAGGAGTTCAATGTCATAGTTCATGGGAAGTGCGGGGGCCTTTAGGAGCTTGTTTCCTACTAGCCAAACTCACAGGAGATTTGGTGTATAAATGTGTACCACCGATAATTCTTTTGCAAAGGAAGGCAACACCTAACCGGCGACCTGCAGGGCATCTCACCCAGCAGACAGGGTGTCAAGAATTGCGTTTCTCTGTGAGCAACAGAGTTCTGGACGAATGAGGGCTCCGAAAAGATAGAAGTTTCTTTTTCTCTCATGTCAATGAAGTTTGGGTGTGGCAATTAGGGGCCAATCTGCGGGCTCTGTAGAGTCACTCATGCTCTGATCCTCACCGTGTGGCTTCCACTCAGGGTCACTTCAAGGTTATGAGTTGGCCATTGCACCTCCAATCATTGACTCCACAGTTCTGGGAGGAAGGAAAGGACAGGGGAAAGCCAAAGGGGACTCCCAGGGGACTCCACACTCCTTTTCTTAGGGCATTTCCCAAAGGCCAAATATGTTAGAAGCCAAAACTTCGGCATAGTTACCTGGCCTCTGTAAGGGGGGCTGGGGGTCCAGTTTTGCAGCTGGGCACTTCAGGACAGCCCCTCCTCCCCAAGCAGAATCATGCAATAAAGAAGAAGGGGAGAGAACGAATATGGGGGAGACAGCCAGCAATCTCTCCTGTTGTTGGGGAGATGGGGCCGACTATTCAGAGCAACTGTAGAGCCAGAGGTTCTTGGTGATACTTCGTTCGGGCTACAGAGAAGAGGGGTGAGCATCCCTGCCCAGGGGAACTCGCCCTGGTGCGCAGGGCCCACTTCCTGTGTGCAGGGTTGAATACACGCTGCTGAGCTCTAACGACGTCGTGCCCCTCACACAGCCCGTGGACTGCACTGCAGTGGAACTGGTTTGCTCACATGCATGTCGCCGCTCAAGTATTTCCACTGAAATACCCATACTGGTCAGGAACGGAATGTCGAATTACCAGTCAAAGGTCCCAAAGTTTCCTCTCTAGCTGGTGGATTCGCTCTAGGAGGAAAAAGCAGAGGCTTGTGACTCTCTGAAGAAGTTTTGTTTTTTCTTCTCCCCATGTCCTTTCAGTCAGAGAGCAGAAATTAGGGAACAAAGGAGATTAAGAGGACATAGCAGGGGTCCTGGAAGAGAAGGTGCTGGAGAATTCTAGCTTCCTGGGGTACTGGCAGAAGGGACTCTCCCTGTGGTCCTGAGATGGAACTGGGAAGCTGCTCACAGCTTTTGCACATCCAGTCGGGACATGATGTAATTGCTCCTTAGAAGCGCAGCCCGTGGGTCTCAGCGGTTTGCATCCGCAATGGGGACCCTGTGACTCCTGCCTGTCCTGTGGGGGTGCTCTCCCTTCCTGTTCAGGACTTGGAACCTGGCCTTGACTAACCGTTTTTATAGTATTAGGTTGAATTTTCTTGGGCTGCTTTCCAGATTTCCAATTTCTGCTTCAACTTCAGAACGTTTTAAGCAGAATGCTTTCTGGGCCAGCCTCATAGATACTGAGGAGGTGAACTGGGAACTTTGCACACCCACGTGAACACATGCTGATAATTATTACAAAGAATATCCTAGTCTCACACCACAGTTCCACAGCAAATTTCCCAGGCTGCATAGGTAAAGACATCCTCCCAGGAGCCTGGGTGGGGAGCAGTGGGTGTACAGGCTTGGCAAGGAGGTACAGGGTGTCATGGGGGGGCGGCACAGAGATGCTGTGGCCAGGGGGCTGACACGGGAGCACGGCCAGGTGAAAGAGGGGACCAAAGGCATTGGGGTGTCGTTTGCAGTCTCCCGAGAGCAGTGGACCATGGGCTGGGACCAGAAAGTTGGTCTTACTTGGTTGGGCTGACAGACATGCACGAGCTGCACGGAAGCGCCAACATAAGGCCCTGCCCAGGGGCAGCATTAACAGCGTCAGCCCTCATTAATGCCGCACTGCTTGCACTGGCCAGAGGAGAATGCTGGACACTGCCCAGCACACCGCGGGCACTATTACCACTGCCGATTGCAAATTTGTGCAGACTTCCTAGAAGGCAAATGGCTATGTGTTACAAAGAAGGTTTTTTAAGTACTATGCATTGAGGTAATAACCCCATAGGAGTTCATTCTAAAGAAATAACTGGTTTTCTTTAGACAGATACACAACTGTGTATGCATAAGGTGCTTCATCTCATTGTTTATAACAGGAAAAGCTAGAAAACATAATTGTTCAGTAATAGGGATTGGTAAAATATATTAGTCTGCCTGAAGATAAAATATTATGAAGTTTTTAAAAACTGTGTTGTAGGAAAGTGTCTCATATGGAAAAACACTGAATGAAAATTAAATATAAAAAGTGTATAATATGATCTCAGCTACATGAAAAGCATATATTTCTATACACATAGAATAATATCAGCAGAGATCATCTCCAGGTGGTCTGATTACAGTCATTCCTTTCTTTCTGTGTTTTTCTGTATGTTCCAAATTTGCTTCTGTGAAATTTTCCTTTCTAACTTTTTTCTTTTTGGTTAATGGAGGAAAAAAGTCAGTATTGTTATAGAACAAAGTATAAAGGTTTATATCACCTAAGGTCACACTTCACTATCTGCTCTTAATATTCTCTAACTGATCGATGAGCATTAATTTTGTCTCTTCCAACCCGGAAATTGGACACGTTACAGGACCCCCTTTGGACACAGAGGGGTTTCCCATTTTAAATGTCTCTTTCAGAGCAGCGCAGCTAACCCCCTTGAAAGAGCAGCTTTCTCACACAGACTGCAGAAGTCTGCAGAAGTCACTGAGCTCACCGGCATCCTTTAGCTGCAGGCCCCCATAACTGCATCATGGCACTGCCCACCATCGGCAAGAGGTGCAGATCTCTGCACCTGCCCGCTGAAGAAGAGCTTGGCAGGACCTCCTTCTCCCGCTGTCTCCTTCAAAGTACCTAGAACATCGAGTACCAGCAGCTTAATTAAGAAAGCTGATAGCGAGCGGCATTGCTGACAAAGGCCATTCTCACTTTACAAGAACATTCTCAGGCAGTAGGTAATTAATAATGTTTGCAGCATGCACAGACAATTGGAGAAAGCACATCTAATACCTACAATAAGCTTAAAGCAAAAGGGGCAAATTATTCCAGAAAGTAACAGATGGTCTCAGATCAAATATGTATCCCTGGGGAAAAAGAAAGAAACTGGAAAATAATCCCAAACGTGCTCAGGACGTCCAACTGAGGAAACATCAATTCTATAGACAATTCAATTAAAATTACGTGCCCAGGGTTTATTTCTGACATTAATCTTTTATTCGGGTGTCTGAAAATGGGAGATAAAATAAATGAAGAGTTCCAGAAAAGTCTGTGGATTCCAAATTCCCATGCCACACACTCATGAGAGCATTTTGCAAGCAGGGGGCCAAGCAGGGAGTGGGAGAGGTGCTGCCTCCCCAGTCGGGCAGAAATGTGTTTTCAGGTCAGTGCTGCCAATCTAGACATGTGACCTTGAGCAGGTAATTATAAACATCTCTGAACCCATTTCCTCATCTGTAAAATGGATGTAGAAACACCTATCTCACAGGATCGTTGTCAATATGAAATAAAAGAATATATAAAACTATCTGGCACCTGTAGACATTCTTCCGAGGCTGACACTGTGTATTATTGGTTACATCCAGGGACCGAGCACAACATCCTATAGAGAAGAAAACCAGACTTTGATAAGCAAGTAAACACGAATCGTTGTGTGCTTGAAAGGGGCACCCAGTTCCTTACTAGAGAAAATAACAAGGCTTTTGTTTAAGACTAATCACGGGGTTAGACCTGGGTTGTAGCTGCGTCTAATCAAACCGACACTCCTAAATTTTTTGGAATCTTGAGTTCAATTCTTCCACACTCGAAATGTGGCAAAAAGGTATCATCAACCCAGGAAAGGATTGGGGGAGACAGTGTTGTCCAGAAATTTTTAAGATATTTTTGAGGAACACCAAAATTTCATTTAAAAGGGAAACTTTAAAAATCACCCCAATAAAATTGATGAATTTCTAGAAAGTTCCCAATGGCTAGAGGGTGGGCATGGCAGTGAAAAACATGGAAAATCATGTTGCTGACCTGTAACACTAAAAGAAAAAAAGTCTATGATGCTCTAATGGGCACATTTTAATTATTAATTAGTTATTCTTTAAGTAAACAATCGAAATGCCTTCACATCCTGCTGTGGATCTAGAACTCAAAATCAATCAGAGAGACACAGTGGAGAAATTGTGAGATCTGAGGTCCAAGATAAGACGGATTCCCTTCTGTGTCTTTCCCGGTGGTTTGAGCTTGAGCAGTTTAACTCTTGAACCTGTTTGTTTCCATCTGCAGAATGGTGATTAAAATGTTCTCCTTTGCTTGTGGCTTCATCGCTGAGGTGATGTGGGGTTACAGAGGCTGAGATACCCCGGCTGGAGCCTTGGTGAGTCCTGGACACCTGGGCAGAATACAGGCCTTCAAGCACAAGGTGAGGGACCTTGTGGGGAAACACGGGGTCACCTTGGAGTGCAGCCAGGGCAGCTAAGGCGAGGGGGGATGTCGAGGGGGAGTTTCTGAAAGTTGACTTCAATCTTCAGACTTGAAAAATAACCTTATTTAACAACAAGAAAGGATGAAACTACAATGTCTGATGCCATTTTGCTGCAACATTTTCTTGCTCACTTCCTAACTTCATGATGACGAAATAAACACAGTGTGGTGATCATCTCATACCGAGAGACACACAAGTCAATGAAATGACGTTTTATGGGCTAAAGGAAGGAAATGGCGAATGCTCCCCATGGACATAAATCGCTCTGCTCACTTGCCTTCCATGGTAAACACCACTGGCTTTGCCAGGCATGCGGGAGACGGTGGGGGTACCGAGGGGAACTAACCGCCAGCCCGGTCCCGGTCAGGCAGCACTCGTCTGGACAGAGCTCAGTCCTACAGCTGAGAGTTCACTGAGGCTCAGGGCTGCAAGGCCAGACTTTAGAGCCTAGTTCATATGGTTTATTATTATGGGGTGGTAAATTTTGTTACAACAGATACAATTTTTAAAAATCAGTCTTAACAGAGGCACTATTTCTGCGTCCAGTAAACATCACCACCTAAATTTTCATGATCAGAAAAAAAGACTTCATCAGCTTGGCTGAACTGCTGACACCCAGACTTAAAAAAAAGAAAATCTTTTTTGTGGCGAGGGGCCAGTATGGCAAACGTGATTCGCGGCAGCATGAATGGAGATATGCGTCTTAAAAAGCCTAAAACAATAGAGAAGAAAGGAAGAAAAGGAGATGGTCTCGATTTGCGAATGGCCTCACATTGCCCTTGTTATCCCTCCGACACAGCGTAGAGGCTCCTGGACCTTTTGATATTCCTCATCAAAACCTATGTTCTCCATGGCTTTCGTTTCAAAGGGACACTGGCTAATCCATGCCACTGAGTTATCTTCAAATCACAGGCATTTTAACTGTAGCCAGTGCCTTCACTCAAAGGAATGAATCTTATGCTGGGGTTTCAAGCTAGAGTCGCCTCTGGGCTCCGAAGTCCCTTCTTTGTCCGAGAACTCAGCAGGTCGCCTTCAAGCTCCTCTGAGAAAGCCATCGTGCTTCATTCGTCTTTGCATTTCCAGCGCCCACAACAATTTTGTCCTCTTGCAAATTGTCCAGAAATGCTTGTGGAATGAAAGAGGGAATGAACGTGAGGGAGATGTCCTACGGCCGGTCCCAGTTATTGTCGACCAGTAAGCTAAATAGCTTATTATTAAATAATACACACGAACTGAATAGGTCTAGTATCAGACCGCCTGGCCTACGTTTTGGCTGTATCTGAAGGCCTCCTTCATCCTGGCCCCACTGCTATCCAAGAAGGGGCATTTTCCTTCTTTTTGAGAGACTGAGCATGAGCGATTTGCCTGATCTCTGTCCGTCTTTCTGTCCCTCACACACACATCCTCCAACTCTCCGCTGCCTCCCAACCCCCCGCAGTCTTTGCAATAAAAAGAGAGCACGGAACTGCCTGTGCCACAGAGCTGCCTGAAAGACGCACAAATACTGTGACTCCCTGGATGCAAGCTTCCCCCGCCGGCAGTCAGGAAGAGAGAGCGTGCGGAAATCTTAACCTCTCTGAACATCCTGTCCTTTAGGTAAAGCTCCTCTTGGAGAGCTGTCCCTGGAGGCCCCCGACTTGTCATATTCCTGACACTCTCTCCCGCCATGCCGTTTATCAGCGAGAGGAAGGCCCGCCCGAGCGCCAGCTTTGTTCAGGGACCACAGCTTCTAGACGGCAGCAGCCCTGCGGTCAGATTCCAGATTTCTCTGCAATTGAGGTTTTAATCCCTCCCTGGGTGCAGATCTTTCTTAAAGGCAAAATGGAGTGGTAGAAAAGTAGCTTTCAAATCACACATACTTAGGTCCAAACCCTTGTTTCCCTGCTTCCACTGTGACTCTGGGCACATTACTTACCCCTGTCCATCTGACTTTTCCCACCCGTGAAGTGGGGATTTTAACAACTGGCTTGGCAGGGCTGTGTTTGTCTGCAGAGCCAAATGGAACTTGGCTGGGAGACAGTCGGTCGCCTTCCCAAATGGAATTTCAAAAAGAAGAGCAACACGACTTAACTGGAGCTGAGGAGACTCGCCACAGTGGGTACAGAAAATAAACCAAGCTTTAAAACATGAGCCCAGAATCAAAACCGGTAAAAGCACATGCTCCTAAGAACAGGTGTGACTTTGTATTCAAGATTCTTCTCACCAAGGTAACTGCGGACTGCACCGTAACGCAGGTTGCGGCAAGAAGCTGTTATTTGTCTTTGGTTAATGATTCCCCCAAGCGAGATCAGGATGAAGGTCCCGGGGAGTCCAGAGAAATCCGTATTCCCCCTTCCCGTGTAGGCCAAACACCGAAAGCAGAGCCCTCACAAGGCAGTGTCAGCGACTGTCACAGGCAAGTGGCCCTGAATGTCGCGTTTGCTGCTGGCTGTCTTTCATTTGCCCTTGCAAGTCCCCACCCTGCGTGCCACCCGGCTCTGTGTCCTTGAGGATGCCCAATGGGCTGTGTGCACCAACTCCCTCCCTCTGGGTGGTGGTGGGTGGGGAGGCGAGCAGGAGATGGGAGGCTGGCCCTTCCTTGTGGGGTCCCACCAGGCCAGGGAGACTGCCCTTCCTCCATCTCGAGGCCTCTCTGCATCTAGGGTTCCAGTTCAGCTGCCCGCTCCTGCCTCTTCAGCCTAGGGGTGCACCCCAGCCCCGGGCGCACCCTGCGCTCTGCACCCTGCCACGCCTAGTAACGCCTCTTAGGAGACTGCCCTCTGGGTCACCGCAGCTTGCCAGAGCCTCCCCACTCCTGCAGGAACCCTCAGATGTACCTTTTTTCTTCACAGCCTCCACGTTTTCATTCCCTGCACACAAGGCCTCACCTTCAAGAAAGAAAAATCTGCTCTCCTCTCTCTCTCACCCCCACCTCAGAATTCTGTGCAGGGCTTCCGTTTTGGGGGACCCTTTGTGCTTACTACTCTCTCCTTATTGGGGGAGTTTTCTCCTACTGAACTCTGTGTAACTCAGTAGACAGAGGCCGATTCAGATCTGTCTCCTCTTTTTCTTTCCTGTAAAAAAAAATCCCTGCCTCTCCTTGTTGGTTTTGTGCAGCTAAAATCCTATTCCAATCGTGAATTAATTCTTAGGGTCTCGTGCTCTCAGCCATTTAAACCAACAGCACTGGAAAGGTTGTCCCGAGATGGCCTTGGCATTTATACGTATCAGCCTCTGTGCTGGCGGTCTTGGTCCCTCCAGACCCACTTGGCCTTCTCCAGCCTGCTGGGCTCTCCCCCGGCTGGACTCCAGTTAAGACTGGCTAACGAGCTCCTGGGCCAAGAGCACACCTAGGAGGGGAGGTCAGGGTATTCCTCCCTGTCACGGCCAGGTCATCAGGTGGCCCCCCCACGGCTGTGGCTCTCGCCGGGGTCTGCACACAGCACCCTCACCGTGTCCCTCCAGTCCCAGGGCAGCGTCCCTTTCTCTCTATTGCCAGTGCCTAAGGCACTTTCCTTTGCCTTTTTGTTCCCTTAACCCTGCCCGTGCCTCTGTAAACAGTTCCTGCAGTAAACCCTCGTCAGCTGCTGCTCTGGGTGTGCATCTGCCGGGACCTTTACACACACCTCGGGGCACAACACATGCCCTTTAACGTCATTCAGAGACTGGAAGGATGGAGTGCAAGCTCTCATCCTAGGTTGACTCTAATTCAGAAGGCACGCTTGGGATCCTGACTCGAATCCTGGCTCTTCCTTCAAGTCCTCACAGATCACATAACAGGTCTGCTGACATGGTTTCCCAAGAGATGGTCTGGACCCAGGACTCTGACTCGTCAGGCAGACACGGCTCTGGGTACAGGGTCCTAAAGGAGCCGAATGCAGACACAGCCAGCGGAGGCCCTTCTGTGGGTCTTGAACCTGACGCCTCTCTGGTGTCCTCCTCTAGCGAGCTGGGCTCATCCCCGCCGGAGCCATGAGGGCTGCTCGTGCCCTCTGACCTATAAGCTCAACTAAAATTGGTCTGTTTGCCCCAGGCCCACACCCGGGGCTGGAGGAGGACTGGGTGACCCTTCAAACCAATGCTTCACATTTACTCAACATCCGTTCAGTGGGGGATGAGTTAGGATTGACTAGGAATGTGTTTTAAAATTTTCTTTTCTGCCTGGATGTGATTGGGATCAATATATTTATTTTTCAGATATATTTTGCAAAATACACGTGTAGAGACCTGAGTTAACTGGCTCCTTGTGGATGGAAAGTGGGTATAGCTGCTCAGCTGGCCTGTCGGTTAATTTGATTTGTTCATCCTGCACTTGGCTGTCTAAGTGTTTATCCTTACATTGCAAAATAACTCAAGGTAAGACCAGGAAAACCCAAAAAGAGCCGTTGTCCCCAGGATCCTCTCCTTCGTGCCTCCAGACGAGCGGCCTTGCAGAACGGACCCACGGCCCTTCCCCACGGAGCGGACAGGGAGCGGAGACTGGCGCCTGGGAGGTGGACCAGGCCTGGCCTGCCTTTTGCTGTGGGTGTCAGGAGGACGGCCCACCAAGCATGGGAGACTAGGGACCAAGGGACTCAAGTAAAATGAGCAGAGGGACAGACGGGACAAAGGCCGAGCAGCGCGTTTCAGGCCTCGTTCCCCACCGCCAGCCCGTGCGGGCCGAGCGCCGTCAGAGCTGAGGTCTGGGAGGGAAGGCGGGTGGACGCCTTCGGCTGCTCTGGCAGCAGGCAAGCGCAGTTCTGAGCCCCCGTCTGCTCTCTTTCCCTCGGCATTTTCACCTTTGTGCCCCTTGGGACGTGCAGCGCTGAGCTAACCCACACGGGAAGGCTGCCTGACCTCCAAGCGCCACCAGAGTCAGTGTTTAGAAAAAGCGGTCGCGTGGTTAACGGCCGCGTGCTGCTGCCCGAGGTGGATTCCGCCATCGTCTTCTTCCCTCCCAGCGATCATCTCGGTGCCCACGGCAACTCCTGGATGGGATTTTTTGAGTGGCCATGACATCCGAGGCTCGTGCGTGGTACGTGCCTATTTTTGAATCCTGTGAGATGCTGCCGCTTAAAAGGAACCGTAGAAACCAGCCCACTGATGCTTGTAAGGTGCTCAAACTACATCTGCCTTTTGTTCGCACCCCAACCTGTGACTTGGAGGGGCCGAAATGCCTCGGGAACAAAGGGTAGGGCATCCTCAGCAGCCTGGCCCATGCAGACCGCAGGGAAGGGTCCAGTGGGCTCCCCAGAGCACAGTCGCCAGGGATCCCCGAGGAGTGGTTTTATAAAACTCCATCTCCTCCTCCTTGGACTGGGCTTCTTCCCTTCGCTCCCCCACTGCCAGCTGTTGTTTTTCTGCCATTCCAGAGAGAGGCCCCCTCCACCCACACCACTGTCATCACAGTGAAACCCGTCCTCTCTAGTTCCCTGTTACTCCCCCGGGTCCCCCAGCGTCTTCCCACTGCCTTGTACCACAGATGAGAACCTGATTATTTTTTATGATGCGATGATCGTGGTATTGTCTGGAGGCCCAGTTTTTGTGGGACAAGGTGAGACTGGCTCATGTTGATCCATCTGTGTCTTTTAAAGTGGGTTTCCTTTAATATCCAAAGACCTAAAAGTGACCGGAATGAAGAAGAAAAATTTGACAACATATCACTTTAATGGGGATCCAGAACATTAAAAAGAAACAGCCAGAACTCTGCATCGCTGGGAGAGGTGAGACTTGCTGTGGGAGAGATTCCTGGGTCTCCTTATTAAACCTCTGCAAACAGAACCATGTCCTGGGTTCACAGCCTTGCTGGATGTAAGCTGGAGTCTCTGACAAACGGGGGTGCCTCTGCAAGCTCACCTCTCCAGTCTGTGGCGAACACTACCTAACACACGAGGGAGGCACCAAAGAGAGGATGGTGGGCGACAGAAAACAGCACCAGCTGGCCCGGCGTCCAGACCTCACGCTACGGCCCGCCTCCTCCTCCCCCTGCCCCGACCCCCCTCCAAGCCCTTCTGCCTGGTGCCTCCGTCTCGGCTCTGCCCCCGCAGGACCCCCTCTGCACCCTTGTCGCTGATGGGCAGTGGTAGTGTGTGTCCTGAGCCCGGTGCTCAGGTCAGCGGCAGCTTCCTCCCGAGCCATCGGCGTCTCCCAGGCCAGCCTTGTCCCGCTCAGTCCTCCCTCCTCCTCTGCAGCTTGGACCTGGTCTCCTCCTGCCGGCGTCTCCAGGCGGCGATGATGGCTTCGTCGCCCACCTCTTCCTCTTCCTCCCTGTCTGTGCTTCTCCGGTACTGGGACCGCCGCCCGGAAGCAAACCTGCCCTCTTCTCTGTTTTCCATCCTCTCCCTCTCTCCCTCTTCTTCAGACCTCATGAAGCTCTGGGTGAATTTCCTCTTGGCTCCAAATTCGGAGAAGTCTGACGTGGATGACTCTGCCACGTCTTCCCAGTCCCTGGGCCTGGCCCAGTCTGGACGCCGTGGTTCCGGGGACCCTTCCCCTTCAGAGGGCTCGGGGGTCCGGCGGAAGAAGTAGGGCTCTGGGCTCTCCCCCCGGGAGCTCGAGGTCTCACTGAACGTGGACCTGGAGAACGTGTGCGTCTGTCTGCCCTGCCTGGTGGAGGAGCAGGAGAACCGCGACGTGCTTCTTGCAGAGCTGCCACTCGCCTCGTGGTAGGCGGACACGTCCTGCTCCTCTGATTGGGATTCGGAGAACGTGTAGCTGGAGGATTTAGACTCTGTCTCGCGGAGCAGGGAAGATCTGGTGAACCTCCCCCTGGAGCTTCCTGACCCATTGCTCTGGGGAGGAGATTTTCCCTCTGTCCTGAGGCCACAGAGCCACTTATTAATACTGCTCTCTGCCTCTTTGGTGGCTCTGCCACCACTTCCGTAGTGGCCGGAGACAGCGGGGGACGAGGAGGTGTCTGTGTCCGGCTTTTGGGAATTGCTTGGGGAGGAGTACCAGACGCTCCCGATGGCGCTGTCAGCATCCTCATCCCCGCCACCCATGTCCTCATCTTCAGCCTCCTTGACCTTCTTCTTCTTGAAAAGGGAGCTCCGCTTGTTGTCGGAGGCCAGCTTCTCCATTCTGTACTTGGACATCTTCTCCCTCAGCTCCAGCTGCAGCTCCTTCTCCTTCCGGCCAAGCTCCTTGAGGTCCACATCGTCGGCAAAGAGGCTATAGATGGGCTTGCTGGTGCCCCCCGCCTTGCTGCCAGGACCTTCCGCCCTTGAGCTCAGTGTGCCGTGGGAGGAGAGCACAGACTGTGTGTCCGAGCTGGCTCTTGCCTGGCTTTGAGGCAGCAGGCAGCCACCCAGGCAGGAGCCACTCTGTCCACTGAGCATGGAGACCTGGTCGTCCCCCAGGCAGCTGGCCGCCGGTGCCACCTTCGTGCTGGCGCTGGATGGCGAACGCGACAACAGCAGCATTTCATGTTGCTTCTGGGCGAGAGTTTCGCTGACTACGTTGGCAATCCAGTTCTGGATGCTGGCGATGGAAACGGTGTCTCCAGGCCCCACTGGCAGGCTAGGCAGCGGTGGGGTGGGACCGGAGGCCAAACAAGCCCCTGCATTGCTCGCGGCCTGAGATGGCTGGGAGCTGCGGCTCTGGGTGCTGAGTACTGACGCTGTGTCCCCATCAGCACTGAGCGACGGGGCTGCAGACCAGAAGGCGGACAGGGGGATGCTCCCGCCGGCAGCAGAGCCGTCTGCCTCCCAGCTCCCCATGGACTGGCTCTCCTCCAGCGTCTGCCTGCTTCTCTCCAGCAGCTCCAGCCTCCGCTGCCTCTTCTTGGCTGAGGCCGAGTCCTCCCCCCGGCCGAGCTCCACCACCTCCTCCTTGTTTCCACCGCCCACCTTCCTCTGGTGTCTCAGCTTCCAGGCCTGGTAGGCCGTCAGGTTGATGTCTGAGAGGCCCTTGCTGTCCCCCTCCGCCTCCCCGGTGCCTTGCTCGCTGCTGCCGTCTCCTGCCTCCGAGTCTTTCTTGTGAAACCCAAACTGGATCCTCTTGATCTTCCATCTTTCCAGGGCAGTCAGTTTGTCCTTGTTCCTGCCGCAGAAGTTATAGAAGGAGCTGGCCTCAGAGGACACGCTCTGCTCGTCGTCCTCACGCGCGCTGCTGCCTGCCTCTGGGCCCGCGTCCGCCTCCTCTCTCCTGCCCCGGGAGCGGTACCTTCGGGAAGCTTCCCTCTCGATCTCCAGCAGCCTCTGGTTCCACACGTCCCAGGTGCTGCCCGTGGACACCGAGTCGGAGCGGCGTCTCCCGCCTTGGTTCAGGCCGCCCGCGTCCAGCTGCTGCATCAGGACCCGGATGTCCTGGCTGCTCACGCTCTCTGAGGTGCTGGTCTCGCTCAGGGTGCGGCTGCGCCTTCTCCCCAGGAAGCAGCCAGGACCACCTTCCTCCTCCTCCTCCCGACTCCACCTCTGGTGCCCCTCTGCCTGGTACCTCTCATTTCGGCTCTGCCACTCCCAGATGATCCGCTCCACGTCTTCGTGCCTGGGCTCCCTCCCGTCCTGGCCAGAGGAGGCCGAGCGGCTGCCATCCTCACCCTGGGGGCCCTTGCCCGTGGGGAGGCCCTGTGCCCTCTTCCACTCCTCATACAGTTTCTCTTCCTCATCTTCATCAATGAGGGTGCAGGGCCCGGAGGCTCGGCGGGCCTTCCCCACGGGGGAGCCGCTCAGGCAGCTGGTGGCGTCGTCCTGCTCCTCCACCGAGAGGGCGCGCACCCTGGGGCTCCCTGCGCCCTCACCTTCCTCAGCCTCACCCCCTCCCCACTCCTGGCCACGGTCCGCTTCCCTCTCCTCCGCCAGCTTCTCGTTGAGCTCCCAGAGCTGCTGCAGGAAGCCGCTGTTGGGGTAGATGGCCCGCTTCCTGCGCATGGTCATCAGGGCGTCGAGGACGGCCATGCTGTGGAAGGTCATCAGGTAGGCCGCCACCAGCACTGCCGACCGGCTGGTGCCCATTTCACTGCTCACCAGCACTTTCCCTGGAGAGGACACACAAGCGGTGACACTGTCACTACAGTGGCTTCCTTGGAGCTGTTTTCCTAAAGTACCGTTTTGATGAGCTAGATTTACTATGTTTACTTGGCCTCGATACCCAGAGGGGCGAGCCCTGCCCCCATACAGCAGACGCCAGAGCAGTGAGGCTGCCCTGTGCCTGTTACACGCGCTCTGCATTGTCTGCACGCGGCAGGGAGTGGCTGCTGAGAGAAGGAACCAGCCACTGTCCCCATTTTTGAGACACAGGAGGGTATTTCTCTGTCCCCCTGCCAAACTGAGCAGCAGAAGGAGGAGAGGTTGGTAGGAAGCGGGGAAAGGGTAGAATGGCCACGACAAGGAATCACAGAGATGGAGAATTTCAGCGTCAGAAAACACAAGCCACAGCCGGAACTTGAAAATTCCCTTTACACCATCCGTGATGCTGGATCACACGTCCCCCGGCCTCTGTGGGATGCTCCCAGTGACGGGGAGCTCAGGAGCTCAGACGCAGACGCACACACACACCCATCACTCCATATCTGGATCAATCTAAGTGTTGAAAATTCTTCCACGTTAGGGCAAAATACAGCTTGCTGTGACAGGCATCCTGTGCTCCCGTTCTGACATTCTGGGGTCATAATGAACCCATCTGCGTGAACCATGCCTTTTATATGAACATCCTTAAGATCACTACCATATTCTTTAGTATTTTTTTCTGTTTTCCTGGCTATTCTGGATCTTTCTATCATTATTCAAACATCTTTTCATGTTCCATCACTATACTAGCCACTGTCTTTAATTTATCAGCTTTTGTTCTTAGGAGTTTGCATCAGGAGAGAGGAATTTCAGGCTTGGATGGAGCCCCACAGAGCAGTTCTGGGTCCTGACTCCTCACTGATGCCAGCTAAGCTTGCAGTGTGAGTGGACTCGTCACACAATGAACTCAAGTGACCTTTAACATCAACTGAAACCTATAAAGCTATTCAAAAACACTGCTATTAAGTCATGAGTTTTTTGTACCATTTTTTAATCTTAAGGGTAACTGCAAACTCCTATTTACGTTTTTGGACACTGGAACCTGTTCTTGTGACCTAACAGAAGGTTTGGCAAGTCTTGACTCTCAGTCAGTAGATGAGTAACCCTC
The DNA here is from genome assembly GCF_040802235.1 of Manis javanica. Taxonomy (NCBI): domain Eukaryota; kingdom Metazoa; phylum Chordata; class Mammalia; order Pholidota; family Manidae; genus Manis; species Manis javanica. The sequence goes on from NC_133169.1 coordinate 2,672,506, forward strand.
AGCTTCCGCCTCTGCGTCCTTCATAAATGCAGCAAGCATGTTTCTATGCCTTCCCTCTAAAGGCAGTTTACAGTGCAGGCTGGGACCACTAGCGAGCTCCCTCTAGGCTGTCCTGTGTCTATTTGCCATTTGCCAACAGACTTTGGGGGTGTTTGTTAGATCAGGGAAGAGTCCTACCTAACAACATGGGATGGGGGTGAATTTTATTACTATGTCCTTGCACCAGTTAAAACGATGTCTTTGTCACAGGGGAGGTCAGACACCATGGCAAGACTTGGGGGGACCTGAGGCCCAGTAATGCTGAAAGGCATTGTCATCAGGGCCAGCAGTCATGAGAGGGACATACGCAGTCAGACTCAAAGCATCTACAGGTTCACCCTCTCATCTCCTCACCCCTCCAGCTCAAGGCTCTGCTGCCCCTCACTGAAGACCTCCCTTTACCGGCTGGCCAGGCCACAGGTTACTGCCATTCGTATTATAGCCTTACTCCTTTCTTGGGAGTGGACTGCCCAGGTCAGCTCACTGAAGGACACTAGCCGGGCTTGTGTAGGGGCATCAAATGCTACTTAGCCTCTGACCAGGCTGGGGGTCGTAAAATGTGCCAGGCCTTTCTGTGCTGTGTTCCCGGCAGCCTGCGGATCGAGGGGGGAGCCTGGGTGGGTCAGACTCCGGAAGACAGCCCTGTTTCCTCTGTTCAGCACAAGGCCACATGAATGTTGTATAGCTTGTGCTCTGCCCAGCTTAGGGGCTGCCTGTCCCGTCAAAGTCAAACTTGGTTTGTTTGGTCATGATGAAAATTTTCCAGCAGTAAAATGGTTTGAGGATGGTGGTCTTTTTCTAATTTTCAGTCACCATTTTGATAAGCAGCCGGGCTGCTTGGGGGTGTCCATCTAGATGTGGCTGCTCTGGTTTAAGGACGTGAAGGGTGCAGCTGGTGGAGACAGCGCTGGGCTTGGGGGCTGTCCCGTGGCGCCCTCAGCCGCCCTCTGCGGCGGGCGTTCGTGCGCGTCCACCCAGCTGGTGGTGCTCCTTTACCCCAGGTCTCTGCCCCATCCACACCCTAGGGAAATTTGCCCAGAGGCCACGGCCCCACCACGATGGACACAATGAAGGGCAGGTGAAGGGAGGGCCCGCCAGACCGACTGTGTCTGCAGGGAGTCCGGGGCCGGGCTGAGGCGGCCAGCTCGCCGGTGTCCACCAGGCCCAGGACGGCCACGCTGCCCGAGGCGGAAAGGGGAGCAGAGGATGGAAGCCAGGAGCCCCGGGGCTGCCCAGCCCGTGTTCCAGATCGTCCTGGAGCCACGTTCCTGTCTTAGGGCTCCTCTTACACTGTTCTGACCACTGTCTGGCTAATTGTCAAGCAGTCTGAGGTGGTTCCTGCTTGCTACCAACCACGAGCATCGTGACTATGACACAGTGGCAGCCACGGAGCCTTCCGAGGCCTCAGCTTCCCACTTTATAACATGTAGGTGACCCCCTTGGGGGTCATCATGGTCCCTCCGTAAGCCGCCCGGTGCAGGGGCTGGATCTGCCTCCTGCCGGTAGGAACGGGCTGAGGCACCCCCGAGGGGAGGGCGTCAGAGAAGAAGGCTGCGGGCTCCTTGTCAGGGCGGTGACAACTCTCTGCCCCTGTGCAGGAACTACCCACAAAGGTCACCTGAGGCTGAGGCCCTTTCCTGCCCCCAGGAGCGCAGAGGAAGGGGCCGAGGGGCGAGGCTGGATGCAGCAGGTGGGTGGGGACGGCCTGCAGGGCTTACTCCCCTCCTGGTAACCTGGGGGGCTCCATGGGCCTGCCCAGCAGTCCGGGCTGGGCCAGTGCACTCACCTCACACTTGACAACCTCTGACATTTCCCTGCTCCTTTTCCCTTCCATCTTCTCTGCCTTCACTGCACTGCAAGGCCCAAAGGCCAGGAGCCGTCCCCGGGTCCCGTCCCCCAGCGCCTGGAACAGCACAGGGCTCGGGCGGCTCTTTTGACCGCCTGTTGGACGAGCGACGACCCCATCCCTGCCCCTCTTCTTCGACTGAGAAGACAGCCTTCTTGAGACAGACAGGCTCCAGGCACGGCAGACGGCCGGGGGGGGCCCCTCACGGTCCCCACAGTGCTGCTCCCCCCCCCAGCGGATGGTGGCGGTTGGCGCCCTCACCTCTGTAGGTCAGCAGGGCTTCGTCCAGGAACTCGGCGGCCTTCCGGAAGTGCCGGGAGATGTCCACCTCGGGGAAGTCGTCCACCTCCACACCCAGGTACTGGATTTCCAGGCCGGTATAGAATTCAGGCCCAGTGTAGACACCAGCGCCATGAGCAGCATTCAGGATGTGAGTAATTCCCAACCTCTTCAGCCGCCCCTTGTTCACAGCCACGCTCCTGCAGGACAGAGGCAGGGGACATTTTATTTTGCTGGAGTCAGAGCTAGAAAGGAGGCCTGTTTTGGCCAGTCGGGAGGACCAAGGCTGGGTGAGTGCCCCCTCTGGGCTCCTGGACGTGTCTGGGGCCCACTACAAACACGTTATGAAAAGGACACTCCCCAGCGAGGGACAGAAAGGCTGGGGGCTGGGCCGGGGAGGGCAGGATGAAGGGGAGGAGCCCACGAATGACCGGGACATCTCTCGTTTAAAACCCCGTGCTTGGGGATGGACAGTCATCAAAACGCAAAAGTGGCAAATGAAAATGATAATCAGCTTAGGTGTGCTTCACAGCAATGTGGCATTCTGTATTTTTAAAAGTACTTTCACATGCATTATTTCATTTTTTCCTAATAATAAACTTAGGAGAAGACAGGGCAACTATTTTTATTCCCATTCAAGGATTATATAAAATGAGTCAGGGAGCTTTTACGACTTCTCAAGACCGAAAGGGGACGAAGACTGGGCAAAGACCGGTGCTGTCGGTCCCCAGCTCACAGGTCTGAAGAGGCCCTGGGGACAGGGCTGCCCAGGAGGGGGCAGAGGCCTTTAGCCAAAGGTGCCTGGAGATGCCTGGGGTCCATGGTGACTATGGTGTGAATGTTTCTGAGACTACAGAGCTCATTAAAGATCACTTAGGACTGGTGTCCAGCTCTGGGAACCAGGGTCTGGGCAATTGATGGCTCCACAGTAGAGGACAAGACTCAACATCCAAAGCTCTTTTCCATCCTGCCTGCCCCGGGGGCCCCAGCATCCCTCCTTCACTTCCGGAGATATGGGGATTTACCCTGAGAGAATATTCCACTACGTTGTCGGTGGATCAGCAAAAACCAGTCTCCCAAACGGGCTTGTTGGTACCAACTGTGCCCGGGAAAAGCCTGAAGGAGTAGGGTCGGATGTGAGCAAGCTCTGTTTGGTTTTGTTCCGGAAACCACTAATAAACTTTGTTAAAATGACACTTTTTCTGATTATAAAAATAATAAATGTTTACTCTAGGAACTCTATACAGTTTGAAAGAAACCTAGAGAAAAAAATAAAAATCACTTGTAGAACCACCTCCTAAGAGAGAAGCCCCGTTAACGTTTTATTACATTTGTTTCTAATTTATTGTGTATGGGAAGGTGTGCACGCACACACACACTCCATATACTACTCAGTTCTCATCATACTGTATATATGCTATTTTGTGACCTATTTAGCCTCTTACTAGATTGTGAAGATTTTCCTAAGTTGGTAAATGTGTATAAAAATCAATATTGTCAATGGCTTTGAATGTCCTACTCTGTGGTTGTTACGGGTGTTGTGAGATGCTGGTGAGAGCAGGGTGTGTGTGGCAAGGGTCTGGGCAGGAAGAGGGGTCCTGACAGGTTGCCCAGGGGCATGGCCACAGCTGCGGAGGATGAGGACTGTGCCGGTGCGCCACCTGGTGGTGTGTGGGCATGCGGATGGGCGGGCGAGCCCCTCTCCCAGGCGGGGCTGGGTGAGCGGTCAGGCAGCATGAGCCTGGGGCCTTGTGAACAGGGGGGCTTGGGGCTTTCATCTCCCAGGCACACCCAGGGGTGGGACAAAGGCCCTGACCCCCAGCTGTCAGACTCACTTCTCTGCTATGAAGACGTTGGGCCAGACCTCATCCACCTCGTTCCAGGGGATCTCTTGGCGGTCTTGGACCAAGGCCCGCTGCAGGTCCCGGATGCAGGGTGCAGTGTGCGGGTCCGTGCCAGCCATCCTGGCCCCGATGCGGCCGGGCAGGTCCCCCAGCAGGAGCTGCTCGGCGGACTGCAGCATGCCTGCACGGTCGTCCTCCGGTCTGGTCCCCGAGGGCCCGAGCCCTAGAGGGGCAAGCAGCATTCTCAGCAAAGGGTTAGGGGCCCCTTGGCTTCCCTGCCACTTGGGAGAACCCCCCTCCTGGCCAAGCTCTCTCCATGGGCTGACGTGGGAGGGCTTGCAGGGTGGGGGGCTGCTTGGCCCGGGCACTGGGGTGGGGATCAGCAGCGGAGGTCTGTAGGTGTAGGTTAAGAGGCACCAGTCCCCGTACTCCCACCCAGAGTTCTCTCACGCTGGCTGACGATCTCTTAGATCGAGGCCCTTACGTAGCCGACATATGTCCGAGTCGTACTTACAACTTTCACAGTGCCCCAAAGTAGAAGCCTTTACCAAATGAATAAATGGCATTATTTATAACATAATTCCCTCTATTAGTTTGACTTCTATACATACGGACTACAAATAACACCAGAGAAAATAAAACTTTCAGCAATCATTTATGCTACATTGCCTTCTAATTTACATGTAATTTACTCATTTATTTCATTCCTTGTCTGCTCTCCCTGGGGTGCAAGCGCCTGTGCGCTCAGCCTCCCAGCTCTCAGCGGGCGGCAGGTCTGCCCGGGCTGTGCTGCCAGCCTCAGAACAGCAGCCAGGGCCCCCCCGACAACAGGCCAGGAAGGCCCAAATTCCAGCAGAATTCAAAGCCTACTCACCCACACCTTGAGTGACCTTTATTTCTCCCTCCTAATTTATTTCCTCCCAGTTTATCAACTTTGCAGGGAAAGTAAGATATTTCCTTTCTCTAAGAAGGTTTATAAGAACAGGCGAGTGAAACCTTTCCACCCCCTTAGTAGCTGAAAACGCTGAATAGAGAGAAGGAAAAAGGAAGATAAGTAGGAAAGGGGCGTCCTCCGTGCTGGCCACCACGTTGCTGGCACCATCTCCCTGGTGGGCGAAGAGCACAGCCACGTTTAGCAAATAGACTTGACGGAGCCCTTGGCAGAATGAACAGGGGCTGTGAGCCGGGCTTCCTGCTCGAGGTCTGCGGGTCCTGGGAGCCCTGGGGTCTGCGCAGGACTGAGGACTTGCTTTCCCTAAAGCCCCTCTCTTCTCCCACCCCTCGTCCAAACCCCCCAGTGGGACCCCACACCCCCACCTCAGGTCTCAGCCCTAAATGCTCTCTGATCTCCGTTTCAAAAGCAGAAAGAAGAAAACCCCTGCAATCCCAGAGCTCTGTTTTGTTTAAAAATAGATGAAGCGCTCCTCCGTTTTCCTCCACTGCTGTTTTCCCTCTTGGTTTTCCCAGGATCTTGCAGAGCGAATCCAAGAGCCCGTCTCCTCTGCGCCCCTACTTAGACCACTTTCCTTTACTACCTGTAAAAAATAAAGCTCCCCGAGGCCTCATGAAACCCAGAGCATTGTCTTCCCCAGCTCTTTATTTACAGGCTGTCGTTTTGATTATTCCCTTTCCAGCTTGAAAGCGATCGTCCCAGCCCCTCATCTACACTGGCCAAGGCTGCTTCCCGGGTCTCTGGTTCACACCTGAGCCTGTTTTGATTGCATCTCCCTCCCTGCATCGATTGCTCTCTACTCACTGAGGTTTCTGCAGAAGAAAGTGAAGCCCATACATGTCTTCCCTGCACCGTCTCAGGTGTGTGGCATATACACAGACTTTCATGAAAACAGAGGGGCCTTCCATGTACATTTTTACCCTCCGCTCAGATCACTGGTGAGCAGGGCAGCGTTTTGAAATATCACCTGACACATTTTCCTTTCTCTGTAATATATTATCATTTTCTTTCCCCGCCGTCCTTCAGCTGCTAAGACTAATGAAGTGGGCTCAGCGCCCCAGAGGCGGGAGAGGAGAGACCAGGGGGTAAAGGCCTGCCCAGCTGTCAGCCTCAGCCCACATGCTGAGTGTCCAGAGCATCCCACAGACCTGGAAGGGAGGAAATGGTTTTCTCACAGCTCCTGAAGCTGGCTTTTTACTGAGGACCAAGGCCTGGGGAGTGGATCCTAGAACAGGGATGACGTGGGAAGGAAGGTGAGAGAAATTCCCACCCACGCAGGCAGGAGGAGGACTTCAGGGCTGGGGTGGTGCTGGCAGCAATTTAGAGGGAACTAGACCAGCAGACAACACCTTAGCCTGGCTTGGAGCAAGGTCATCAAGAGCCCAGGTAGGGTGGCAGAATAAGTCAGAACAAAATTAGTTTGCCTTGCCTGAGGGTTTCAGACCCAGGCAAGTTCACTATGGTTTCATGAGATGGAGAGATTACAATAGAATGTTCTTGGGGTAAAAGGGTTTACACCCAGCTTTATTCTCATGGCAGTAGGTGGAGCTCTGGAATCCTGGCTGCACCCAGCAGTCTGCACGTCCATGATACCCCCCCCAACCCCCCCACCCCCGCACTGGGCGTAGCTCTTTATGAAGGGACTCAGTCAATAATAGCTCATTGCCTGCGGGTGTGGGAGCGGCAGCCCTGCAGTAGGCCAACAGGTCATCGAGCAGTTTAGGGTCAGGTGAGGGTCCTGGCCACAGGAACTTCCACTTTGCCCACAGAGTTCTTTGAGAAGACAGGGCTGTCCAGGGTGCCCAGATCAACAAGCAATAGCCAATAGAATTTCTGGTCCCTCCTGAGGCGCACAGGTGGCCCTGATGTCCTCAGGGACTCTGGTGGGGACCCGAAGGGCCAGGGGATGGAGAAAGACCTGCGGTGCCCTGGGGGAGGATGTGGGGTTCTCATGCCTGCAGTGCACGGAAGGGGCCACAGGCCCCGGGATGGAGACCAGCTGAAGCCCCAGGGCCGGGCCTGCCCGCCAGCAGTACACCCTTACCCCACCCCACCCCACTGGCAGTGAGAGGGCCCCCAGGGCAAAGGGAGAAGAAAGCGGAGGGAAGAAATCATGAAAGATTATTGCCCAAAACTGATTAGGAAAAGAAAATCCATCCAACCAGGATGAGTACTCATGACTGACGTACAGTTATGTTTTCCGCTCTGAAATTTGCTGGGTAAATATTAACATCTTTCCTACCCCACTGTGCCCCCCACCCCACCTCCTCCCACACGTGTGTCGGGTTGCAAACCATTGTTGAACGCCAGTGGAAATGCAGATCTAAATCTAAACATCCCTTCAAACACAACTCTCTGGATGCTTCTCGTCATTCCCTGGGTTCTTGGGCCTGTTCTAGCATTTGCTCTGCAGGAACGGGAGGCCCTGGGGACAGATTGCAGCTGCTCCCTGACTGTGGATCTTAGAGAATTTCTGCCTGTGCCAGTAAAGGTTGATGAGGAGGGTTGGCAGGACTGCCTGCTTTGGACCTGCTCCTCCTAATGTGATGGGCAGCCCCTGAGAAGCTCCTTCCAGTGGGCCCTTCTGAGGGTCTGCAGATGCCCATGGCCTCTCCCTGCTCCCACCAGCTTCTGATGGCATTACCTTCATGGATGGTCGGTTTAGCTGCAATGGCTGAGGAGAGGTGAATGGGCTCCATGAAAATGCTTTCTGTTTCTGTGTCCGAGACCACTGAGTACCTAAAAGAAGAGGGCATGTTCACGTGAGACATCTCGGCAGCTTCCAAACGGGGGGCTGTCTTTTTAGACAAGACACCTGGACCTGATTTTAGCCACAAGTGAAAAACAGTGAGAGGGTCAAGGGACTGCCTTCCGAAGCTTACGGGCTGAGAATGCAGAGGCCCGGAACCTGCTGCCCAGTGGCCCAACTGTGTTCAGACCAGAGTTGGCACCTCTGTGAGCTGATGTCTGACATGGACGTCTAGGTTGTGGAGGGAAGGGTGTCTGTCTCTGCTCGAGGGTGTGGCTTTATTTTCTCTCCTGTGCCCACCCTTGGGCATACCGCTGCTCATTCTTTCTCCCTGTGCCTGTTCCTGTGATCAGTACCCTCAGATGCCCCTGACTGTGCTCGGATCGGTGGGTCGCTCCCTATCTTCTCCCTGCCCCTAAGGGAATGCTCTGGTCACGAAGGGCCGGCACAGCCCCAAATGTGAAGGGAAATGTGAAGATGTTTTTCAACAATCAGTCCTCATCCTGAACTCCTGGAATCAAGGTCAGCCTGAGTCTGGGGATGCGATGAAGTAACTTAGGCAATTGCCCAGAAGAATGCAGCAGAGGTGTCCAGAGGGACCTTTGAGGAGCACGGTGAATCAGAGGCAGAAACAAGGGCTGGGGCCCGGCCGTGGGGGGGCCCTCCTCCCTAGTGGGTTCTCCTCTTTTCCAGGTGTTGGCTGAGCTTTGGGTCTTTTTTTTCTTTTTTTGCCTAGTCTTTCCTTTAGAGAGGTTTGAAAAGCAGTGAGAGGATCTATGAACATTATTTTTGTTTCTATCACGAAACCGCCCTCGCGCTGCCCGTTAGTCGGCACTGCCTCGCACCTCGTTCTCAGAAATCACTCATCTGTTTTCTGTGGCCTTTTCCAGAATGTTACAGAAGTGGAATCATAAGATAGTCTTTTGAATCTGCCTTATTTCACTTAGCACAATGCATCTAAGAGTCCTCCATTCTATTACATGAATCAGTAATTTGTTCCTTCTTGTTGTTGAATAATATTCCACGCTTTAGCGCCTCAGGCTATGGCCCCCAGTCATTGTCACACTGCCCAGAGTCAAGGCTGGGTGTCCAGAGTCAAAAACGACACTCACACTGCTGGGCCGATGCTTCAGATTCTGTCTTCCTCCTCGATCCGCCTGCAACAAGGGTCAGAGCACGTGACAGCTGCTGTACTGACCCGTCAGGTCACGGAGGGGCAATCCACGGGAGAGTCCGGCGGAGGGCGTGGAACCTCTGTATATTGTCTTTTTGCTTTTAAAAGTCAAGCAAGTATGTCTCCTGATCCTTGTAATTGGCCTGTTTTCTCTTTATGGGGACCCATAAGATCGTTATTTGGTTTTCAGCATTTAGAAATTCCCCAGGGACTATTTTCACCCTTTGAATTGGCAATGGATCCCCTTTCAGAGTTGCCTTCTATGAATTTAATCCTGACAAAACTCCCACAAAGTAGGTATTACCATTATTCCTGCTTTAAGACAGGGAAGCTGTGGCTCAGAGAGGTTAACAAAATCACCCAAGGTGGTAACCAAGCAGTAGGCTAAGTGGCAAACAGCGTGCTACTGCTCTAAGTCCAATCTCCTCTCCGCCGCGGCATCCTGGCACCGTTTAGATGGGGCAGCAGAGGCGAGCCAGGTGGTGTCAGCAACCCTGGTTGGGTCCCCAGGCCCAACAGAGACTCTGACCCAGAAAAATCCTTAAAAAATACTTGTTGAAAGCACGGACAGGGTGGGCTGAGTTAAACTGAGCTGAGCCCAGTGGAACAGAATGGAGCTACCAGGCTGAGAGAAGCCCAGCGGAATTGATGAGCAGGGCGATTCTCTGGCAGCAGTCACCCCCATCAGAGTGGTGAACTCAGGGCCAGCAAGCCTATGGAGAAAGAAACGTCATGCCAGAAGAAAGGAGGAGCCCATGGCTCTACCCAGGGCGTGGCTAGACCTGCCCGCGCAGCGTACGGGACCGCAGGGAGGCACCCTCCCCGGGAGGTCCTCAGGGATTTCCAAGAGCAGCTGCGCTGCGTCATTCCCATTCCAGCATCACACACTCCTTGTGACCAGAAGATACATCTTAAAATAAGCGAGACTGAGGAGACGGGGTGGACTAAAGGTGAGGTTTGTGGGCTATTACCCTTGGATGTTAGAACTAGAGAGTGCACTGCCTGGTGAAGGTAAGAGCCTGGAACACCGGGGGGCGGGTGTGAGCCCTGCAAAGGCACAGGCTAGGTGGTCTTACCCCTGGATCCCCGGTACAAGGAAGGTGGTCAGGCAGATTGATCACTGAGTGCATGGTGGGTGGGCAGACAGGGAGAGGGCTGAACAGATGAAGGGATGGGATGTGCCAGGCGCTGGGCAAGGTGTCCACATATGGTCACCTTGGTGGTGAGCAGACGCCATGGTGTGCACGGCCCTGCAGTCTGTCCCCTCTCGCCTCTCCAGCTGCAGCCCGCGCTGACTTCCTCTGGCTCCCTCCTTCCCAGCAGACGGGGCATCTCCTGGTTTCCCATCCTCACCAGGTTTCCCTCTGCCCAGGGACTCAGCAGAAGCCCGTTTCTGATGCTTGGGTGCCCAGTCCTCCCCCTCTGCACCCATCTTTCAGATCTTAGTCCAATCATGACCCCTTCTTTAGGGGAACCCTCCCTGACCTCCCCCCACCACTGCACCTTACACCTTTCCTTTACGGCACTTCCATCAGGTGCAATTTTACATTTATCTGTGAAATCACTTGATGAACACCTATCTCCTGTTCTAGACCATAACCTCTGTGAGACAGGGCCCGTGGCCGGGTACTCCGATGACTGTTGTGTTCCCAGTATCCAGCACAATGTCTGCCACAGAGTACATGTTTAGTAGATATTTTCTGATTCACTGGCTGACTGAATCTGTCCTCAGTATAGTATCATATATAAGAGAACGCAGCAGTTACAGAAATTAGCAACGGGTATTTATTAAGTATTTGTCACTTGATCATTTTACCGGGACACCAGCAGCAAGCTGGCAAGCAAAACCAGAGCCCCAGCTATGTTCTGTCTATGCCGCTGTCTCTGCCCGTCTGAGGATAGGACGCATGTGCTCTCAGAGGCCTATGCTGGCAATTTGCAGTTCTTTCGTAGGGTGGATTGAAGGTGGCTCCAGATATGTGATACACCTTCGTGGAGAGGCGGGGTCTCTGTCCACTTCCCTTGAAGCTGGGTGGTCTCTGTGGTCGCCTCACCGACACAACATGGTGGAGGTGACATTGTGCCAGTGTCAGAGCTCAAGTCCCCAGGGTGGACCCCCCTTCCTGGCTCTCCTCACCTGGAAGCCCTGAGCTGCCATATTAAATCAACTACCCCGCGACCACCAGTCTGGAAAGGCTACTGGTCAGAAGTTCCAGCGAGCTCCCAGCCAGCAGCCCAGCCATGTGGGTGAGCACCCCAGAGGTGGGTCGTCCGCCCACCAGGCCACCTGCGCTGCCACCACGGGAAACGGGAGGAAAATGAAATCATCACCTTAACTCATTGTGATAATTTGTTTAACAGCAACAGAAAATGAGAACAGTGCTATTCCGAGGGCTAAGCGGTAAACTTGGGGCAAACACTAAGCCAGTCTCCTCCCTAACGGTGATGCAGGACCTGACAAACACCAGGGACCCGAATTTGTTGCTGTTGGGAAGTCACAACGGAATAATATCACCACAGGAGAGCCAGCCCTGCCTCTGGGCCGGACCCTGTGGGCATGCTGGGCCCGGGGTCAGGGCAGTCTTGGTTTTAAAACACAACTTTTCCTAAAACTAGCATCAGAGCCTCAAATTTCATATAAATGTGTGTCACATTTCCATTTCAACAACATTCATTAAGGGAATGTTCTTCTTTTATTAATAGTTAATAGTTATACTGTCAGTAGTAAAATAATCATTTTGTTTATTGAGAGTCAGTATTATGTAAAATGAGGTTTGAGGGAGAAAAAATCAAAACAAAACCCTGACCGGGTAAGTCGCTGAGAATTCTTGTGTTGCTGTGGGGATGGCAGGGGCTTCCTCTGGACACATTCCCCCCACAAGGTCAGTTTTCTTTGTTCTGAGGGCGTCCAGGGCCCTGCATTCTCCTGTCTGTGGCCAGTTTTGCAAACAATGGGACAAACAGAAAAGAGACCTGGGTGGGGTGGGGGGAGCACAGCTGCCAGGTGTGCAGAGAGGCCAGGTGAGGCACCCAGAAGATGGCATCACCAGGATCCCAGCCAGGTACACTCTACCTGTGAGCCGTTGATGATGCCATTTCCCCTAAGCAACGATGCCTTCAGATTGCGTGGGTCTGGTTTCATGTGACAAATACCCAGAATGGAGAATCCGTCCTAAAGATACCCACACTCTGAGGCTGTAGGTTTGATAGGGAGAATTTGAACAACCTTGTGTGTGGTAAAGACTGACTTCAGCTCATGAGTCAGCAAATCTGAGAAATCATATCTGTAGATTCTACGTTTGAGAAGCTGGTGGTTTTATGACTGAGAATAGAGGCGACCTAGGAACAGAGGCCCTCTGCTCTCGGCTGCTGCTGCAGAAATGTGAGCCAGAATAGACTCGGCCTGGCATCACCCGGGTCCAACGGAGGATGTAAATTCCAAGTGCTTTTATGAGTCAACTGCTTGGAGAGGAGATGTACACCTCGTCGCCATAAAACTGTTCTGCCACACACGCAGTTCACAAAGTCTAGCAAACAAAGGGTGGGGGTAGGACCTGAAAGGACCTGCCTTCAGGACAGGCTTCCTGCAGCAACCTCATTCTCCATGGAGAAGCAGGACTGCCGAGAAAGGGAGGAGGAGAGGGAGACCTGCACAGCTGGCCCTATTCCTGTTTGCAAGGTCAGGGAGGAGGTGGCCCCAGAGGTTCTGATTTACCACCATGTCTGTGCCTCCGCCCGCACACCTGAGATGGAGTGGAATGACGCTCACGCCCTGATTGGAAAGCAGCAACGGCCGGCTGTTCAGAAGACGGGCAGGGAAAGAGAGGGTCTAGGATCGATATTCACCTCATCATAGGATCGGGAAGCAGCAGCTAAAAAGCCTTGAGGGTGAATTGAAAGAGAGACAATAAAGCGGAGTTTGATGGACTTCCTAGCCAAGCGCAAGAGACTGATGCAGCTTTCTTTAAACCTGTGTTTTTCAAAACTGCAGACTGTGACCCATTAGTGTATCATAAAATCAATGCAATGGGTCATGCCCAGCATCTGGGAAAGAAAGAAAAGTAGGAAAGGAGAGAAGGAGGGAGGGAGGGAGGGAGGGAGGGAGGGCAGAAATAGAACAGCACCTTCCATTGTAAAGCTAAGGATAATTTTGTGAAATCTTTTTTTTTTTCAATATATACCTGTATGCATGCTCTGAGTTGAGATGTAAATGGTACGTCCTACTGCGGATTTCAGTCGGCCAAGTTTGAAAGCCACTGCTTTAAATCATTTGCCAGGTTGTCATGACACAGGATGGAGTGGAATTCGGGCCCTTCCACCCAGACCCCCTGACAGCTGATCACTTCCTTTCCAGGAGTCGCTTGGAAATGAAATGGGGGCAGAGGCTCAGAAGGGGGTGTCTTTCTTGATTTGGCTTTTTCAAAAAAGGAGCAGGTTTCTGAGCCCCCTCTTTGTGTTCATGGGCTTCACGGGAAGTGACCCCACACAGGCAAAGCTGAGGCTCCAAGGAAGAAGGGCAGTCGGTGCACTAAGGGGAACCAATTTTTAGTAGGCCGCTTCCAGCAGGCACGGGGAAGGGGCCCAGACAGAAAAACCTTCACAGAAAAAGAATCACAAAAGAGAAAGGATGGCAGGAGGGGCCGTTTCCCCAGGATACGTGAGGAGGACACACAGACGTGACACGCCATGCCACCACCAGGCTCTCAGACCTCACTGTGGAAAGGCACGCAGGGCAGCCACGCACCCTTGCTGAGGGGGAGGGAAATGTGCCCGGGAGCGGCCTGAGCAGCTGGCCCGGTTCTGCAGCACCGCAAGCCGGGAAACTCCAGATCCAAAAGCCGAAGCAAGAAATGAATTTTGACTCGGAAAGAAAGAAAGGAAAACCAGAAACCATTCGTCTTCAAATTGGGTCAAGAGAAGGATACAGAAGTCGGATGCTTAATCTGGAAAGGGGGAGAATGCCGGTCCCAGCCGAGGGGGCAGAGAGGAGGCAGGGGCGGGAGGGAGCTCCGGGTCACCTGCCCACCTGCGTGGAGGAGTGGGTGGGTCCCCGGGGGGCGGGCAGGGCCTGTGCTGAGGCTGGTCGGCACCCCAGGCACCTGGAGCTCTTAGACTGGGCTCACTGTGGCTGGGAGGTCTGCTGGGGGGCTTTACGGATGCGGCGAGGGCCCCACCGAGCTGCCCACTGGACGGGGGCCTTTCACTTTAGTGTTGACTCATGAATCACCTGGGACACCCGCCCTCCTGGGACGGGGATCAATGAATCTCTAGCGGCAGGTTTCCCTCCAGAGAGACTCACAGGGAGTGATTAGCTCTGAATTTAAGGTGATTGAGGTCAGGGCCCAAGGCAAACGAGAAGAAGATTTGACTCCACCCACTGTGCACACCCTTTTCTCGGGTTCTCAGTTCTCCCCCATGAGATTACAGGTAAGGCTGGAAACGTGAGGGCTCTGTGCCAGGAGAGCCAGCAGGCTTCGTCCGAACTAACCGGCTGAGGGGCAGTGGCTGTTGGCAGCCCTGGGCGGACTTGTGCCAAGTCCTAATCTGGGTCCACAGGAAAAAGTAGTCGGGTCTCCCTGGGGCCAGATCTGGCGCCTACTGGGGCGAATGGTGCCCCCCGCAAAACGTCTCCCAGAACTTGTGACTACAGTCGTACTTGGGAAAAGGATCTTTGCAGAGGAGATTAAGGATCTTGAGAAGAGATCCTCCCAGATTAGGGAGGACCCTAAATCCAATGGCCAATCTCCTTAAAAAGGACACACAGAAAAGAGAAGGCCCCGTGGCGCGGAGGCGGGGTCTGGTGGCTGCTGCCCCGCCAGGGAACTCCCAGGGCCCACAGCGCCAGGAAGGGGCAGGAAGGGGGCTTCCCTGGGGCCCGCACGGGGACGGTGGCCCCGCCAACCGGATTTCAGACTTCTGGCCTCCCAGACTGAGAGAGAATATATTTGTGTTATTTTTAAGCTCCCTGCTCCCTTGCGGTAATTTGTTACAATAGCCCTGGGAGCGTATCTGGTGGGGTATCTGCTGACTCTGCGTGACTTAATTATAAAAAGGCTCAAGCTTTTAGCTAAAGAGATAAATGAGAAGGATGGCATTTCAGGCCCTCAGTACAGGGAGGACGGGGACTGACAGCAATGATGACAGCTGCTCAGAGTACAGTACTGGCTTGTGGCAGAATGAGAGGAACACGGTGTTTTAACTAAAGTGTGTGGGATGCTGGTTAAATAAAAATTTCTTGACATCCTGAGTTGCTGAAAGAAACTGGTTGTCAGATATCTTTCTCTCAAAGGAAAAAGGAAGAGAACCACCATTTATCAAACGCCTAATATGCCTATATATGTTTATGTTATATTATTACATATAATAACATATGCTATATTGTTATACATAAATATGTTTTATTACTTTTATTACTTAATCTCTACCAGGCTAGAACTGACATTCTGATTTTATGATTAAGTAATTGATGCAAGCTTCATGGCTCCTAAGTGTAGAACAGACCTGACCACAATTTTGGCCTCAGTTACACCATTTTAGCTCTTTCCACCAGACCATACTGACTCCTAGAAGAGAATTTTATTTTTACTTTCATAGCTTTTAAAAAAAAAACCCACAGCTTTATTTGAGATATAATTGCCATATCAACTGCTCCAACTTGAAATGTACAGATTGGTGAGGTGTGACAAGTATAGACACCTGTGAAGCTGTCCCCACAATCAAGACTAAGAACTTAGCTGCCATGGTGCAAAGTTTCCTCAAACCCCTTTGAAAGCTGCCCACGCACCTTACCTGTACTCCCAAGGCAACCACTGATATACTTTCTGTCACCATGAAGACTTTTTTGCACTTTCTAGAATTTTCTATAAATTGAATCATATGGTAGGTACTCTTTTTTTTTGTCTGACTGCTGTCATTGAACATAATTATTTAGAGATTCATCCATGAAGTTGTATGAATTGGTAATTCATGCCTTTTTACTGCTAAATAGTATTGCAATGTATAAATATACCACAATGTATTAATCTATCCACTTGATAGATATTTAGGTTGCTTCTAGGCTATTACAAATAAAGCCACTATCAACACATTCAAGTCTCCATATGGACACGGGCTTTCATTTATCTTGGGTAAATATCTAAGAGCAGAATGACTCCATCATATAGGTAGAGGTATATGTTTGGGTAGGTGTCTGTTCAACTTTTTAAGAAACTGACAGTTTATGAAATGGTTGTACCATTTTACATTCAGCAGTGGGATTGGTCCAGCTCTTCCACATTCTCACCAGCATCTGGTTCAGCCAATCTTTTTACTTTTAGATATTCTAATATGTATGTAATGCATCTCATCATAGTTTCAGTTTGCATTTCCTTAATGCCTAAGGATTTCGAGCATCCTCACGTGCTTATTCCCCATCCACATATCTTCTTTGGTGAAGTATCTCTTCAAATTTTTTGTCCATTCTCAAAGTGTGTTGTTTCTTTTTGGGGGGGATTTGAGAGTTTTAAAAAATATATTCTGTTTAAAAGAATTCTTTATCAGATACGTGATTTGAAAATGTTTCTTCCCATCTGTGGATTGTCTTTTCATTTTTAAAGATACTCATCTGGACAGGGTTAGGCCTGGCTCTGTGTGATGCAGTGGCTGGTAATTCAAAGCCAGCGCAGCTGTTCAGAGTTTATGCCTCACATCTCACGACGATGACTGTAGGAAGGGGTGGTCCATGGAGTGTCACTGTGTGTCTGCCTTCCTTGAACATTTATGAAACAGGAGAGCGTATTTGGAGTCAGCTTCTAAAATCTTTTTTTTTTTTTTGCTAAGGAGGATGCACAGATCAAGGAGGGTTTCAAAACCAGTAGCATTCCGCAGCGGTCACTGAGAACCCGGCGGAAACGTGCCGTGCACGGGACCAGGACGCCTACACACGGAATGGTCTGTTCTTGCCTATGAGGGATACTGGCAGCTGGAAGGCTAAGGACCAAATGTTGTGGAAATTTCTCTATTAATAAATGCTTTTGTCCCGTGGCAGGTCAACTTTATTGAAAACTGAAACCAGCAAAATTGTATTCCTGCCTCCCACATCCCCTTGCAGGGCTCACTGTTGGCCTTCCACACCCAATAATCTGAGAAGCTCTCAGTCACACCAAAGTGATAGGCACTCAATACAAAGTCTGTTTAAAAGTGCATATAGTAGACTTTGTTCATCTCCCCTACTGCTAATCAGACGGTTCATCATGTTTAAGCACTCCACGTCCTTAATGACTGTTCGCTGCTACAGCGTCTAGGACCTCTCTTCTGGGCACAAGTGTACTGATTCATATTGAGTATGTATCAGGAATGAGCCTGCTGGGCTGTAGGACAGACATACGCTTAGCTTTAGTAGATACTGAGAAAGCTCTCCATGGTTGTACTAATTTATACTCTTATCAGCGACAAACAGGAGTTCTGACTGTGTCCTATGTTCATTAATAGTTGCTATCATCAGTCCTTAATTTTAGATGTCCTGGTGAGTATGCAGTAGTATAGAATTTGGGTTTTAACTTGAATTTCTACTATATATTTTTATTTTTGTTGACTTTTTTAGCTTAGTTCTCCAATAGTCAAAGAACATGTCTTATATGACTTCAAACATTAAAAATCTGTTGATACATGTATGGCCCAGTACATGACCTGTTTTGGTAAGTGTTCCATGTGCATGTCATAAGAATATACATCTTGCTGTTGTTGGGGACATGTTCTATAGGCAGAAATTAGGTTAATCTTATTTATTGCTTTGTTCAAACTTCCTGTATTCTCAATGATTTTTTTTTACCTCATGTGATCGTTGCTAAGACCCCTTTTAAAAAATATATATACATTTGACTAAGATCATGGATTTTAACTTTTTCTTCAGTTCTGTCAATTTTTCGCTTTATATGTTTTAAGGCTATGTCATTATAGAAATTTAAAATGATATTTTCCTGGTGAACTGAACCCTGGATCATTTCAAAACATCCCTGTTTGTCTCTAGTGATGCTTATCTTCAAGTCTCTGATGTCAAAAAATAGCTTCACTAGCTTGCTTTCGGTTAGTGTTTGCGATTGTGGCCATGTGTATTTTCCAGAAATGGCCACAGTATCTCCCATCCCACTTGCTCTCGTTACAGTATGGCCTCGGTGCTGCTCCAGTGGAGTGGTGGGTGCTGCCTCCACTGGAAGCCTCGTGGTCCTTTATGGGACTTCTGACGCTAGATAATGAAAATCAAGGCTCTTCCGTCTTCTCTTGGGTGCTAATGCTTGGGATTCAGCTACCAGGCCATGAGAGGGCCCAAACCGGCTCACATGGAGAGATCCAATGGAAAAACCACGTTAGGTGTTCTGGACAACAGTCCCGCCCAAGTCAAGCCTGTAGAGATGCCTCCATGACGCAAGCCCCCAGCTGCAGAGTCACTCCCAGCCTGAAAGTCACCCCCAATCTTCAGGTCTTTCTAGCTGAGGCCCCAAACATCTCGGAGCAAAGACAAACCACACCACTGTACCTTGTCCGGGTTCCTGAATGTGGACGATAATAAAATAGCTGTTTTATGTCACTAAGTTTTGAAGTTCTGAGCAAAAGTAACTAGAACGTAGTATGTTTTCCATCCTTTGTTAACCTTTGTATATCCTTATTTTTAAGGCGTTTCTTGTAAACAGTATATAAGCTTTTAAAAGCATTGTGTCTGACAATTTTTGTCTTTTAATTGTTGTATTAGGTCCATTTATGTTTAATGTAATTAAGTACTTGCATATTTGGGTTTAAATCTACCACCTACTGTCCTCTTACGTCTGCTGTGCCCAGGCTACACATCTCTTCCCTTGCTTTGCCTCCTTCCGGATTGACTGTATTTGATAATCTCCCCTCCTTAGCTTGTTATACCTTCTGCTGGGAGACTCCCACCGACTACACTAAAAATAACAACACGCCCCTGGACTTGCCACTCCATTTCAAGCTTCGGATAACCTATCAGGATAACTGAGGGGGAAGCATGCCGACACGACAAGGAGGTGAAGAAACAACCAGGTTGAAAAGTGTCCCTCAGAAAGCGCCTTCCATGTGTGTTCCGACACACGAGTGGTCTGCTTTATGTAAATCATAAACCTGTTATGTTTTTGAAGGGGTCATATTTTCAAAGAAACCATGTACCTTAAAAGGACTTTGGGCAAATAAGCCTTGAAATGACCCTTGGGCCCCCAAACTTCATAAGCAGGACACGTTCTGCCAAAGCAATACAGCCTTCAAGGAGGCACATGCCAACCTCACTTCACACGTGGCTATGGATGTAACAGAAGAGGAGAAAGGCCTGGGGGTGCAGATAAGGCCACAGGGAGCAGACGAGGTCATGTGCAGGGGATGGCTCCTTCTGGGGCACGCATGCTCAGCACGCCCACTAGTCCTGTGAACCAGGCACCGCGGTACCTCCCCGCCCTCCCTTTATCAAGTGAGAGCTTTTCTGCAGTTCACCTGGCCGGACCACGAGGGGCCGCGCTCAGACCTGAGGGAGAGGATGCATCCCCTCCGAGAAGCCAGCCTTTGAGCTGTGTACGCTGAATCCCAAGCATTAGCACCCAAGAGAAGACGGAAGAGCCTTGATTTTCATTATCTAGCGTCAGAAGTCCCATAAAGGACCACGAAGCTTCCAGTGGAGGCAGCACCCACCACTCCACTGGAGCAGCACCGAGGCCATACTGTAACGAGAGCAAGTGGGATGGGAGATACTGTGGCCATTTCTGGAAAATACACATGGCCACAATCGCAAACACTAACCGAAAGCAAGCTACACAGCTGGTAATGGGATCTGGGTTGTCTCCCCTGGGACACACCAAATGTGTTCTCTGAGTGGGGAGAAAAGGTAGCAAGAATATTACCTGCCTAGAGGGGAATACTGTGCCGAGACAGCTACATGTCAGCAAGCCCCTTTGCTCTTTCTCCTGGGCTCAGGGACCTCCTTCCCCACCCTCCCTCACAAGAAAGCATGGTCCTGCACGTTCTGGTCAACAGAATATGAGTGGAAGTGAGCAGACAGATTCAGGCCTGGCCCATAAACCCGCCGAGAGATCCTCTGTGCTCTTGCCCATTTTGTCTTGATGCTGAGAACACAGTAACCTAGGAAGCCGTGCCTGAAAGCGTAGGATCTGGTTCCTGACTCACTGCTCAGGTGCCCATTTCGGAACATATGTGAGTGAGAAAGAAATGTCCACTTGCTCTAGAAGCTCATATTACTCCAACTATTAACACAGCCACCACCTACTGCAGCCACCAGGAAACTCATGTCTGGTTGTGTAGAGAGGGGATGGAGCGCATTTCACATCTCTCAGCCCTGACAGTTTTCCTCAGGGGGAACATAATGCTGAATTTTAAAGGAAAAGTCCCCAGGGCGCATTGGGACAGAGTGGCCCGGCCCATGAGGGATGGGCACCCGCCCACCCCCCAACCCCACTCCAGCGGAGAAGCCTTTCGAGTCCTGAGCCAGCAAGACCCCAGGAGGACAAAGAAAAAGTGAGGCCAAGCAGGGCTGGGTCTTCCATTCCCTTTTCATAGATGAGGAGATACAGACCCAACAACTGAAGTCATCCTTCACATAGATTTGGTGACAGAGCTAAGACGGAAGTCATGTCCCCTGCTATTACTTAAGGTGCAGCAGCTGGGCAGGCGCAGACACTAATGCTGTAGTAGTGAGTGAGCATTTCTTTGATGCCCCCTGGATTTTATGACAATTGCATGCAAAATTTTCGATCTCCATCACAATATACTCTCAAAGATTTTACGTACAAGGAGGTTTTTGATAACTTGTCATAATCCCGGCCACTTATCCCCAGGCATGCACATACACCAGTCTGATGACACATGCAAAATCATCTTGACGCTAGGGCCTGGCCCAGGGGCCTCTGCCTGTCCCACTGCCTTCTGTTCACAATCTGTGGTCCTAGAGACCAAGCGCCATCCCCCAGGGACACCTGCGGACGCCTACCCGTCCTTCGAGAGCAGTTCAGGCCCAGCACCATCTCCTGGAGAAAGCTTCCCCTGACCCTTCCAAGCCAGCTGCTCCTTGGCCTGGCCTCCCCCTCACTAGACCTTCCGCCCACTCACTCTGCACCTGCCATGCCACGTGCAGCACCGTCTGCCCCACACTGACCTCCTCCAGCAGCACCACACATAGGAAGGACTCAGTGGCCCCGAGGCCACTCCCTGGCATGCTTCTTAGCCTGCTTCTGCCGCAGCTGGAGGGGTGCGGAGCTCAGCAGGGGCACACTTACTGGCTGGGGGAGGGGCTCCGGAGGTACTGGGCCTGCACGGCCCTGAGGTCCGCTTCATCCTCTTTGCACGGGACGACCTGCTCCTCTGCTGGGTCTCCACTGGTCGCCATGACAGCCTGTAGCCTCTGTAAGTTTGGCATGAAAAAGGCAGTCAGGGAGTATGGCTGTGGAGGTGTTGAGGGGGGTTAGTGCCAGTGAAGCCTCCTCCACGCAACTAGCAAGGGAAGGTCCCCTCACGCCAGTGCCTGGTGGGGAAGGACCCAGACTGGCGTGGTCACTGCTGTTACCAGGACACCGAGACGCACACCCTAGCTGCTTAAACAGCCCACCCTGGAGCCACAACACGTAGGAACTGTCGACCTGGCTCCTCCCGAGATGCCGGCAGGGAAGCAGGGAGAGGAACCAGACATTCGTAGGTGGGAGCCATGAACTCCCCAGACTGGCAAGGTCTTTCTGCTGGAATTCCTGGGCGCACACACGCCCGCGGGCCGCTCTGCACAAGCACCCACGACCCCTTTGTCCCTGCGGGGGAGGGCGGCTGGCCTGCCTCAGCCTCTCTGACCAAGGCCCCAGGGGTCCTTCTGCCTCTAACCCAGGGGCCACCCGCAGCCAGCCAAGGGACAGGAAGTCCCCCAGGAGCCGGGCCCTGCCCCTCAGAGCCACTGCCGCCTGGCTTCTAAGTCCTGGGCTCACAGGCCGACATAGACAGACGCACACCACTGACCTGCCGCTGTCCCCACACCAAAGGGCAGCCACTCAAGGGCCCGTGGACGAGGTGGAAGGGCCAGACGCTCCGTCCAGTGAGAGGAACCAGCCTCTTCCCTCCCCGGCGCTCCTCTGAGGGGCCTAACAGCTGCTAGCAGGAGACCTTAGCTGCCTTCTAAATTTAGCCTCTGGCCCCAGAGCCTGGCAGAGCCCCTGGAGAAGGAATGCGGCTCAGGACGTGGACCCAAGCGGGCCCCTCTTAACTCCTTCCCTGCCGGCTGGCTGAACAGATGCCAGCATCAGCCGCAGGGCTGGGGGAAGGTCTCGCTGCGTGGGGGCAGATGCCCACCGGAAGGCACGCTGGGCCCTCTGAGACCCCTGCCCGGCTGCCCCTCGAGGCCTCCCAGGAGATGGTCTGCAGCCAGGGCTCTAAGGACAAGGCAAGCTGTACCTCAGCCCATGTCGGCACGGAGGGGGCAGGAAAAATCACCCTGTACAGAGTAGGCAGGACCTCTGATGGGCTGGGAGAGCCTGGTGCCACCCAGGAGCCCTCACTGCTGTGACCGGGGTTACATGGCTCACAGCAGGGTGACTGGGGTGGTAACTGGCCCTTGCATCCCCTCCACAACCCCTTGGCCACATGCCGGGGGATGGTCAGTGGGCAGTCCCAGAAAATGATTCAGGAGCCCCACATAGGTCTGGGGAGCTCCCGGCCTGCACCCCCCGCACTTCCCCACCTCCCGCCTCACATCCTCTGACCACCCTTCATCCACCCGCCCACCTGCCCAGCCCATTCACAAATAGCTGCTGATGCCGACTCTGCGTCAGGCACTGTGCTTGACCGAAGTTAGTAAGACATGTAACTACATGCTTAAAATGGTCTCTCTCTCTGGTGAGGTGGATCAATGCCTAGAAGACAGTACCATTAAACGCCGGCTGGATAAATGAATGAGCTCACAGTTTATCAGGAGCCATGAGACATAGATCAAAAATAGCTCAAGCTAAGGCAGAATGCAGTTAGTGCTCCAGGAGTGGCCAGAGGGCTGTGTGAGCATTAAGGAGGGAGGGCGCCCTTCTGCTGGGGCAGTCAGGGAGGGCTGCATGGAGGGAGGGATGGGATGGGCGCCAGCTTGTAAACGCAAGTCAGATGTTGACAGCAGGCTGTGGGGGGCAGAGGGACTCCAGCAGGGGTGGCACAAAGTTAGAGGGCAGCACAATCAGTTTCAAGTGGCTAGAGCTGTGAAGAAAGCTGACAGGATGGGTGGCCGGGGCGGGGGCTCCCTTGCAGACGGTAGTCAAGGAGGGGACCTCTGAGGGGCACACAGTGCCACCGTCGACCAGTCACCAACCTACCTCTGGGGTCAGAATAGGGAATCAAAAGTGACTTCCGAAGAACAACTGCAGCTGAGAAACCGGTGGTGTTCAGCTCATGTCTGTAGACACCAAGGCTCGTGAAGACGGGAGGGGGTGGGTGGACAGGGACAGGGGGGAGGACAGCAGCCGAGCAGGAAGGGCAGGGAGGGACCGAGGGCCAGGCTCAGGCTAATGGGCACCTGGCTTAGGGAAGGAGGGGGTGGGGGGGGCGTGGGAGACAGAAAGACGGACAGCTGGCACATGTAGGGTGGCAACTGGTGAGGACAGGACTGCTCGGGACAAGGCACCTGGGGCCTCTGTCTTCTCCGTGCCCTCTGTCACCTGCAGAGGGTGACATCTGGGCCACCGAAGTGGTGGCCTAGAAATCAGAAAGCCACTTGCTAGCTGTGTGACCTTGGAGAAGTCATTTAGCTTCCCAGAGACTCGGATCCCTGTTTATAAAACAGAATCATAACACTCATCTCCCCATTTTGTTCTGAGCACACAGTCAAAAGCGGGGACTTCGCCACCCCAGCTTCAATTTCTGCACCCTTTCCCAGGCCAGGCTCCCAGCAGCACAGTGAGTGGGCTGACCCCCCCCACCCCCAGTTTGCCTGGGAAGGCCAGGTGCCAGGGGCTTTCTGATTTAAAACTGGAACACTTCCAAGCGAACTGAGACAGGGTGGTGACAGTATTTCTGAGACTGTCTTCTTTGTTTACTTCATGCTGTCTGAGGGTAGAGACCACCTGTCTTGTGGCCACAGCTCCAGTGTGGGCAGAGGGGGTGTGGACTGGGGCGGTGGGCGAACAGCTCCCCTGGAGCCTTGGAGCTTTGCCACAGCTGTGGGCAACACCCTTCCTTTATGGGCTCTGTGACCCTTCCTCAGAGATCACTCGCCTGTTATTACGAGGCGGTACCACATCTGTTATAGAAGTCCACACCCAGGCGAGAAGCCCAGGACTTTGTACACCTGCTAAGTGTGTGGAGGAAGTGACTGGTGCAGGAGAAGGTGGGGCGGTTCCCGTTGGGGCCTTTGGTGGCGTAGGCAGAGCACAAACCCAGCCCCACAGGTGAACTCACCTGATGGTCCAGGTGAGGGGCAGGCCGTGGGGGACAGGCTACGCACAGGGGCACGGGAAGAGCAAAACCGCAGGGACCTAGGCTGGGCCAGGCCGGAGCTATTGTAGCATCATCCAGTCCAGGACCCAGGTGGAGCCCCCAGCACCAGGTGGGCTTGGGGCAGAGAGGACGCAAGAGCCCAGTGGGGAAGATGTGGCCGGCGCTGTGGACGCTCTGTGCGGGTGAGTCGGCCCCGGCCCTGGTCAGTGCCCAGAGTGGGCGAGACGGGGCCGGAGTGCTCGGGGTCCCCAGGGCCTCCGCAGGGAGGGCTTCCCGCTGGACAGAATGGCATGTTCCACCGCGCAGGCAGCAGGTGCCAGCCGGCAGCAGAATCAGGGTGGTTTTTATTTGCACATTAGTAAATAAAATTCCAGCCCGTTTCTGGAATAAAGAATTCATACATTCTCGAGACTCCATATTCTGATCCCGAATCAGATCTAGGATCAGACACAAGATCAAACAGCAGGGACAAAGCAAAAGCATTTGAAATCAAGATTCTCTCAGAAAAGCCAGTGTGTGTGGGAGACATGTTCCTGTCTGGGATTTTATCTTTGCCTTAAAACCAGAGAGGCAAGGCCAAGAGTGATAACATGCGTATCACATTCAGGGACACTGAGGCAGAAAACAATGCAACTTTCCCAATATCACCCCCAGAGCAAGAGCCGACGCACACTAGAAAGGCCAGAGCTCTTCAGCCTCCAAGGCCCTGATCGTTAAAAGCTCGGAAGATGGGGAAACCCCACCAAAGAGAAGTCGGATGTTCGCTGATCCCAAGGTTAAACCCAAGTCAAACGCTAAGGAGCAAAGGCGCCGTGTGGGCAGCCAGGGAACAGCTGGAGGCCGGAAGGGGGCCGTGGCATTAGGGTCCTGGGCACAGGCAGGAAGCTGCTGGGGATGGCAGGTTGAGAGGTGGGGAACTTTTGGAAGCATCTGTAATTCACAGTGAGCAATCCCTTCAGCTTTGATCTAGAAACTGCTGTAGGCTTCGGGGACCTGACATGTGCTGGGAGGAGGCGAGAGGCCTGCCAGGAAGCTTGGGCCCCAAGGCCTGGGAGGTAGAGCCGGGGGCCCTGATGGGAGCCTGCTGCCCAGCCCCTAGAGCAAGCCCCAGGCGCCCAGGCTCCCCTGGCCCCGTTGCTAGAACCCGGCCTTGGGGCTCTTGGGTGGCGGAGCCACTGGTGCCGGGGCAGGGCTGTGCCGGGGCTTGGAGGCAGCCTGGAGAAAATGGGCTAGCTCGGGCTGCTCAAGCCCCTTCAGGAGGCCCAAATGACCAGGGGCTGGTTAGACGGACTGCTTGGTTCATTCCTCCACCCAGACAGCTCCTTCCTGAGCACAGTTTGTACAGGCACCTCAGGAGGGGGGGGTCTGGACTGACAGCAGCCATGAGGACCTGCCTTGGCCATCAGGCCCAGACGGGAAGGATGTTCAAGCCCCAAGGGAGGAGGGCAGGAAGGAAATGAACCCCCCCCAACTGGGCCAGTGACCCTCCAATCCTCTTCTCCAGAGCCTGTCTCCCCAGTGCACACCCCTGCATTTGTAGTCCAGCTACAACCTGTGTATGAATAAAAAAGAAAAGGTTATGGCTTAGGAAGAAAACCCAAAACAAAATGCTCATTTGGCTTAGAATGAAAGTGACCTTAACTCTGAATCGCTTGGACGGGTAATTTTGCCTCCTCCCCTGACCCCTGGGTGACCTCATCCAGTGCAACCAGTTCTTGGACCCACGTTCAGTGCGTCTTCTGCCCCGGCCCCCTTCCCTCCCCGCCCCCAGCCTGCCCAGCAGCACCACAGCCCTGCCACCATCGCCTCCGCACCTCACACTAAGTGGGGGCCTGGAGCAGCAGGGCGGGAAGCCAGGCTCAGTGGTGGCCAGCTCGGGGCACACAGCCTGTCAGGTGGAAGCACTCAGGAGAGAAATAGCCATCTCCACGCGCAAGTGAGCAATGGAGGCCTTCAAAGGTCAAACCTAAAAGCACCTGGGTGGCCTCATGACAGGACACCAAGGGAAGGAGCAGGGAAGTCAGGGAGGGCTTCCTGCGGGAGGTGGAGCTTGAGCTGGGTTCCGGAAGGCCTGCAGGACTTTGACCTTCTCCCTTCCTCTGTCTGAACTTGCACAGCAACAACTTAGATTTTGCTGATGTCCTGGGCAGAGCAACACCAAGCTGACGAGCATAGGTCCCAGAACTCACTGACTTTGGGGGGACAGATGATACCTCACGTAGATGGGCACAAACAGAGGCAGAGCATTAGACAATTTTAAACCAAACTAAAACTGCCTAAAAATCAGCCACAGTTCTCAACAAGGTCAGTGACAAAATGCTTCTTCGTGCTGGGGAGATGCTCCCACCCACCCACTCCTAACTGGGGCACTCGACTGCACTGAGAGGGGCGGCTCTGTAACTAACTTAATGTGGGGCATATCTGTTCACATAGGTAAACCTCAGGTCTGCATTCTGTGAAAGGGAGAGGGTACTCCACCTGTGCAAAAATGCAATCTTATGTCCCATAAAGTTATGACTAATGATAGCAAATGAGGTTATAAATGTAAAGATCTTGCAGCCATGCCTGGCACGTAATGCACATGGTTATTATTAATGCGGGCAAGTATAAGTTACAGGAAATTAACTAGACTTTGGGAATCAATTGCTCTGGCCTGGCGGACGTGCCCCAAGGAAGTCAGAATCATTGTGCAGGAGCCCTAAGCTATCATCCCTCCCAAAGGCTCCTAGAGAAAATGCTCCAACTTATGCACAAAACCCTGGCTCTTCCACGCTGGGGATGTTTTCAGCCAGCAGACTCCACGGAAGACTTGATGTGATGGCAGGTACAGCTGCAGGAAACAGGTACATAATGAGGAACCCACCAGAGGGCAAAAAAGTCCCTAAGCAGCTGAGCCAGGAGTCACTAAAATCTTTGACGGCTTGATAAAAAAAAAAACACAAACAAAGCTTTATCTTCCTGGAACCAGAGGAAACCTTAGAAAAACTTAGAAAAGTACTGTTTTGCACAGAGCAATAAAGGAATCCGTCATCCCAAAATGCACCGGATGAGGAAGTATACTTTTCTCTTCTCCCTTCTAAAAATTTTCAGTAAACCCATGGATGCTTGATTCATGACAGGTTTTTGATGGGAATTAAGTTCCCAAGCTCTTGACCTTGAGCCATTTTAGAATCCTTCTTGAGGGGTCTTTGTTAGAGCCCCGATCTCCAGCAGGATTTTCCCTAAATGCCTTACACCTACGTGCCTCCTATGAAGGTCCAAGTTTCTGCCAGTCTCACAAGCCAGGAGGCTCTCTGGGGTCACAGTGTGCTACGTCTGAGCCCAGGGTCACTTGCATGTCCAAGCTCCAGGCAGTGACCTGGCTCAGGCTGTGAGGTTTATGGGCTCAGCCTCAGATGTGCATATCTGATGAGAATCAAACAGGAGCGTGGCCTCGAGCCCACTGGATCTTGACCCCGAGAGCGCAGTATTCACACCAGAGCCAGGGTGGTGTCAGCCCGCAAGTGCACTGCAGATGCCTGGGCAACACCTGCTAGTGCCTGAGCACAAGTCCAAAGCCAGCATTTGTCCGGAGGGCTCACATCCTGGGAGCTACGCTGCCTGCCCATCAGAGATGCACTCGGGATTAAAATGCCCCGTCCCAGCCCCGGCCTCACAAGGGAGAACATAATGATTGGTCAGCCTCAGGGGCGTGTGCGTGCAAAGGGCAGGCGTGGTGGGTTACCCGGCTGCCCTCGGCATCACTGAGGGAGTAAATGCACAGATGCCCCAGCTCCTCCGGGCCTTCTAGGGCAGAATCCTGAGGGGCAGAATCTGGGCCCTGTTCTGCTTTTGAACAAGTTCTGTGGTGACTCCTGAGTCAGGCCAGGTTGAGGGTTACACAGTGGAACCCGAAAAGCAGGTTTAACAGACAGTCTCCTCTGTCACCAAGGCTGGTTCCCTGCATGTGACTTGCTGCTCGCACCATCTGGCTGCTTCCCTGCTGTGGGTAAAATTGTACTATTTCCAGAATATCTCGCCTGGCTTTCGTGAACCTGCATATCAACAAGCACTCCTCAGGGGTGGAGGACATCATCTCCATACCAATGGGTAATCGCAAGGGCTTGTCTGAACGAGAGGTGAGGGGGAGGGCTGATTTGCTTCTGCTGGAGCAGGAGAGAGAGCCGGCCCCACACTGTAGTCTGTAAGCAATAAACCAGCTTTAAACTTTATTTCTCACTCTGATTTTGGTTTTAGAGGTATTTTGCCCTGGGATTTCCTCTCCCTGGAGTTACTCTCCCCTCAGCTCGGGGGTCCAGCTGCATGCATTCTTGCACTTCATGTGCATAGAAGTCCCCTGGGACCCTATGCAGATGCAGACTGATTCAGGAGGCCCAGGCAGGGCCTGAGAATCTGCATTTCTAACACGCTCCCAAGTGATGACACTGCTGGTCCAGAAACTACAGTGGGAGAAACAAGGCTCCAGGGAAGACGTGGTTGGTGGGCCCAGGAATGACCCCATCTTGCTTTGCCCTCCAGACCCCACCCCAGCGCTTCCTGGTAACCCAGCCTGCTGCCATCCTGCTGTTGGTCACCAGAGGCCTGGGGGCTGCCTGGTGGGCATGCCCTGGTCCTGCTGACAGCGCCTGGCCTTGCTGATGCCTCCCTGCTGCAAGCGCTCTGCTTTCCTGCTTCTCCTCCCGCCTCCCTGGCCCCATCTTCTCACGTCTTCCGTGCAGTTTCGCTCCCCTCTGCCTGCGCGAACTGTCCGAGCTCCTACAGACCCACAGATCCAGCAGCCTCCATGACTCCCCAACTTAGACGAGAGACTCAGGCTGCGCCGAGTGCGCGGCAGTCTCTTTGTGACGGGGACTGGGATGAAGACCAGCGCCCCATGTGTCTCCTCGCTGCCCGCTGAACTTCTCTCCCCTCCCAGCTCACTGTCCCTGGATGAGCCCTCTCTGCCCTGTGCCACCAAACTGCCGCACTTGGAACCCACCTCCTTCCTGAGGTGCCTCCCTCCCCTCTGCCACCCAGCGACCTTTGGGCGGCTGCTTCCTCATTTCCTGCCCCGGTGAATCAGGGATGCCATAAACACCTGGCAGGGGCAGGACGTGGCGACACACAGACACCCAAGCTCAGACTGGTCACGAAGGTCACCAGAGGGATGCAGGCAGGGTGAGGGCAGGGCCCCGGGCAGAGCCGGCCACCCCACCCCACCCCCTGGCTCACCCACCTGGGAACGGCTGCCCTTGGTGGTGCCCTGCCCCTCTCCTGCCCTCCTGCCCCCACCATGCTGGGGTCTCACTCCATCCAGCTTCTCTATTTTCACTCTCTTACTTTCTAGGAGCCCCTTCCCCGTAATCTACAAGCGGCTCAGGTTTCTCCGTGGTTTGATCCAGAGGAGATGGCAGGACCCTTCTCAAGAGCCCTCACGGGTCTGGTGCCAGCTCTCGCCCATCTGTTAGCGAGCTCCTTGACACGTAGGCTGCCCCCTCTCCACTTCCGCACTCTCGCCTGACTTACAAGCGGCAACATGGCTTTGTGGTTACACAAGTACCATGTGTCTGTTGCAGAATGGTTAGAGGAAAAATATACAAAAGAACCCCCAGGTCGCACCATAATCCCAGAATCCAGAGGTAACTGTCATTAGTACTGTATTGTGGCGTATTTTCTTTCAAAGTTTGCGCTATCTCTGTGGCTACATGGAAATGGGACACTGTCCTGCATGCAGCCCTGAATCCTGCTTCATTCCCTTATAGTCCAAAGTGCGACACAGGGAGTTGAACCCCCTGGGGCATATTTCAAGCCCCACCTCCCCAGTAAGCTTTTTTCTCCAACTCAAGAGAAGTCTGAGACACAGACCCTGCTGCAAGGAGGGAGCCATCTGTGACGGGTGGAGCCACACCCTGAGCACCAGATGCACTGACCCACATCGGCCTGTGAATCGCGTGTGCCTGGGACACACTGCCGGAGGCAGGTCGGGAGAGCCGGTGGGCAAGCCAGGGCGGGGAGGTCCCCGCGGGCTCCTGGAGGTGGTGAGGCAGGAACACAGCTCTGATCATTTTCCCTATCATTTTCCCGGGGCCATGCACTGAACTGGCCTGAGGAAAAATTCATTGGATTGATGGGATTTCATAAATTCCTGGAGACGCATGTTGAACAAACAGTTCAAGAAACATTCACTGAGTCTAACGCCCCCCCTGCCTCTCAGCCCTCCTGCCCTAGATGCCCGTTGGAGAGCCTGCAGGGGCCATTCCCACCCGGGCAGGCAGGACAAACCAAGATGCGTGTTTCCCTCCCCCCTGCCCTCAGACCAGCCCTTTGTGGGCGCCAGAGCCCCTTGGCCTGGGGCAGCCGGGTCCCTTCCAGCTTCCAGCACCGCCTCCCTAACTAAGAGTGCCGGTGCTCTGAGCAAATGCATTTTCCTAAGTGGAGGCATTGCTGCTGGTTTCCCAAGGGTTCCCGTGATGTGCTGCGTATGCCTCCCACAGCGGCTCCAGCAAGCATTTCATCCTCCTCCTTAGATGTACGACTTTCTGGTTAGCTCTCAAGAGGCAGTTTATTATCTTCTTAACAAACCTTGATTATTTCCAAGCAATCCTTGAGGCTTCAGGCTGGGTCTCCACCCCCACCCCCTCAGGGACGTTAAATGACCTCCTTGTTTGTGTGCGCCTGGGGCACCTTGCAGACCTGGCTTCTCCTCTCTGGGCCCCTTGGTCCTCTGTTGGGTCGTTTTGCATCTTGCAGAAATCTGTGGGATAGAAGCTTCAACCAAGTTTCTCTGGCTGTAAATCCTACCCATCTTTTTTATGTTAAATTCTCATTCATTTGCTGTCAAAGAGCACTTATTTGAGCGCCTCTTACATCTTAGGCTCTCTTGAGTCCTGGGGATGTGAACTTGAAGAAAACACAGCGTAGCAGAGGTGGGGACATGAGTGCAGACTTCTGCTCCCGTCCTTGCTTCTGGGCGTGGTAAATACGTTCAGCCTTCCAACCTCCACAACAGCTTTGAGGTAGATAATGCTGTTGCTCTCCTTTTATCTTTGAGGAAGTTGAGGCCCAGAGAAGTTAACTAAGTTTGTCCAAGGTCACACAGCTAGGAAAAGTGAGGGTGAGGATACCAGCCTAGGCAGTCTGTCTCCACTGTCTGCGCCACACTGTGCAATAAGCTTTCGTGAGAGGGAAGTACCAGGGGGCGGGGACTCAGGGATGGCAGGTGGCACAAGGACCCAGTAATCCACTCCACTTGGGAGAGTCCGAACACTTTCTCTAAGATGAGCTGTGCGCTCAAAACGTCTTCTTCACAAACTACTGCAGTGACGGGTTTTGATTCCTTCCGAAAGCACCTGCTTTCCAGTGGGTTCATCCCTGGGAAGGTTAACCATCCCTGAACATGCGTGATGGCACCTGTGGGGAATGAGCTTGTCAGACGGATGCTGCTCAGGAATGTCAGCAGAGCTCAGCCTGAGGAGGAGAAAGGAGGGCGGGGAGGGGAGTGGGGAGCAGGAGAGGCTGTGGGGCCGCAGGGGCAAACCGCTCAGGAGGAGAGAGGACGGGCGCGGCCACTGCTGCGGGGAGGGCGGGTTCCGGGTGCCGAGAAGGAGGTGCCCCCAGTAGACCCGACCAGGAAGTAGAGAAAGGAGGCACTGGAAGGCTCTAGAAACGAACCCCTCCCCTCCCCAGTTTTCTAGTCTTGGATTGGGTGTCGCACCTGGTGCTTTAGCCTCACCCCCCAAGTGGGGAGGCAGAGATCCCACAGAGGAGGTAAATGAGGGCTGCACAGTCAGAAAAATTTTTCAAATTGTCAAACATATATTTTTTTAAAAGCCCAAACCTCTCTTGACCTTACAGACGTTAGCTCCCAAGGCCCCTTTTCTTTTTCCCCTTTTTGGCAAAAGCTGCCCACTTCCTCTCCAACCCACTCTGCCCAGGCGCCGTGGAACCTGCTGTGCCGAGGCCCCCCAGGCCGCCGCACCCCGGGCATACCTCGGCCCCCAGTTCCCTAGCCCCACAGATGGTCGGCATCGGGGGAGGCGAGCCCCCTGCTCTCAGGACGTGGAGACACTGCCTCTCGGCTCCCCTCTTGTCTCTGGGCCAGTTCTCCTCCCTTGCCAGTTCCTCCCCATTTCTCTGACCCCAAACACTGGGGTCCTATGTGTCTTCCCCGTGCACACACTCCCAGTGACCCTGCCCATCGCCTGCTGTCAACGGCCTCTCGTGGACACCAGACTCACACAGCTGCCCCCTCAGCAGCCCACGTGGGTGTCGGATACTCATCTCCGACTTCACGTGCCCATGGCCCCGCCCCAGCCTCAGCATCCTGGCAAGCGACAAGTCCTTCCTTCCAGCTGCTCAGCTAAACCCTGCATCTCTCCTGGACAACTCTGTCCCTCTGACACATCAGACGTGACCTTTGATGAGCTCTACATTCTCTGCACATTCCAGCTCAGGTCACTTCCCTCCTCCCCTGCCCCCACGATGTGCCCAGGCCACCGCTGGCTCCCGGACCAGTGAAACGACCTCGTGCACGTTCCCCTGCTCCCACCCTGTCCCCCACCCTCCTCTTTCTGTTCACCTCACCTCAGCCAGAACGAGCTGCTCAGAATGTGTGTCAGGTGTATCGCCTCTGCTTACATCCCTTCAAGGGCTTCCTACCCACTTCCAAAAAAAATAAGAGTTCAAAATATAGGCTCCATAGGCCCAGGGCGGCCTGAGACCCCTCCAGCCCCGTCTCATCTCTCCTCCGCCCTCCCCGTCCGCGGCTCCTCACCTGGGCCAGGCCTCCCCCCGTCTCCCCGCCTTGCCCTGGCTCTGCCCCGCCTGGAATCCACTGCTGCTGCTGCTACACCAACCACCCCAAAGCTCAGTGGCTTACAGCACATTCAGTATGTATGCATTTTGCTCACAAGTCATCCATACGGGCAGGCTCTGCAGTACAGCCCAGCTCTGCCCCGAGGCAGCTGGGCGTGTTCACCCACAGGTCTGGGAGTCGGTGTTGGCTGTCCCCAGGCGCCTCAGCTGGGGTGCGTCCCAGCACCTACATTCGGTTTTTCCATGTGGCTTCCTTATCCCCTCCGAGTGCTGACTGGGTGCCCAGGGTGAACACCACGAGAAGCCCAGGCAGAGCCTGGTTCGGCCTCAGAAGCCACACGGCGCCACTCACGCTGTAGGGACCGGCCCAGCCAGAGCCAGGGGAGGAAGCAGCCCCACCTCGTTTCGGAGGGGAGGCGAGGTCTCCTGGGGACAAGAGCACACGTGATGAGAGACAGGTGTGGCCCCCTCCTTTCCTTACCTTCTGATGAATCTACAGAGAATAACTCTCCTGGGAATCCCCCACCTCTTTACCTCAATTTAATCTTATTCATTAAATTCCTTACAACATTTAAGTGCTCTATAAATATTTGTTAAATAAATGAGTAAATCAGCATCAAAACAGAAAAGATGGAGAAAACATTTATCAAGAGCTTTCTGTGTGCCTGGCCCTAGCGAGGTATTTGCACAGATCGTCTCGTTTAATTCTCCCAGCACCTCTGGGAAGGGCTCCTATTTTATGGGTGAGAAGACTGAGGCTGAGAAAAGTTGACACATGTGGTAAGAGGTGGGGCTGCGGCTCACAGCCCCTGCCCGATGCACTTGACCTCTTGGTGGTGCTGCCGGCCAGGCACTGGGAGACTGAGGTACCCGGCGCATGTTCACCCCGGTCTGGGAGGAGAAGGGCTGGTGTCCCAGGCTGCATGGCAGCTGCAGAGTTAGCTGGGGTCAGAGGAGGAGGGTGTCACTGGGCATCCCACAGAGGCCCTGCGGGCAGCGAGTGGCTGTGCCCATGTCACTCACTCCTTCCTCCCGCCCTCCGCTTTCCTTCCAGTCTGGGTAGCGGCTGGTGCCATCTCTGTGGAAACCCCACAGGACGTTCTTTATGCTGCCCGGGGAGCAAGCGTTACCCTTCCGTGCACCTATCAAACCTCCTCCCCCAACCGAGAAGGATTCATCCACTGGGACAAGCTTCTGAGGAGCCATTCGGTAAGCATCCTTAGGAAGTTGGGGGTCCCGTGGGAATGAGTACCGCCTGACCCCGACCTCCTGGGGAAGGGGCACCATGCAGGCTGGGCCGGGAGGGTCGGGCCCAGGGGAGGCCGTATTATGCCATCTTTATTTTGAAGAAGTCACCTTCCCTACAATATCTTTCTACTGGCCAGGCTCAGGTTTCTTTGGATTAGTATAAGGCTCTCCCTGAGGCCACCTTCTATTTTATAATGTTTTGGATTTCTTTTCCTGCTTGGGTTCTTTTGGGGTGTTTTGTTTTTATTTATATTTTAGAATATATAATGTAATTCCATGGTTAAAGTAGTAAAACCGTATGAAAAGTGAGTGTTGAGAAGTCTCATTCCCATCCATGCCCTCCTGTCCCACCTCACCCCTCTGCCCCCAGGCAGGGCTGATTTTCACCGGTCCTGGCTGTCTGGGGCCGGCTGGCATCCGCTATGATTGTTAAGTATTTTGACTCTCACTCTCAGCTAAGAGAATCGGTTGAGTTTCTGGGGTACCCTCCCAGTGACTCTTTATGCAAAGTCAGAAAATGTGAATCTATCTCACGTGTGTGTGCGTGCTCCATTTTCCCCTTCTGTACAGAGAAGGTAGCAAGCATATTCCAGGCACTGTTCTGCCCTTTGCAGTTTCACAAACCAGTAGTTCCTGCAGAGCTTTCCTACTAGTAGAGGGCACCCCATTCTTGGAGCCACTCAGGAGTCCATTGTGTGGGTACTCTTACTACCTAACCAGCCCCCTGACTACAGACACGTGCTTATTCCCAGTCCTCCCAGGGACAGCCCTTTACCTGTGCCACTGTGTGTGTGGACAGGTACACCTGGGAAATCCACTTCCAGGAATGGTAAATGCCTCTATAATTCTCATAGACATTAGCAAATGCCTTCTGGGGGGCATTTTTTGCTCCTAGCAGAATACAGGAGCGCCTGTTTGCTGACAGGCTCGTTTGTGCCATACGTGTGCACATGACTAAAGATTTAACCACACAAAGACCCACAGAGACTGCCAGTCCCTTATTCCCCTCACCAAAGGCAGTCA
Organism: Manis javanica; assembly: GCF_040802235.1. Lineage (NCBI taxonomy): Eukaryota > Metazoa > Chordata > Mammalia > Pholidota > Manidae > Manis > Manis javanica. The sequence continues at coordinate 2,707,900 of NC_133169.1, forward strand.
CTCTGAGCAGCTTTTTGGGGGGCCTTCTATAGAACTCCACGTATATACAGATATATATGTATATGTGTGTACGTATGTGTGCATGAATATGTATGTTTACATGTACCACATATACACTGCTCTGTACTCGGCTTTTTCTTTTACCAATACATATCGTGGAGATCTTTCCTCATGTCAGGACATTTATATACATTTCATTCCTCTTTAACATTTGCACTAAGTATTCCATTTTATGAATATACTGTATGCACCAATGATGGACATTTGATTTGTTTCTTATATTTTCCTGCTACAAATACTCCTTCATATATGCACATCGTTATAAGCATATATATAGTATCTTCATATGCATGTCTCTGGAGATACATATGTGTGTGTGTGTATATATATATATATATATATGTATATAATAAATTATTAATAAAATGCAACTTCTGGGTCAAAGGATGTGACTTTAAAATTTTGATAAATAATGCCAAATTGCTCTCATTAGATGTCATGCCAATCTCAACTTCCACTAATAAGAACAAAGGCACCTGTTTCTTCAACACAGAGCATTCTCAAACTGACACTTGACAATTTCACAGGTGAAAGAAGTCTGTCATTATAGATATACAATACAGATTCCCATTTCTGTAGTTGTAAGTGGAGCATCTATTCGTAAGTTTAAAAGGGAGGTCCACTTTTAGAATGCAGACATGCCTGGCCGAGGTAAGCAAGCGTTAGGTCCCCGAACCCTCGCAGTGAAACCATGCAGCTTTTCTCCTGACAAGGAAGAAAGGGTGGCCCAGCACCCAAGTCCTAGGGCAGGAGGGCCGATGGGAAAGGGAAATAAATCTTGGCCTGACACACCCAGTTGTCTGTCGCCCAAAGGGCTCCAAGGGTCGAGGGCATGCGTCCTGTCTGTTTCCAGATTCTCAGGGTGAAAGCCTAGACAGGGAAGCTGCTGCCATCAGCTGGCAAACACGAGCCATCTAACATCCTAACCTCTGGATAGATCTAACATCTGCCCATCCTAGAAGGACAACTTTCGCCATCACGTGTGTCCTGCAAACAAGATGTACAGTCTCACCCTCCTCTGAGTGTTGAGACAAGTCCTTAGGGTTCTTTGTTGACTGATGGATCGCTCACTCCCAAAGGATTTGAGGCAACCCCCTCAGGGTCAGGCAGGGGTGCAGAGGGATTAGATCTGTGCCCTCAAGGAGACTGTTGTGACAGGTCCCAGCAAGAGGGGGTGCCCAGGGGGAGACCCGGGGAAGAAGCCTTGGGATAACCATGATTAGGAGGAAAGGTCAAGGTGGAGCCAGCAGGTCACAGAAGAGCTGAGCTGGGAAAGGCCAGCCTCTGTGGCTGGTCCACAGCCCAAGGTGCCTCGCCTCCCACCTTGTCGCACTCAGCCAAGCTTCCTGAGATATCTGTTCCTACCATGCATACCCAGCATGTGTAACTCTGCACAAGTGTATCCAGCCCAGGGGGCCTGCACCCCATTAGCCAACTCGCCTGCCCTGGCACAGGCTGTTTCCCTCCAGATTAGAGTGCCTTTTCTGATTTGGGCATACGCAGGTCTCAGACCCAACACTATGTCCCCAGACTGTCTTCCGAGGTCCCGTAGCGAATCATAAGCTGCTGGAATATCGGGCTGCCTATCACTAGGTTTCTCCTTGGGGAGAAGATTGTGAGCTACTCATCTTGGAATGTTAGGCGCTGAGCGTAACAGTGCTGGGAAACCTCCCATGCTGGCTAATGCCTCAACTGTTCTGCATGTATTATATACTTAAACCCTCGCACAAAAATCCTATGACATTGGGGTTACTATGTTTTATCTCCATTTTACAGAAGAGCAAACAGAGGCACAGACAGTCAAGCATTTTGCTCAAGGCCATATAACTAGCAAGTGGCAGGACTGGGATTTGAACTGAGTCAGTCTGGCTCCAAAGTAGTGATCTTAACCATGTTCTGTCTGATAAATAATGAGTATATTGATGAATAATCAATTCCAAAGATGAGAGTTAAATAAATTATGTGGGCTTGGGAGCCAAGGGTGACTGCTAGCACAATGCCTGGCACATAGTAGGTCCATAATGAACACTGGTGACTGATGGACAAGGATCGATGTGGGCTGGAATGGGTAAGACAGATGCCTGAAGTAACAAGAGGCGCAAGTGCTGGGGTCTGAGAAAGCCCCCTTTCATCCACACGTGCATCTGCTGTGAACTGCCTGCCTGTGCTAGGCAGCCGGTATTTTCATTAGTGATACAGACACATTATAAGAGGGCCCCACAGGCTGACTGTTCTGAGGGGCTGGTGTGTCAGCGCTTCTGGGCCTGGGAAGGGTGGGTGAGCACAGCACCACACCAGGGTAGAGAGCAAGTGGCATTTCTTCCTCCTCCCAGGAGAAGGTGCTCACCTGGACCTTTCAGCACAAGGAGTACATCTACGGGAACCTTTACAAGAACCGGGTCAGCATATCGGACAGCGCCGAGCAGTCGGACGCCTCCATCACCATCAGCCAGCTGACCATGGATGACAATGGCACCTACGAATGCACGGTCTCCCTGCTGGCGGACCTGGACGGCACCACCAAGTCACGCGTCCGCCTCCTGGTCCTCGGTGAGTGGCTGTGTCCGTGCCCTGGGAGGCGGGAGGAGACTGGGCCAGGGAGATTTGCTGGCGCCCTGGCAGGCAGATGAAGCAAGCCAGAGGCAGGGTGCCTAACCCTGAGCTGGGCCGTGCCCGGCCAGCCTGACCCAGGGTAGTAGGACTGCCCCTTCCCTGGTAACCAAAGATGGCTTGAGTTCTCCCCGATGGGCAGACGCTCCCCAGGGCAGAGGGCAAGGCCGATCTGCAGTGATCCTGGGGTGCGCCTGGGAAACTGCCCACGCGCAGCCCGGGCTCCTTCCCCACGCCTACTCTCCCCGTTTGCACACCTAACTTATAAAGAGGAGAGAAAGGGAAATCCTCAAGGCCACGGGGACGACTCTCAGGGTGCCGAACTTTGATGCTGAGCACCAAGCCCCTCCTCGCGAGCGCATCCTTCGCCGTCGCCCACCAGCTGGGCTGCAGAAGCCCTTCACCCCACTATCCCCACCCCAGCCCCCAGGAACGCACACTCGTCAGGGCCCACTGCCTCTGAAGTGTGTCCCAGGATAACATTCTTTTCATACACATAACCTGTTATTGGAGCTTTTAGTTTGGGGAGGATCTGAACAACCATCGACGAGTATCTTCATTTTGTAGCTGAGGCCCAGCGTAAGGGGCCACCTGATGCGAAGTCAGATATGGGAAAGACAGTCTGAGCCTCCCCCGAGTCCGGAAGAAGTGGCCCCACCCTGCCAGGGGGCAACACTTTAAACCAAACAATGATCATTTTCCCTTTATTTCCCCTTTACACTACATAGTAGCATTTTATTTTTAATTGCATACAATGGCCGCCTGGCTTTTTGAAAGCACTGTGGTGGGTCAATAACAGAGCCCGAATAAGGAATAAGGAGCCATCCCCTCCCCACCCCGACCCCGAGGCGGCCAGCGCGATACTGACGCACACCCCTCCCCGCTTCTCCGCACATCCTCCCAACACACATGCACTTTTCCTTTCCCTTTCTTTCCTTTCCTTGAAAAAGAGGACATCATATTATAAAGATCACTCTGGGACTCTCTTTTCCTTAATGTCTCACGCACACGTCCCCTGATCAGGTCCTACGGATCTATGGTTAACAGCCTCTGTTCCACGCATGGACAGACGATTCACGCAAGCGCTCCTTCCTGAGGACATCCTCAGGCTGCTCCCACTTTTGATGAATCGGACTAATGTCCATATGCCTCTTCTTTTACCGTGCTGTCTTTATTTCTGCAGGATAGGTTCTTAAAAATAAGATTTCTAGGCCACAGGCTGCCTTTGCTAAATGCTAATTTATAACAGCGAATTACGTTCCCCAAAGCAGCCTACACGGCCGTGAGCATCATATGAGCACACCTGTCTGCCCATATCCTTATAAGCACTGAATGTTAGCAATCTTTTTAATTTCTGTAACTTTTGTTAATTTGTCGGGGGGAAAAAACTCAGTTCAATCTATACCAAACTTGAACATCTTCGAAGCTTCACCCCCTCACTCCTCACTTGGGCCTGACCCCCTGAAGCTTGGGGACAGGCAGTGGGTTTGTTCCCTCAGCTCCTCAGTGCACCCCATCCCAGCCCCATGCCTGGCTCCTCCGAGGTCATGGCCAAGGGAGGGAGGGTTAAAGGAGAACAGAAAAGGCCTGGTCCCTGAGCCCGGCTGCTCAGTGTCCCTGCGGCTTCCCTATAATCTCAGGCAGCGCAGACATCCTACCACAGGTCCTTTTGTGGGGTGCATGAATGGGGGCTTCAGAAGTTCCCAGGGGCCTCCCCTGACACAGGCAGTGTGTGCGGCCCTGGCTGGACTCTCCGTCCCCCACTAGGGCTCCCCTTGGCCCAGCAGCAGTTACCCGGGACAGAGTCCCTTCAGCGTGACAGAATCAGTCCCATCCTTACCCCGTTAACCCCTGCGCCTGCTAGTCCCCATCCTTGTCTCAGCTGCTTCTTGTCGCCACCCTGCCACCCGGCCTCCTCCAGCTAGCTGCTCTGGGCAATGGGCAGGCAGCAGAGTCTGCCCCTCGGGGGCCCCCAGACTCCCAGGGACATCTGTAAAGCCCTTCCGTCATCACCGTCCAGGAACAGCACAGGCTTCTGTCACTCAGCGAGCCTCAGCCAGAGAGTGAGAGGTGCCAGCCCCCCCTCTCCTGTGGGATTCACTTGGCGTCTCCCTGGCTTGGCCTGACATGGGGAAATTCCCGTCCCCCAGGGAAGGAGGAGAAATGCTCACAGATCCCTATTCCCGAGAACCCCCCGCAGAGAAATCCCCCCCAGCCTTCTCAGCTGGGCAGGAGGGGGCAACTGACAGTCTGAGATCTGTTCTCATGGAGGCCGCTGGGACGTTTCTCCTGCCTCCCTGGGTACAGAGGATGGCTGCCGTCTAGAGCCCTCAGCCTGGAGGCCTGGGTGGGAATCCCGAGACAGGAAAAGTCCCAGTCTGCAGCCTGTCGTCTTGTTATGGTGGTTGGGTCTCTTGACTTGTTCAAGGTGTCACCACCACTTTCTGGGTTATAAAAATGAACTAAACAGTCTTCTCTTACATCTGTCAGTCTTGCTTTTTTACCCTTAGGCCCTTATTCCATCTGGAATTTTTGTCTTACATACATTTTTGTATGTAAGATGCTAAGAGTCTAACTTTGTTTCCTTCCAAATGGATAGCCAGTTCCATCAGCATCGTGTATTCACTACAGAAATAATTACCGTTCGGCTGGAATGCCACTTTTGTCACATAACAAGTCCTTACATATACAGGCTGGTTGTTTGCTCCTTATTTTATTCATTTTTCTTTTGATTATTCCTATGCCAATAGCACGTGGTTTTCATTGTAGTATGTTTACAGTCAGTGTTGATATCTTCTTTTTTTCCTTAGAGTATACAGTTGGCTATTAATATCTGTGCTGTGTAACATCTTGTTACTAAACTTTTCCAAAAATTTTTGTCAATTTTTACGCATTTATTCTCCCATATTAATTTTTAAATCATTTTGCTTACTTAAAAAGAAGTTGACTGGAATTGTATTTGATTTGCCTATTAATTTGTAAAGGAATAACATTTAACAATGTTAAATCCCCTCACCTGGGAACATGGTGTGTGTTCCTTCAAGAGATGTTATGAGCTTCAATAACGAGGAATCTTTCATGGTAGTATTCCAAGCCTCCTGTGAACAAATAAGGAGTTTTACATGTATTTAGTTGTACAGAGCAGGGCAGGGAACCCCCTTCCCAAACTGCCCCCACCCCACACAGCCAGATCTCCAGTCTGTGTCCCCAGCTCTGTGACCCCAGGGGGTCTGTCTTCAATGAAAGGAAACTGCCGTGATCTTGCAGTGACCTTTGCCTGTGTGAGAGTTGTCACAGGTCCCACCAAATTCATAGTCCTAATAACTACCATTTATTAGGGCCTGCTGTGTGCCAGGGTCTCATTCAATGCTTTGCAGAGATGATCTTGTCTGACCTCTGCCATCCACCTGTGAAAGCCAGCACACACACTAGTGTTTAATAGAAGTGAACACTGAGGCCCGAGAGGGTAAATGATCACCAGGAAGTGTCCAGGCTTCCATGGACGCAGGGCTGCCCGAATCCAAGCCTGTGGCCGCTCCACCACGGAAACCTGCCATTCCCAACCAACAATCATGCCAGTTTGGGACGATCCCCAACCTTCCAGATTTGCTTAGCCTTTCACTGTGCCCTCTCGCGCTCTGCAGCAGGCACAGGCTTGCCAATTGCTTTATGTAGCCAGGGGTGAATTTGTGTTTCACCGTTCCTTAGGCCTAAGCCAACGAGAGAAGTTTGGAGTGTAGAACGGTGCCAGCCCTGATGGGCCCATTCGCCCTCATTTGTCCACAGAATTCCTGCCCCTGGGACACATCACTCATTCATTTATAGACCAAGATTCTGTCAGGTCTTAGGAGACACCCCCCCTGCCCTATGAGTGAGTGGACACTTGTTGCTGGGCTTCCCTGGGGATGCTGATGGTTTCAGAGCTTTAGGAACATGTCCACCCCTCTATCTCACAGACAAGGCAGTCCATGAAGTCCATCACACTTCATCCAGAATTTTTACAGGCGTTTCAGTTGCCCTGCCTTCTAGGTGGAGTGCGGGGATGTGTTTCCTACCTACCGGCTCCACTGATCCGGGGCCTGCCTGTGTGCAGAGTGCTTCTCAGGTCAAGGCCTCCCATGCAGTGCGAGGCTGTTAGTATGGAGTCCATTTCTGCTCCGCTCTCCCATCCTCCCACCGCGGCAACCTTAGTCCACGCACAAAGAAACAAATAGCTGTGTTTGGTAATCCTTTGCTTCTTTAAAGTTGTCATTTAAAAAAAAGGAAACTAAAAAAGAGAAACATTCGCCCATACTGTTTTATATTTCTCCATGTTTTCTTCCAGCAGCTCCAATCCACGGGCTTATTAATGTGCATAACTGAATTGGTAGTGGAACGGGTCAGGACTTTCTCTGTCCATCCATTCCACACCACATCACCCTTCCTGCTGTCTGAGAACTTGCTGTTCTCTAAACTCCGTGCCATCCCAGCCCATGCACGTGGAGTCCGCTGCCCCTGGACTGGACACTCAGGCTATGTCCTGAGTGTTGCAACCAATCGTTTTGTGTACGTGGCTCTTTTTATTTGCATTAGCTCCTTGGAGCGATATTACGAAGCCAGAGCGTGAGCATTTCATCTTGTTTCTCTTCTATACTGCCCTGCCTCCCGTTGTCCTGCTTGGCCGCCCGCTTTGTTTCCCTGGACCTGGTCCTTTTCTGGGGAAATTTGTCGCTTTATGGCTTCCCTTCTGTGGTTCCCACTTCCTTCTGGCGACAAGCTGGTTGGGGGAAAGGCAGCAGGACCCCCCAGTTAGGAGTGAAAGTCTGATTTCCCCTCCCCTCCCAGGCCAGCTGCATTTTAAGAGATGAACTAGTTAAAACTGGGAAGGTAAAGGATACAAATGTAATCTGAGATTATGGAATTTGGTGAAACTGATGTCTTGCCTTAAGAGATGGTGGGAGACGGAGCGCGGCGGGAGGGACAGGAGAAGGTCATTTTGTACTGTGTGTTACGAAATCCAGTAAATACCCTTCTGAAAAAAGTTTTCTGAATGGTTTTGCTGCTGGGCTGTTTTTAGGCAGGTTTTTAATCACGCGGGGCTGCCTACTGGGCCGGGCGACCTCACAGTGAACTGAGGCGAGCGGGGAGTTTCTGGGCAGAGGCGGACCCCGCGCCGTGGGTCACACGCGCGGCCACCTGCCGGGACCCCGCGCCGGGCGGACACGCGCGGACACGGGCCTCTAGCGCCCCCTTGCGTCTGCGGCGGCGCCGTGGCTCTGGGAGGCAGGGGCGGGACCAGGCGCCCCGCCCCGCCCCTGGCTCCGCCCCCGGCGAAGGCGCGGGTGGCCTCGGGGCCGGTGGGACCAGCAGGCTGGGAAGCCGGACCACCGGGTGCGCGGGCCTCCCCGCGGCGGCGGAGGGCTGGCCGCGCCCAGCTGCCTGCCGGGGCTCTGGGCGCGTGGGGACCGAGCGGGGCGGGAGGCCGCTGGGCCCCGAGGCTCAGGGCGCGGGGACAAAGAAGCTGGCCTTCCTCCCAAGGCCGGGCCCCTGGCGGTCGGTCCCTTGTTTGCGTTGTCCCTACCGCCCCCTCCCGAGGGAATTACCGGTTTGCTTTGAATCAAGTCCCCTTCGCAAAGGGTGTGGAGGCAAAGCCCGCCTTCGGACCTGTCCGGCCTCTGACGCTCACTGGCGCCGGCCCTTCCCGCTCTGTCCTGTATCTCGAGGAAACCTCGAGGTCCGCGCAAGGCCGCCTGCAGGCTCGCACACTTAGGACTCCGGGCTGCCCGAGGCTCCTGGGTGGTATGATAACGTCAGGCCGGCCCTCTCACTGGAGTAAAGGCTTAGCCTTCTGGGAAACAAGGGTGACAGTTTTGAGGGGTGGAGAGGGGCGTTCCCTCTGGAGAGCTCAAGAGATAAGGCTTGGGTCAGCAGCCCTGATCCAGAAGGGGGTACACCTCCCCTTGACCGCCGGGCACCTGCTTTCCCTGGCCAGCAGGATGGCCACAAGCAGCAGCCTCTCCCCACCAAGGCTGCTTCAGTCCTGGCCTGGGTAGATGACGCCCGCCTTTGCACCCTGGGCCTCTTAGGGTCAGGGATTGTCCAACTGGGGGTGGCTGTGGGGAATGACTCTACTTTGCCCTGTGCTAACCCACACCTGGCTGGCCCTCCATAAAACAGGGGGGATTACGGGGCACACCCACCAACACCCGTCTTTTCCAAGGGGAAATACTGCTGGCTGCTGGGCCAGAGGGAAGCGGTGCATCCCAGATAGCCTCCCCCCAGCGAGGCTGGGTGCAGGCAGAGACTGGAGAT